>NC_053399.1:19114244-19467755 GCF_905171765.1 Bufo bufo | reverse complement strand
CTCTGATGGGTGGGCTTTAGCACTGCCCTAGCCGTTTTACAGGATAGGGCAGCGCTAAAACCTGCCCATCAGTGCCGGTGACGTCACCGGGCTCGCTGCTGGGCGGAAGCCTCCACCTGGCAGCCCGGTACATCAACGGACCTCCAGAAAATGCCTTTGCCCTGCGTGATTCGGCGCATGGCAAAGGAGAGTATCAGAGCAAGAACTGCTCCGATGCTAACATCAGGGGGGGGCTGCCTGGGTGAAAATGGGGATATGTCCGGGCCCAGCTCTGAATCTGGACAACCCCTTTAAGTAAAATTACATAATGGGCTCTGAGACTGTATCACGTTAGATACCAGGATCTCATGAGACAATAACACACATGATAGGCTTAGATACATGGCTCTGTAGACACTATCAAACATGAAAGGGTTAGATACAGCAGCTCAGCGGACAGTATCACACATGATAGGCTTAGAAACAAAGGCACAACAGATAGTACCACACTTGATTGGATTAGATACTGGGGACAGTGTTCAGCAGACAGCATCACACATCAAAGGCTTAGATACACAAATAGAGTATGCATACAAGTATCAAATATTATAAAATTAGAAACTCCATCTCAGCAGACAGTATCACACATGATGGCTTAGCTACAGCAGACAGTATCACACATGATAGCCTTAGATACAGCAGCTCAGCAGATAGTTTCACACATAATAGCCTTAGACACAAAGGCACGAAGGATAGTACCACACTTTACAGGATTAGATACAGGGAGATAGATAGTAGATAGTATCATACATTATTAGCTTAGATACAACAGCTCAGGAGACGGTTTCATATATGATAGGCTTGGACACAGCAGCTCAGCAGACAGTATCACACATGAAAGGATTAGATACACAGCTTAAGATACAGTCAGGTCCATAAATATTGGGACATCGACACAATTGTAACATTTTTGGCTCTATACACCACCACAATGGATTTAAAATGAAACGAACAAGATGTGCTTTACCTGCCGACTGTCAGCTTTAATTTGAGGGTATTTACATCCAAATCAGGTGAACGGTGCAGGAATTACAACAGTTTACATATGTGCCTCCCACTTGTTAAGGGACCAAAAGTAATGGGACAATTGGATTCTCAGTTGTTCCATGGCCAGGTGTGTGTTATTCCCTCATTATCCCAATTACAATGAGCAGATAAAAGGTCCAGAGGTCATTTCCAGTCTGCTATTTGCAGATTTGGAATCTGTTGTTGTCAACTCTCAAGATGAGATCCAAAGAGCTGTCACTATCAGTGAAGCAAGCCATCATTAGGCTGAAAAAACAAAACAAACCCATCAGAGAGATAGCAAAAACATTAGGCCTGGCCAAAACAACTGTTTGGAAAATTCTTAAAAAGAAGGAACGCACCGGGGAGCTCAGCAACACCAAAAGACCCGGCAGACCACGGAAAACAACTGTGGTGGATGACCGAAGAATTCTTTCCCTGGTGAAGAAAACACCCTTCACAACAGTTGGCCAGATCAAGAACACTCTCCAGGAGGTAGGTGTATGTGTGTCAAAGTCAACTATCAAGAGAAGACTTCACCAGAGTGAATACAGAGGGTTCACCACAAGATGTAAACCATTGGTGAGCCTCAAAAACAGGAAGGCCAGATTAGAGTTTGCCAAACGACATCTAAAAAAGCCTTCACAGTTCTGGAACAACATCCTATGGATAGATGAGACCAAGATCGACTTGTACCAGAGTGATGGGAAGAGAAGAGTATGGAGAAGGAAAGGAACTGCTCATGATCCTAAGCATACCACCTCATCAGTGAAGCATGGTGGTGGTAGTGTCATGGCGTGGGCATGTATGGCTGCCAATGGAACTGGTTCTCTTGTATTTATTGAGGATGTGACTGCTGACAAAAGCAGCAGGATGAGTTCTGAAGTGTTTCAGGCAATATTATCTGCTCATATTCAGCCAAATGCTTCAGAACTCATTGGACGCGCTTCACAGTGCAGATGGACAATGACCCAAAGCATACTGCAAAAGCAACCAAAGAGTTTTTAAGGGAAAGAAGTGGAATGTTCTGTAATGGCCGAGTCAATCACCGGACCTGAATCCGATTGAGCATGCATTTCACTTGCTGAAGACAAAACTGAGGGGAAAATGCCCCAAGAACAAGCAGGAACTGAAGACAGTTGCAGTAGAGGCCTGGCGGAGCATCACCAGGGATGAGACCAGCGTCTGGTGATGTCTATGCGTTCCAGACTTCAGGCTGTAATTGACTGCAAAGGATTTGCAACCAAGTATTAAAAAGTGAAAGTTTGATTTATGATTATTATTCTGTCCCATTACTTTTGGTCCCTTAACAAGTGGGAGGCACATATGCAAAGTGTTGTAATTCCTGCACCGTTCACCTGATTTGGATGTAAATCCCCTCAAATTAAAGCTGACAGTCTGCAGGTAAAGCACATCTTGTTCGTTTCATTTCCAATCCATTGTGGTGGTGTATAGAGCCAAAAATGTTAGGATTGTGTCGATGTCCCAATATTTATGGACCTGACTGTAGGTGAAATATTTTAGGATTAGAAACACCAGCTCAGATCAGATCAGACAGGAATTTGTCGAGTACTATTCCACTATATACAGATCTGAAATCGATGACTGTTTGGACCAATTAGAAATGCCCTTTCTCTCGCCTCAGGAAACCGGAATGCTTGATCACCCTATACAACAGGCAGATTTGGAGGACGCCCTTCGATCCGTTAAATATAATTCTTCCCCTGGGGCGGATGGTTTGCCATTTGAACTTTATAGATACCACGCTAAAGTACTCCTCCCTATTCTGTTGCAGGTTTTAAATGAATCATGTAGTTATGGCTCTCCCCCCCCCCCCCCCATCCTTTAGGGAGGCAATTATTACTTTAATCTTAAAAAAGGATAAGGATGGTGGTGAGGTTGGGTCTTATAGGCCCACATCACTCCTTAACGCAGACTATAAGATCTTAGCAAAATCCTTAGCAAACCGTCTTCAACGGGTAATTGCAGCCCTGGTTCATTCTAACCAAACAGGATTTATACCTGGGAGACATGGGGTGTATTTGAACCTGTCGGTGGGGGGGCCCGGACCACTCCATCCTGTCTTTGGACGCTGCTAAGGCGTTCGACACGGTGGAGTGGTCCTTCCTGTGGCGGACCATGGCACATTTTCTATTGGGGAATGCTTTTATTGCAATGACTCAATTGTTATACACTCAACCAATTGCCCGAGTTAATATTGATGGGGTTAACTCTATGATTGAGCTTCAACGTGGCACGAGACAGGGATGTCCCCTCTCCCCCTTATTATTTGCGTTATTTCTGGAGCCGCTGGCGTGTAGTAGGATTCGCTTGGATGGTCAGATTCGGGGTAGCGGGAGAGAGTGACAAAATCAGGCTCTGTGCCGATGATGTCATACTTTTTTGGGATCAGGGCTGGAACGCCGTCCCCTACGTTATGCAGGTGATAGAGGAGTTTAGTCAATTGTCCTCACTCCTCCCGCTAAATCGAAATGTCCCCGACGGTGGCTCCCGGATCCGGATACTATCGTTGGACGACTCTCTGGACTATCTGGGGATAAAGTTAGGTGTCCCTATAGGTAGATTCCATGAATTAAATCTTTCCCCGGTAATGGACAAAGTAAAGGGGGAAATTAGAGCCTGGCAAAAATTGCTAATATCGCAATCTGATCGACTGGCACTAGTAAAAATGATCATACTACCTCTGGTCTTATATCCGATCTGCGCCTCCCCCATCTGGATAGAGGACGCTTTTTTTTATAGATTGGAAGCTTTAATAAATGATCTAATTTGGGGGAGGAAGAGGGTCCGAATAAAGCAGAGGTATCTATGGCTGGCTGAGTCAGAGGGGGACTGTCACTCCCTTTTTTTCAAGGGTATTTTTTCTCTGCGCAGGTACAAAGATGTCGTTATTCTGAAGAGAAGGCACTAGGGCAGTATTTAACCAGGGTAACAGGTAGGTCAATGGAGAATATCTTTATGTATTTAGAAACGGCACCGTTTGGTGCTTTGGACACTAGATGTTTAATCCCCAGAACTCTACAGAGGGTCAGGGACACATTGAAAACGATGCTGAAGGTGTCACACGCTTTTCATTTCACCCCGTTGTGGGACAATCGGAATTTACTGGAATTTTTGAAAATAACGGATCACACTTATTGGAGTTGTAGGGGTATCACCAGAGCGGCACACTTGTCTGTTGCAGATCGCTTTAAAGTTTTAGGGGACTTTCATTTCGCAAACACTTTTTTAGACCGATTTGTGTACGCACGTTTAAAACATGCACACGAAGCCAGACTTAATAAAACATACACGATCAGCCAACAACATTCATTCTTTGATTATTGCTTCCTTCACTTAGGGAAAAAGATTAATGAAGAAGAAGAATGGCACAGATTTATTTCGAAAATGCCGGAATCACTGCCCACTGTGTTCCCCTTTAAAAGTATACATAAATGGGAGCAGGAACTGAAAACCTCCCCCCTCCCCCGGCCACAGATCTTTAAAAACATCAAAAGGGAAGTATCTGCATCCAGCTATAGATTGATCCAGGTTATACTATACACCGCAAATGCAGGCTAAGGTCGCTAACAACAGAGGTCGTGAACTTTTCTGTCAAAAGTGCGGTAGCCCCAATGTTGGATACACCCATCTTTTATGGGAATGGAGTGTGATAAAGCACTTTTGGGAGCAGGTATTTACAGCACTGCAAGGGGATTTCCCCCAATCATGTGCACCGGATATGATCTCCGTAATTCTGGGTGTCCTTATACCAGAAAATCCTAAGGCCCCTTTCACACGGGCGAGTATTCCGCGCGGATGCGATGCGGGAGGTGAACGCATTGCACCCGCACTGAATCCTGACCCATTCATTTCTATGGGGCTGTGCACACGAGCGGTGATTTTCACGCATCACTTGTGCGTTGCGTGAAAATCGCAGCATGCTCCTCTTTGGGCGTTTTTCACGTAACGCAGGCCCCATAGAAATGAATGGGGTTGCGTGAAAATCGCAAGCAAGTGCGGATGCGGTGCAATTTTCACGCACGGTTGCTAGGTGACGATCGGGATGGGGACCCGATCATTATTATTTCCCCTTATAACATGGTTATAAGGGAAAATAATAGCATTCTGAAAACATAAATAATAGGGCTGGAGGGGTTAAAAAATAAATTAAAAAAATTTAACTCACCTTAATTCACTTGCTCGCGCAGCCGGCTTCTCTTCTGGCTTCTTTTTTGCTTTGTGCAGGAAAAGGACCTGTGGTGACGTCACTCCGGTCATCACATGGTCCATCACATGATCTTTTACCATGGTGATGGATCATGTGATGACCGGAGTGACGTCACCACAGGTCCTTTTCCTGCACACAGCAAAAAAGAAGACAGAAGAGATGCCGGCTGCGCGAGCAAGTGAATTAAGGTGAGTTTAATTTTTTTTTTTTTAATTTAACCCCTCCAGCGCTATTGTACTATGCATTCTGTATTCAGAATGCTATTGTTTTCCCTTATAACCATGTTATAAGGGAAAATAATACAATCTACCCAGCACCTAACCCAAACCCGAACTTCTGTGAAGAAGTTCGGGTTTGGGTACCAAACATGCCGATTTTTCTCACGCGAGTGCAAAACGCATTACAATGTTTTGCACTCGTGTGGAAAAATCGTGCATGTTCCCGCAACGCCACCGCACCTTTTCCCGCAACGCCCGTGTGAAAGAGGCCTAACTCTTCTGCACATCAATTGAGCTGGCTGAAGGGCTGCCTGATCGCTAAGGCTTTGATAGTTAAGAGATGGGGATCCCCCATTTCTCCGGTATTTGAGGAGTGGAGACGGATTATGGCCCAAATAAAGATCTATGAGGAGGTCGAGAGGCGGAGAAGGTTGGGCATGCGACTCTTTTCTGTTTTGTAGAGGAGAGATGGACTGACTATGTCGGTTTGACGGGCGGACCATCAGGACGGGTACGGGGGGGGGGGGGTATGGGGTTCGGGCTACCAGCGACAGCAACTAAGGGAAGGGAAGGGAAGGGGGGGAATGGATGGGCTCAAAGGTATTAGGTTTGAGTCTATAGAGATGGATTTAATGGTATTGTTTGTAATGATGTTGAAACTATAGTAATATGTTTTTTATATGTGTATAAGCCTTTTTTGGTATCTTTTTATTTCCGTCTCTGTTGAAAAGTTTTTGTAATCCCCATTGAAGAAAATAAAATATTTAATAATTTAAAAAAAAAGAAACACCAGCTCAGAAAACAGTATCACACAGAATAGGCTTAGATACATCAGCTCTGATGCCAGTATCACACATGATAGGTTGAGGATCTGCAAAGGTACAGCAGACAGTACCACACTTGACAGGCTTAGGTACAGCAGACAGTACCACACTTGACAGGCTTAGGTACAGCAGACAGTATCACACTTGACAGGCTTAGGTACAGCAGACAGTACCACACTTGACAGGCTTAGGTACAGCAGACAGTACCACACTTGACAGGCTTAGGTACAGCAGACAGTACCACACTTGACAGGCTTAGGTACAGCAGACAGTACCACACGTGACAGGCTTAGGTACAGCAGACAGTACCACACGTGACAGGCTTAGGTACAGCAGACAGTACCACACTTGACAGGCTTAGGTACAGCAGACAGTACCACACGTGACAGGCTTAGGTACAGCAGACAGTACCACACGTGACAGGCTTAGGTACAGCAGACAGTACCACACTTGACAGGCTTAGGTACAGCAGACAGTACCACACTTGACAGGCTTAGGTACAGCAGACAGTACCACACTTGACAGGCTTAGGTACAGCAGACAGTAGCACACGTGACAGGCTTAGGTACAGCAGACAGTAGCACACGTGACAGGCTTAGGTACAGCAGACAGTAGCACACGTGACAGGCTTAGGTACAGCAGACAGTAGCACACGTGACAGGCTTAGGTACAGCAGACAGTAGCACACGTGACAGGCTTAGGTACAGCAGACAGTAGCACACTTGACAGGCTTAGGTACAGCAGACAGTACCACACTTGACAGGCTTAGGTACAGCAGACAGTAGCACACGTGACAGGCTTAGGTACAGCAGACAGTACCACACTTGACAGGCTTAGGTACAGCAGACAGTACCACACTTGACAGGCTTAGGTACAGCAGACAGTATCACACTTGACAGGCTTAGGTACAGCAGACAGTACCACACTTGACAGGCTTAGGTACAGCAGACAGTACCACACGTGACAGGCTTAGGTACAGCAGACAGTACCACACGTGACAGGCTTAGGTACAGCAGACAGTACCACACTTGACAGGCTTAGGTACAGCAGACAGTACCACACGTGACAGGCTTAGGTACAGCAGACAGTACCACACTTGACAGGCTTAGGTACAGCAGACAGTACCACACTTGACAGGCTTAGGTACAGCAGACAGTACCACACTTGACAGGCTTAGGTACAGCAGACAGTACCACACTTGACAGGCTTAGGTACAGCAGACAGTACCACACTTGACAGGCTTAGGTACAGCAGACAGTACCACACGTGACAGGCTTAGGTACAGCAGACAGTTTCATACATGGTAGTCTTACAACAGTGGCTCCTCAGACAGCATCACGGATAATAGGTTTAGATACACAGGTACAACAGACAGTATCACATATGAGAGGATTAGATACACTAAGTAGCACTCGGCTTCGATACAATGTATCAGAAGCACTAGAGAGGTTCCACTTCCCGGTCTTTCTCATGGTTTGGATGCGATCGGCACCTTGACATTCTCTGCTCTGTGCGGGCGTCACGCTGTCCCCGTTGAAGCTGCCGCCAATTTCACTGACCGCTATTTCCTCACCTACAATTTGGAGGATTTTCTTCCTCTGTCTATAAAGTCCAAAAAGGAAATGTTTTTTTTTTGCTGAGCTTTCTGGTTCAAGAACAGAATACCAAATATGCAGTAGAGAATGACACTCATAGCAGTGGAAGAAATATGAATGCAGAGGTCTAAGCCATTCAGGGTCGTGTCCCACATGGCGTCCAGCGCACGGGCAAATGGTTCACATGACCTGCGATACTTTAACCTCCATTGACTTTAATGTGTGTATTCACACTGCAGTGGTTTTCCATGGATTGTGGATCTGTGGTGACACTGCGGAGGCATGTCCGATTTATCCCTCAGATTTTGGATCCTTCACACACATTATAGTTAGGGGTGTAGCTATCGGTGGTGCAGAGATAGCAGTCGTTACTGGGCCCAGGAGCCTGAGGGGGCCCCAAGACCCTTGTGCCGCATAAATAGACACCAAATTTGGCATGGGGGGGGGGGGGGGGGGGGGGAGTAGCGTGACTTTTCAATGTTTGCCTCAGGCAGCATGAAGGCAATTTGCTTCCCTGCCCCTGGCCCCAAAACACTGAGGGAAGGGGTGAAAACCCAGGGCCCAACACGGATGGTTTTAATGGACCATTAGTAGGAGATGCTCAGGAAGCTGGCAGTGTCTGTGGAATACGGATGGGTCCTTGATGGAGCACTGTCCTGGATGTCATCATGGACACGGGTGTGGGAAAGAGGCCATATTCATTTACAGACCACAGAGACCACAAGCTTTAGTCTGAACCTCGGCTGCATCTTGTCCATGTGGTGGACGCCAAGTGGGATAAGACCCTCAGGATCTGTAGAAAGCTGGGTAAAAACTCCAAGGGTCACTGCACTGTAGTTATGCCCACATTGTGCCCCCTCACAGTACTAATGCCCACATTGTGCCCCCTCACAGTAGTAATGCCCACATTGTGCCCCCCTTTCAGTAGTAATGCCCACATTGTGCCCCCCTTTTAGTAGTAATGCCCACATTGTGTACCCTTTCATTAGTAATGCCCACATTGTGTACCCTTTCATTAGTAATGCCCACATTGTGCCCCTTTCAGTAGTTATGTCCACATTGTGCCCCCTTTTAGTAGTGCCACCTCTTAATAAAATATAAAACTAAGCTCCCACATCCTGCACTCCCCAGCAGGTATGATGCGGTCACATATCGCTCCGCTGGGCTGTGTAGGTCACAGAGGCCGATTCCCGGGCTGCACCGCTCCTCCTACACCGCCCAGCAGCGCCATGTGTGACCGCAGCATACCTGCTGGGGAGCGCCAGACTGCGGGAGAGTCACCGAAATCTGGGACTGTCTCGCCGGATCCGGGTTGATTGGAAGGTATGGATATGGCTGCTCATGCCTGTCTGTATACATGTATTTCTGGTGTATTATATGCACATATCTTCTTTCAGTAAGTCTACGAGTTACCAGTCCAGCAGCGAAAGTAACAAATAAGGCACACAGTAACACGTGGGAGGGGGCACACAATTGTGCCCGGTCTTTATCAGGGTTATGTCTTTGTCAGTTTTGTATCACAACATGTATACATATTTTATGGGTTGTGCAGAGGTCAGATAATCAGCAGAGATACAATCCAGATCCCCAGCATTCTCAGGTGCTTCAATTAAACAAATGTTACTACGTGATATTTGTTACATTGTACAACCTTGTGCCAGGACGCACAGCTGCTACACATCATATACCTCTTTGTATACAGTGATGTGGACCATGCTGGTATAACCTGGGCATCTCCTGTATATAATTATATATGTACAGCTGGTATAAGTTATACATCTTCTTGTATATAGTGATATGGAGCATGCTGGTATAACCTGGGTATCTCCTGTATATGATTCTATATGTACAGCTGGTATAAGTTATACATCTTCTTGTATATAGTGATATGGACCATGCTGGTATAACCTGGGTATCTCCTGTATATATTATATATGTACAGCTGGTATAAGTTATACATCTTCTTGTATACAGTGATATGGACCACGCTGGTATAACCTGGGCATCTCCTGTATATAATTATATATGTACAGCTGGTATAAGTTATACATCTTCTTGTATATAGTGATATGGAGCATGCTGGTATAACCTGGGCATCTCCTATATATAATTATATATGTACAGCTGGTATACGTTATACATCTTCTTGTATATAGTGATATGGACCATGCTGGTATAACCTGGGCATCTCCTGTATATAATTACATATGTACAGCTGGTATTAGTTATACATCTTCTTGTATATAGTGATATGGACCATGCTGGTATAACCTGGGTATCTCCTGTATATAATTATATATGTACAGCTGGTATAAGTTATACTGTACATCTTCTTGTATATAGTGATATGGACCATGCTGGTATAACCTGGGCATCTCCTGTATATATTATATATGTACAGCTGGTATACATTATACATCTTCTTGTATATAGTGATATGGACCATGCTGGTATAACCTGGGCATCACCTGTATATATTATATATGTACAGCTGGTATTAGTTATACATCTTCTTGTATATAGTGATATGGAGCATGCTGGTATAACCTGGGCATCTCCTGTATATAATTATATATGTACAGCTGGTATAAGTTATACATCTTCTTGTATATAGTGATATGGACCATGCTGGTATAACCTGGGTATCTCCTGTATATATTATATATGTACAGCTGGTATAAGGTATACATCTTCTTGTATATAGTGATATGGACCATGCTGGTATAACCTGGGTATCTCCTGTATATAACTATATATGTACAGCTGGTATAAGTTATACATCTTCTTGTATATAGTGATGTGGACCATGCTGGTATAACCTGGGCATCTCCTGTATATAATTATATATGTACAGCTGGAATAAGTTATACATCCTCTTGTATATAGTGATATGGACCATGCTGGTATAACCTGGGTATCTCCTGTATATAATTATATATGTACAGCTGGTATAAGTTATACATCTTCCTGTATATAGTGATATGGACCATGCTGGTATACCCTGGGTATCTCCTGTATATATTATATATGTACAGCTGGTATAAGTTATACATCTTCTTGTATACAGTGATATGGACCATGCTGGTATAACCTGGGCATCTCCTGTATATAATTATGTATTCGCCTTGGCATCTTGGTCCTCTGTTCATTCTTCTTCCTTCAGTTACATTTTAGAAGTCCATCTTATCTTGTAATATGTAAGACACGCTGTATGTACCATTAGCTGACTGCGGGATGTGTCTGAAAGCGATCTCCGATCTCCCTCCTATTGCTATAATGTCTCAGCATGATCTCCAGAAGATGGACTTGGCTGCTGACAACTGTAAGAAAGCTTCAGCTGTGAGGAGTGCTGCTGTGTCAGGAAGAGTCTTCACCAAGTGGTTATTAGCAAGAATATTCACATTCACTGACAGCAAGCAGAGAAAATGATGAAGAATTGAAAAACAACGTTTATTAGAACTATTGCACTCTACACTGCCCTGTCCCGGATCCGGACTCCCCTTTACCTGCTACTCGCCTTAAGTGGATCCCTACGCATTTTGAACACATTTCCTCCATGCTGAAGTTTAAGTGAATGATGTGCGATGATTTTCTGAGGCTTGTGCTGAAAAGCGGAATGAATTCCTCCTGCGCACTCTTCATCCCCCTGGTATCGCGCATCACTGGCGGTCGTCTATTTTAGACGCAGGTTGTGTATAATTGGAAACGTGGATGAATATTTTATAATCGCAGATATAAATGGCTTCCAGTGAGTTCTATTTCGGTATCCTCCTGACCTGTAAGTAGCTGCAACCTTACTTAAAATACCCGCTGCCGCGCTCTGCATTTCACGCCGTACGGATTACCGTCAGCTCGGGGGTGCACCCTGGGAGTTGTACTTACGTGTGTTGTGATATTCTTGGAATCCTCCAGAACATCTTCTAACGATGATGAACTTTTTGACTTAACTTTCCCATTAGCAGCCATTTCCGACTGCGGAGAGATCACCTGTAGGACACGTGAATGCAATCTATTGCTTCCTGTTATCAGCCATTCCAGACTGCGGAGAGACTGGGGCTCATTTACTAAAGCGTCGGCGCCTGTTTTCATGAGTAAAAATCCTCTTTACGACTACCTTATTCTTTAAAAATGGCTGCACAACTTTACACATACAGACAATGGCGCTGAGAAATGGGGATCATTCTAAATGAAAGTGGTATTATACCTACTATAAATGGAAAAATGGAAGCTCTTGGCGCACATTTTGATCAAACTTGTGTCGGGCCCATCTACCAGGCGTCAAGGTGGCTTCTGCAGACGGGTCCCTAACACTAATCTACCACCTCTCTTGGACTTATCTAAGCCTACATTTTCATTTATGGATATGCACCTGTGACTATGAATATGAATGTGCTAGTCTAGATTTCTTGTAGTACCTTATTCTTTAAGTCTTATTTACCAACTGTTTTTTGTGCCTGTTTTGGAAGCATTTGAGTTTTAAGACAAATTCAGATGTTTTCTAACTTTTGCGCCTAACTTCTGTCCTATTTATGTAGGTGCGCCTTGTTTCGTTCCAGATTTTGTCATAAAAACTGTCTAATTTCTAGTCCACCCCAGGACTGGCGTACTTTTCTGTCTCGGTTTTGCGTGGTGAGTTGCGCCACATTTTGCTACTTTCATGGAGATGTGCACCAACATTTCAGCTCACTTGCGCCACATTTTCATACGCATCCTATTTAGACCAGTTTAGTGAATTTGAATCTGTCTTACAAGAAAACGACCACTAGAGGTCAGACCTAAAGCAAAAATGACAAACCAGATTCATGAAAGGATAATAAATGAGGCGCAAATTGAAGACAGACTTTGCCAATACTGTTTCTTATTTAGGCCTCTTTCCCACGAACGTGTGTGCTCCGTGGCCGTATTGCGGATCGCATTTGCAGATCCGCAATACACAGGCGCCATTTCGTGGGCATTCCGCATCACGGATGCGGACCCATTCATTTCCATTCCGCAAAAAGATAGAACATGTCCTTTTCTATATTTTTGCGGAACGGGTGGATCGCGGACCCATTAAAGTGAATAGATCCGTGATCCGCTGCGGCTGCCCTACGGACGGTGTTCACAGCGGATCCAGGAGGTGCTGGGAGCAGGAACGATTGCCCCCGGGGCGTTTTCTGAATGGGGCTGTCTTTAGGCCTCATGCACACGACCGTTGTTTTCATCCGCATCCAAGCCGCAGTTTTGGCGGCTTGGATGCGGACCTATTCACTTCAATGGAGCCGTAAAAGATGCGGACAGCACTCCGCGTGCCGTCCGCATCCGTTGCTCCGTTCCGTTGTCCGCAAAAAAAATATAACCCGTCCTATTCTTATCCGTTTTGTGGACAAGAATAGGCAGTTATAGCAATGGCTGTACGCGGAATGTACACGGATGCCATCTATGTTTTACGGATCCGCAATTTGCGGACCGCAAAACACACAACGGTCGTGTGCATGTAGCCTTAAAAAGATTTGCCATTCAAAGCTCTGGGACTGATCAGTAAACTTTCCTGGTCGCCATACTGGTTGTCACCCAGCTTTCCCAGAAACAGATGTCATAAAAAAAAAAATTGAGGAAGACTCCAGGACTGTTAGAATTATTTGTGGTGTCCCTCATTTTCGGGTCTATGAGGGGTTAACCGTGGCGATGGGGTGTCATTTATTAAAGACTGCAGCGGGCGGCTTACATTTGCGCTGCGGTGATTTGTTCCCACCCTTTAGTTATTCGTTTCCATTTCCTCCTGGTCTCCCATCGCAGTCGCTCCGTTTAATTGCCACCTGATTTATTGATCGCCTATCGTGGGTGTGGGGGGGGATTCTGATATCAATCACGAAGGGGCTGAACAGGCGCAGCTGCGACAATCGTTTGTCACTGTGCCGATGTTGAAAGACTTGAAAATGGTCGAATTGAGGCCATTTCTCCTCCGCCGCAGAAGGAAAAGTCAAGTGAAAATGGAAGTTCTGGGTGGAGGGGTAAACCCGGCGATTTATGGTTCCGTCTGTATTGTCAGGGCAGCTGCAAGAGATCCCACCGCCGCTTTATCCGTACAGGCCGCGGTGTGCGCTCATTATAGGGTGCATAGGACTCTATTCATGTCATTATATTAGGGGCTAAGGTCAAAGGTTATGCAGGGTAAAATAGGACTCACGAGGAAGGAGCTGGTGCCCAGTGGCATGATGAGCTATGAGGCCTGGCATCGGGGGGGCTGGTGTGGGACCTTACACCACCTTGGACCAAGAGCAAGTAAAGGTTTTAATGGACGGACTCCAGACTGATACATTTTACCTGCACTGTTACATTGTAACAAACTAAGGGCTCTTGCACACGACCGTCCGTGTCCTGGAGCGGCATACATCGTGCGCACGGGGAGCGCACAGCATCATAGGTTAGGCAACTTTCACACTCGCGTTTTGGGCGGATCCGTCATGGATCTGCAAAAAAAAGGGATCCGTTACAATAATACGACCGCATGCATCCGACATGAACGGATCCGTTTGTATTATCTTATTATCTAACGGACACGTCATGATCTACATTGAAAGTCAAGGGGGGACGGATCCGTTTTCTATTGTGTCACAGAAAACGGATCCGTCCCCATTGACTTACTTCATCAGACGGACAGCAAAACGCTGCAGGCGGCCTCCAGAGCGGAACGGAGACGGAACTGATGCATTCGGAGCGGATCCTTTTCCATTCAGAATGCATTAGGGAAAAACGGATCCGTTTTGGACCGCTTGTGAGAGCCCTGAACGGATCTCGCAAACGGAAAGCCAAAACGCCAGTGTGAAAGTAGCCTTACTATGATGCTGTGCGCATCGGGCCGGCCGCGGGGCTATTGTCCCGCACTCATAATATCATATGAGTGCGGGACAATAGCCCCGCGGCCGGCCCGATGCGCACAGCATCATAGTAACCTATGATGCTGTGCACTCCCGTGCGCGCGATGTATGCCGCTCCGGGACATATGGCCCCCTCACGGACCTTATATCTCGGAGGGCATATGGTCGTGTGCATGAGCCCTGAAGGAGGGTTCATATCATAGTTATTTTTCCATTGTGATCCGTCAGAAGAACAGAAAAAAACAAAAAAAAAAACGGATCCTGTGCATCAGTTATGCACATTTGGCATCCGTTTTAGCCATTTCCGTCTGAGATCTATTTTTTTAGATGAAAGAAAAAGTCCTGCATGCAGAGCTTTTTTTCCGTCTAAAATAACAGATCTCAGACGGAAATGGCTCAAACAGATGCCAAATGTGCATAACTGATGCACAGGATCCGTTTTTTTTTTTTTTTCTGTTCTTCTCATGGATCACAATGGAAAAATAACTGTGATGCAAACTCTGCCTAATGCCTCATTCACATGTCAGTGTTAAGTCAGTGTTTTCGAGCCAAAACCAGGTGCGGCTCTAAACACAGAACAGGTGCAGATCTTTCCCTTATACCTGATGTCTGTGGAGGCGCCAATCCTTGTTTTGGCTCGCAATCACTGATGGAAATCACTGACCAATCACTGACCAAACACTGACGTGTGAACTCATTCATGTCACATGTCTGTGCTCCAGTCCGTGAGAAAGTAGTCAGTGATGCATCCGTGAAGCTGTCCGTGAAGGATTCGTGTTGGGTCCATATGTCCGTTTTTTGCTGTTTGTGTGTCATCCGTGCACAGCTGAAAAATAATTTACAAAGCATCTCTTCCTAATGATCCATGAAACACAGATGCAACACGGATGGCATCCGTGTTGCCTCCATGGTTTTCACGGACCCATAGACTACAATGGGCGTGACGGATCTGTGAACATGGAGCATGCATCCGCGCTAAAACACGGATGTCTGAATACACACATTAAAATGAATGGGGACGTGCGCTGTCCGCATCAGTGTGTCCGTTCCGTTGCCCCGCAAAAAAAATAATGCATGTCCTATTTTTTTCAAGTTTGCGGACAAGGATAGGCATTATTACAACGGATCTGCAAAAAAAAAAGGATGCCATAAGGATTTTTTTTCCGCGGATACGCAAATTGCGGACCACAAAACACATATGGTCATGTGCATGTAGCCTTCAGCTGAGCAATGGCAGTGAATTACGGATGACACAAGGATGGTAAAAACAGACACACAGACCAACCACGGATCCTTCACGGACATCTTCACGAATGAAACACGTACGCTTTTTTTCACGGACGTGATGCATTGCTGACACGAAAAATGTGAACGAGGCCTAAGGGCTCATGCACACGGATGTGTGCCGGCCGGGCCCGTATTGCGGCCCGCAAGCAGCAGGTGTACAACATACGGGCCCTGGCCGTTTGTGCACCGGATCACGACCCATTCACTTGAATGGTTCCGCAATCCGGAAGAAGCTGTGCGGAATGAAGGCACAGAACCGCGCGGACAAGAATAGGTATTTTCTATATAGCGCTGGCCCTGTGCGTTCAACAAAATGCTGAAAGCACACGACCGCTGTCCGTGTTTTGCAGATCGGCAATTTGCGGACAACAAAACATTGACATGGTCGTGTAAACGCACCACTACTGATACAATGTAACAGTGCAGGTAAAACGGAACATACTATTCGATTGTGCTGCTGATCTGAGCTCCCGGGGGATTGTCTAGGCTGGATGCAATTGTAGCAAACCTTCAGCTGGGAAAAGTTTGAGATCTGTACACATTTTCAGGGTCTATATAAAACCTATAAAATTTCCCACTTACTGGGGGTCATTTACTAAGGGACGTGCGACTATTGTAGTTGTAAATATAGTCATGAGTCCCTTTTTTAACAATATTTAGTTGCACGGACGGTTTTACGCCATATACTGCAGCTGCGTGTGATCGGGACATGTTGGGGCCAGGTCTGACATTATGCAATCAGTGCTGCCAGTGTCAGACTGCAGGAACACCCCCCCCCCCCCCCAACTGGTAACACCCATCTGGACCGCAGCTGGAAATTCAATCATGAACTTCTAGCAGGAATAATAAAGGAATAGAGTAATAAGAATAAGTGTTTATGAATTGTTATTGCATGGGAGGGTGCAAGTAGCTACTAGAATAGAGGTGATAGGTCCCTTTAAAACGCAAATGAGCCTCTAGGAGTAACGGGGGGCGTTGTCCTTACTCTTAGAGGCTCAGCTCTCTCTGCAACTGCCGCAGGCTCTGAACTTTGATTGACAGGGCCAGGCAGTGAAATCACCATCACGCCTGGTCCAATGAAAGTACAGAGGGCGCAGCAGTTGCAGAGAGAGCAGAGCCTCTAGGTGTAAAGGCGACGCCCCCGTTGCTCCTAGAGCCTCATTTGCATATGATTAAACATCATTTTTCTCAGCAATTCGGACACATAGGAACATGGGGCCAACACATCTGCCAAGTGCACATGTAACAGGTCAGCCAGTGTCATAGGGACAAAACTGCTGACAGATGCCCCCCAAAGTCTTTTTTGTTCATTGTGCAATTATGCTCCTTTCAAGGATGTCATCGTGCAGATCCGGTGATGTCACTAGTCTTGACACTGGCTCTCCCCTGGTAGTTTTAGAACATTATTACTTTATGGATATAAGTTAGGGCTCATGCACACGAAACGTGTGTATCCCGTGCCCGTGCTGTGGACTGCAAATAGCGGTCCGCAATGTACAGGCACCATTCGTGTGCACGCAAACCCATTGACTTGAATGGGTCTGCGATCCACAAGAGACTACCTCACCTCAAAAAGTAGGAAATGTTCTATTTTTTTGCGATGGAAAGGCGCAGACCGAAATCCCACGGAAGCGCTTAGTAGTGCTACCACGGGCCTCTGCTCCGCACCGGGGCCATTCAAGTCAGTGGGTTGCGGGCATGGGGCACACACGTTCGTGTGCATGAGCCCTTACTAGAAGAAATGCAGATTCCCTTGTAACGAGCGCTGGCTACTAATTAACTACTTTGTCTCCCTGAGCTGCAGCCGTGTCTCCTGCCTTCAATGAGAGGGATAATGTAATTATGTATATATTAATAACATAACCAGCGTGTCGTGTATCCAGAGAGCAGCGCTTCTTCTCCCCGTCCTGACACTTCCCAGCCGCCTTTATTCACGCTAAATTACTCCTGCCTCTGCTTATTTTCACTGTCGCTAATTAGCGTGATCAGCGCGGCCGGCTGCTCCCACCCCTCCCCCATCACCGGAGCACGGGCTAAATAGTTTGGATGCAGCATCCGAGTCCTAATGACTTCAATGACACCGAGATCTGTCCAAGTTCAATGTACCCCAAGTCATCAGAGAAACATTGATGGCCCAGACCACAAATCTGCTGCCACGTGTAATGAGAAATCTTCACAGGAAACCAGGAAAGTCGCTGACAACATTGAAACATAGAGCAAGTGATACAATGTAACAGAATCCAGAGTCCTGACATTGTGTGCATTCCTCCACAGAAGGTCATGGGACACAAAAACAGGGAACTTTAATGTGCAGAAGTATTCATCCCCTGAAAGTCAATACTTGTGGAGCCACATTATGGGTAAATTCCTCATACAAGTTTTGAAGGTGTCTCTATTAGCTCCTCTGTGGAGGGTACGGCTTATAGTGTCCTATGGACAGGTCCTTCCATCTCCTCTGTGGAGTGTACGGCTTATAGTGTGCTATGGACAGGTCCTTCCATCTCCTCTGTGGCGGTACGGCTTATAGTGTCTTATGGACAGGTCCTTCCATCTCCTCTGTGGCGGTACGGCTTATAGTGTCCTATGGACAGGTCCTTCCATCTCCTCTGAGGAGGGTACGGCTTATAGTGTCCTATGGACAGGTCCTTCCATCTCCTCTGTGGAGGGTACGGCTTATAGTGTCCTATGGACAGGTCCTTCTATCTCCTCTGTGGAGGGTACGGCTTATAGTGTCCTATGGACAGGTCCTTCCATCTCCTCTGTTGCGGTACGTCTTATAGTGTCCTATGGACAGATCCTTCCATCTCCTCTGTGGAGTGGATGGCTTATAGTGTCCTATGGACAGGTCCTTCCATCTCCTCTGTGGCGGTACGGCTTATAGTGTCCTATGGACATGTCCTTCCATCTCCTCTGTGGAGGGTACGGCTTATAGTGTCCTATGGACAGATCCTTCTATCTCCTCTGTGGAGGGTACGGCTTATAGTGTCCTATGGACAGGTCCTTCCATCTCCCCTGTGGAGTGTATGACTTATAGTGTCCTATGGACAGGTCCTTCCATCTCCTCTGTGGAGGGTACGGCTTATAGTGTCCTATGGACAGGTCCTTCCATCTCTTCTGTGGAGTGGATGGCTTATAGTGTCCTATGGACAGGTCCTTCCATCTCCTCTGTGGAGTGTACGGCTTATAGTGTCCTATGGACAGGTCCTTCCATCTCCTCTGTGGAGTGGACGGCTTATAGTGTCCTATGGACAGATCCTTCCATCTCCTCTGTAGAGTGGACGGCTTATAGTGTCCTATGGACAGGTCCTTCCATCTCCTCTGTGGCGGGTACGGCTTATAGTGTCCTATGGACAGGTCCTTCCATCTCCTCTGTGGAGTGGACGGCTTATAGTGTCCTATGGACAGGTCCTTCCATCTCCTCTGTGGAGTGTACGGCTTATAGTGTCCTATGGAGAGGTCCTTCCATCTCCTCTGTGGAGGGTACGGCTTATAGTGTCCTATGGACAGGTCCTTCCATCTCCTCTGTGGAGTGTACGGCTTATAGTGTCCTATGGACAGGTCCTTCCATCTCCTCTGTGGAGTGGACGGCTTATAGTGTCCTATGGACAGATCCTTCCATCTCCTCTGTAGAGTGGACGGCTTATAGTGTCCTATGGACAGGTCCTTCCATCTCCTCTGTGGCGGGTACGGCTTATAGTGTCCTATGGACAGGTCCTTCCATCTCCTCTGTGGAGTGGACGGCTTATAGTGTCCTATGGACAGGTCCTTCCATCTCCTCTGTGGAGTGTACAGCTTATAGTGTCCTATGGAGAGGTCCTTCCATCTCCTCTGTGGAGTGTACGGCTTCTAGTGTCCTATGGGCAGGTCCTTCCATCTCCTCTGTGGAGTGTACGGCTTATAGTGTCCTATGGACAGGTCCTTCCATCTCCTATGTGGAGTGTACGGCTTATAGTGTCCTATGGACAGGTCCTTCCATCTCCTTTGTGGAGTGTGCGGCTTATAGTGTCCTATGGACAGGTCCTTCCATCTCCTCTGAGGAGTGTACGGCTTATACTGTCCTATGGACAGGTCCTTCCATCTCCTCTGTGGAGTGTACGGCTTATAGTGTCCTATGGACAGGTCCTTCCATCTCCTCTGTGGAGTGGACGGCTTATAGTGTCCTATGGACAGGTCCTTCCATCTCCTCTGTGGAGTGTACAGCTTATAGTGTCCTATGGAGAGGTCCTTCCATCTCCTCTGTGGAGGGTACGGCTTATAGTGTCCTATGGACAGGTCCTTCCATCTCCTCTGTGGAGTGTGCGGCTTATAGTGTCCTATGGGCAGGTCCTTCCATCTCCTCTGTGGAGGGTACGGCTTATAGTGTCCTATGGACAGGTCCTTCTATCTCCTCTGTGGAGTGTACGGCTTATAGTGTCCTATGGACAGGTCCTTCCATCTCCTCTGTGGAGTGGACGGCTTATAGTGTCCTATGGACAGGTCCTTCCATCTCCTCTGTGGAGTGTACGGCTTATAGTGTCCTATGGACAGGTCCTTCCATCTCCTCTGTGGAGTGTACGGCTTATAGTGTCCTATGGACAGGTCCTTCCATCTCCTCTGTGGAGTGTACGGCTTATAGTGTCCTATGGACAGGTCCTTCCATCTCCTCTGTGGAGGGTACGGCTTATAGTGTCCTATGGACAGGTCCTTCCATCTCCTCTGTGGAGGGTACGGCTTGTAGTGTCCTATGGACAGGTCCTTCCATCTCCTCTGTGGAGGGTACGGCTTATAGTGTCCTATGGACATGTCCTTCCATCTCCTCCTTAGATCTCTGGAGCTCCTTCAGTTATCACTTGTGATTAATGCTCCCCTTGCCTGGTCTGTGAGTTTTGTTCGCCGACCGTCCCTTGTCAGGTTTGGAGTTGCTTGCGTAGTAGTGCGGCAGACTCGGGGGCCTTTCAGAACAGGTGTAGTTATTTTTACTTCATGTGACACTTCGCACCCAGGGGTCCTTATTCACTGAATTATGTGACTTCAGAACTCAAGTTCATTGGTTGAACCACACCTCATTTAGGGGTTTCACAGCACAGGGGGTGGATACATTTGCACTTACAATGTTTCTATTTTCAATTATTCATTTTTTCCACTGTAACAATTTGGCTTATTGTGTCTATTACAGAAAATCTGGTTATGATGCAACAAAACAGGAGGGGTGAATACTTTTGCAAGGCACTGTATGATCCGGTACAAGGGGAAAGTATTTCAATGAGTGATTATTTCTGTGGTTTCTGGGAAACTTATCTACTGCTGAGCCCTATTGAAGCATGGTGCAGTACATTCCAGAGCGCTGGCGCCATCTGTTGGTATTTTGGGAACGCAGCAGGGTAACATGTATTGCTTTGTAAATCTCAGACACCAATGACAGATTCTGCAGATTATTACACCGCTCTAGATATCTGCAGAACATTGCTCTGCCTCCTTTACCCCTTGACGGATACAAAATATATTCTGCAGATCTTTACACAACTGACCTCTGAAGAGATCTGCAGAATATTGCTCTGTCGTCTCTACCTCCTGACAGATACTTAATGATAGATTTTGCAGATTATTACACCTCTCTAAAGATCTGCAGAACATTGCTATGCCCCTCTAATCCCTGGCAGATACATGGTGATTAGAGTTGAGCGGACACCTGGATGTTCGGGTTCGGCCGAACTTGAAAAAAAAGTTTGGGTTCGGGACCCAAACTTGACCCCGAACCCAAACCCCATTGAAGTCATTGGCCACTAAAATGGCTCTAAAATAGCCCTGGAAAGAGCTAGAGGGCTGCAAAAGGCAGCAAAATGTGCTTAAGAGCATGGCAAGTTTGTACCTGGCCTCTGCTGTTGCAAAAATCCTCTTTCTGAGCCACTTCTAAAATACTGGCCTGAAAGTGTTAGAGATGACCCCTCTTCCTCCTCTTCCTCCTGGGCCACATCCTCTTCCATCATCGCCCTAAGTGTTTTCTCAAGGAGACATAGAAGTGGTATTGTAACGCTGATAACGGCGTCATCGCCACTGGCCATGTTGGTGGAGTACTCGAAACAGCGCAACAGGGCACACAGGTCTCGCATGGAGGCCCAATCATTGGTGGTGAAGTGGGGCTGATCCGCAGTGCGACTGACCCATGCGTGCTGCAGCTGAAACTCCACTATGGCCTGCTGCTGCTCGCACAGTCTGTCCAGCATGTGCAAGGTGGAGTTCCACCTGGTGGGTACGTCGCATATGAGGCGGTGAGCGGGAAGGCCGAAGTTACGCTGTAGCGCAGACAGGCGAGCAGCGGCAGGATGAGAACGCCGGAAGCGCGAACAGACGGCCCGCACTTTATGCAGCAGCTCTGACATGTCGGGGTAGTTGTGAATGAACTTCTGCACCACCAAATTCAGCACATGCGCCAGGCAAGGGATGTGCGTCAAACCGGCTAGTCCCAGAGCTGCAACGAGATTTCGCCTATTATCGCACACCACCAGGCCGGGCTTGAGGCCCACTGGCAGCAACCACTCGTCGGTCTGTTGTTCTATACCCCGCCACAACTCCTGTGCGGTGTGGGGCCTGTCCCCCAAACATATGAGTTTCAGAACGGCCTGCTGACATTTACCCCGGGCTGTGCTGAAGTTGGTGGTGAAGGTGTGTGGCTGACTGGATGAGCAGTTGGAAGAAGAGGAGGAGGAAGCTGAGTAGGAGGAGGAGGAGACAGGAGGCAAAGAATGTTGCCCTGCGATCCTTGGCGGCGGAAGGACGTGCGCCAAACAGCTCTCCGCCTGGGGCCCAGCCGCCACTACATTTACCCAGTGTGCAGTTAGGGAAATATAGCGTCCCTGGCCGTGCTTACTGGTCCACGTATCTGTGGTTAGGTGGACATTGATTTTATCGGACACTTGGTTGTGCAGGGAAGGCACGGCTCTCCTGGAGAAGTAGTGGCGGCTGGGAACGACGTACTGTGGGACAGCTAGTGACATGAGCTGTTTGAAGCTGTCCGTCTCCACCAGCCTGAATGACAGCATTTCAAAGGCCAGCAGTTTAGAAATGCTGGCATTCAGGGCCAGTGATCGAGGGTGGCTAGGTGGGAATTTACGCTTTCTCTCAAAGGTTTGTGAGATGGAGAGCTGAACGCTTCCGTGTGACATGATGGAGATGCTTGGTGACGCAGGTGGTGGTGTTGGTGGCACATCCTCTGTTTGCTGGGCGGCAGGTGCCAACGTTCCTCCAGAGGTGGAGGAAGAGGCCGAGGCAGCAGCAGAAGAGGGAGCAGGAGGGGCCTGAGCCCTTTCTTGGTTTTGAAGGTGCTTACCCCACTGCAGCCCGTGTCTCGCATGTAGGTGCCTGGTCATGCAGGTTGTGCTAAGGTTCAGAACATTAATGCCTCGCTTCATGCTCTGATGGCACAGCGTGCCAACCACTCGGGTCTTGTCGTCAGCACATTGTGTGAAGAAGTGCCATGCCAGGGAACTCCTTGAAGCTGCCTTTGGTGTGCTCGGTCCCTGGTGACGGTGGCCAGTAGCAGGCGAACTGTTTTGGCGACGGCTGCTCTGCTTTTGCACCCTGCTCCCGCTTTTGCTACGCTGTTGGCTCAGTCTCACCACTGCCTCTTCCTCCGAACTCTGAAAGTCAGTGGCACGACCTTCATTCCATGTGGGGTCTAGGACCTCATCCTCCCCTGCATCGTCTTCATCCCTGCCCTCCTGTTCAGTCTGCACACTGCAGAAAGACGCAGCAGTTGGCACCTGTGTTTCGTCATCATCAGAGACGTGCTGAGGTGGTATTCCCATGTCCTCACCAGGAAACATAAGTGGTTGTGCGTCAGTGCATTCTATGTCTTCCACCCCTGGGGAAGGGCTAGGTGGATGCCCTTGGGAAACCCTGCCAGCAGAGTCTTCAAACAGCATAAGAGACTGCTGCATGACTTGAGGCTCAGACAGGTTCCCCGATATGCACGGGGGTGATGTGACAGACTGATGGGCATGGGTTTCAGGCGCCACCTGTGCGCTTTCTGCAGAAGACTGGGTGGGAGATAATGTGAATGTGCTGGATCCCCTGTCGGCCACCCAATTGACTAGCGCCTGTACCTGCTCAGGCCTTACCATCCTTAGAACGGCATTGGGCCCCACCAAATATCGCTGTAAATTCTGGCGGCTACTGGGACCTGAGGTAGTAGGTACACTAGGACGTGTGGCTGTGGCAGAACGGCCACGTCCTCTCCCTGCACCAGAGGCTCCACCAACACCACCACCGCGACCATGACCGCATCCCTTATTAGATGTTTGCCTCATAGTTAGTGTTCACCAAGCAAAGTAAATAGTGGTTGAGTCTGTTAAAAATTAACCGCCAATAAAAACTCTGATGTAGGGTATTGCACTAATTATTATTATTTTTTAACTCTATATGACAGCGGTATTTGTGGCCTAAATTTCACAGTCACTTATGCATGTCTTATCCCAGATGTGCAGTATATAAGAGGGTTTTTTAACCCCAGTAAGCACAAAGCTGTATTTCTGGCCTAAATGTGACACTCACTTATGCACCTATAATCCTAGATGTGCACTATATGAAACAGATGTTTGTTTGTTTTTTTCGCCCCAGTATGAGAAAGCCGTATTTCTGGCCTAAACTTCACAGTCACTTATGCACGTCTAATCCCAGATGTGCAGTATATCAGAGGGTTTTTTTTCACCCCAGTAAGCAAAAAGCTGTATTTCTGGCCTAAATTTCACAGTCACTTATGCACGTCTAATCCTAGATGTGCACTATATGAAAAAAAGTTTTTTTTTTAACCCCAGTGTCTCAAAGCAGTATTTCTGGACATGCAGACATGCAGATAGCCTGTGCTTGTGCACTATCGTTGCATGAAATGGCTGCCGATTATGTATTGATATTGACAAACTGAAGGAAAAAAAGTTTGTTTTCAGTAGTAGTTTGCTCAGGGCAGGCTTAAAACAATTGTGCACTGCACCCACAAAACACATTTGCTGTAGATCGCTGAGTACATAAACCAGTTCTTCATAAGATTTCTCCCTGATCTTTCCCTCACAGCAGCTGCAGCCTCTCCCTACACTAATCCGAGCAGAGTGACGGGCGGTGCTATGTGACTCCAGCTTAAATAGAGGCTGGGTCACATGCTGCAGTTGGCCAATCACAGCCATGCCAATAGTAGGCATGGCTGTGATGGCCTTTTGGGGCAAGTAGTATGACGCTTGTTGATTGGCTGCTGTGCAGCCTTTCAAAAAGCGCTGAACACCGAACCCGAACTTTTACGTAAATGTTCGGGTTCTGGTCCGGGTGCCGAAAAACCTAAAGTTCGGTACGAACCCGAACTTTACAGTTCGGGTTCGCTCAACTCTAATGGTGATACATTCTGCAGATTATTACGCCTCTCATGATATCTGCAGAACATTGCCCTGTCCTCTCTACCTCCTGACATACATAAAATAGATTCTGCAGGTTATTCCATCTCTCTAGAGATCTGCAGTACATTGCTCTGCCCCCTCTTCCTCCTTCCAGATCCATAATGATATGTTCTGCAGATTATGACACCACTGACCTCTAAGGATCTGCAGAATATTGCAAATTATTACATCAAGGTCCACTCTAAAGATCTGCAGAACATTGCTCTGCCCCCTCTACCTTTTTGACAGATACATAGTGGAATATTCAGCAGATTATCACACCACTGGCCTCTCCAGAGATCTGCAGAATATTGCTCTGTCCTCTCTAGCTCCTGACAGATATGTAATGATATATTCTGCAGATTATTACACCACTGACCTCTCTAAGGAGCTACAGATTATTTCATCACTGTCCTGCAGAACATTGCTCTACCTAATCTCTGACAGATACACAGTGAGGCCTTGTTTCCATGTCCGTTTCATGTCCGTGAAAACACCAGTCCATGTTTCAACCGTTAAGCATCCGTGTTTGGTCCGTGTGTCCGTTTTTTTGCCCTCTTTGTGTCATCCATATTCCATGGACTGAAAGTTTAAGGCCCCTTTCACACGGGCGAGAATTCCGTGCGGGTGCAATGCGTGAGGTGAATGCATTGCACCCGCATTGAATCCGGACCCATTCACTCCAATGGGGCTGTGCACACGAGCGGTGATTTTCACGCATCACTTGTGCGTTGCGTGAAAATCGCAGCATGCTCTATATTGTGCGTTTTTCCCGCAACGCAGGCCCCATAGAAGTGAATGGGGCTGCGTGAAAATCGCAAGCAAGTGCAGATGCAGTGCGATTTTCACACATGGTTGCTAGGTGACGATCGGGATGGGGACCCGATCTTTATTATTTTCCCTTATAACATGGTTATAAGGGGAAATAATAGCATTCTTAATACAGAATGCATAGTACAATAGCGCTGGAGGGGTTAAAAAAAAAATTAAAAAAATTTAACTCACCTCATCCACTTGTTCGCGCAGCCCGGCTTGTCTTCTTTCTTCTTCTTTGAGGACCTGGGAGGAAAAGGACCTTTGGTGACGTCACTGCGCTCATCACATGGTCCATCACATGATCCATCACCATGGTGATGGACTATGTGATGAGCGCAGTGACATCACCAAAGGTCCTTTTCCTCCCAGGTCCTCAAAGAAGAAGAAAGAAGACAAGCCGGGCTGCGCGAACAAGTGGATGAGGTGAGTTAAATTTTTTTTATTTATTTTTTAACCCCTCCAGCGCTATTGTACTATGCATTCTGTATTCAGAATGCTATTATTTTCCCTTATAACCATGTTATAAGGGAAAATAATAGAATCTACACAACACCGAACCCAAACCCGAACTTCTGTGACGAAGTCTGGGTTCGGGTCTGGGTACCAAACATGCCGATTTTTCTCACGCGCGTGCAAAACACATTAAAACGCTTTGCACTCACGCAGAAAAATTGCGCATTTTCCCGCAACACACCCGCATCTTTACCCGCAACGCCCGTGTGAAACCAGCCTAATTTCTAGAGAATCTCCTATTAGGCCCCTTTCACACGAGCGAGTTTTCCGCGCGGACGCAATGCGTGACGTGAACGCATAGCACCCGCACTGAATCCTGACCCATTCATTTCAATGGGGCTGTGTACGTGAGCGTTGTTTTTCACACATCACTCGTGCGTTGCGTGAGAATCGCAGCATGTTCTATGGTCTGCGTTTTTTCACGCAGCCCTGGCCCTATAGAAGTGAATGGGGCTTCAGTGAAAAACGCATTGCATCCGCAAGCAAGTGTGGATGCGCCCTAAGCAATGCATGTCTTACAGTCAGTAAAAAAAGAGCCTGAGATATTCTGCAGATTATCACACTACTGGCCTCTCCGGAGACCTGCAGAACATTGCTCTGTTACTATTACAGATTCTGGGGGATTCTGTCATCTTCCTTGGGCTATAACGTTACATTGCTGTGATCTTTAGATTGTAAGCTCTTGCGCACCGCCTGCTCCTGGTCTGCTACAGATTTTGTTATCTTCGGCAGTGATCCGCAGATGATTGTAGTGTGACTGCTGATGGCCGGAGCTTTGTGTGCAGGGTCCCAGCATGTGAGCGGTTAAAGAGGCAGCAGCGTTATTGTGCAGCCAGCCAGCTATAGAATGACAATCAGTGCGCAGCCTTGAATTGTTAGCTTCCCTCTATGTGGCTGACACTGTCTATTCAGGGAGCGGATTCTGCCATCTGGGTGAATGGTGGTGCTCGTCTCTGAAATACCGATCTCCTGCACTCCCATCTCCCGGCTCCTAACAGCTTCCCAGGCTCTGCCAGCCCCCCAGGACCAGACCAGATCGTCCCAGTGTGAATGGCGCCTTCTTAACCAGTTATCTGCTGGACCAGGAAAGGCTGACCTTATAATATAAACTCTAGCTGGTGTATCTCAGCCTATCGTGTGTGATACTGTCTGCTGAGCTGTGTATCTAATCCTATCATGTGTGATACTGTCTGCTGAGCTGTGTATCTAATCCTATCATGTGTGATACTGTCTGCTGAGCCCCTGTATCTAATCCTATCATGTGTGATACTGTCTGCTGAGCTGTGTATCTAATCCTATCCTGTGTGATACTGTCTGCCGAGCTGTGTATCTAATCCTATCATGTGTGATACTGTCTGCTGAGCCCCTGTATCTAATCCTATCATGTGTGATACTGTCTGCTGAGCTGTGTATCTAATCCTATCCTGTGTGATACTGTCTGCCGAGCTGTGTATCTAATCCTATCATGTGTGATACTGTCTGCTGAGCTGGTGTATCTAGGCCTATCATGTGTGATACTGTCTGCTGAGCTGTGTATCTAATCCTATCATGTGTGATACTGTCTGCTGAGCTGCTGCATCTAATCCTATCATGTGTGATACTGTCTGCTGAGCCCCTGTATCTAATCCTATCATGTGTGATACTGTCTGCTAAGCTGCTGTATCTAATCCTATGATGTGTGATACTGTCTGCTGAGCTGCTGTATCTAATCCTATGATGTGTGATACTGTCTGCTGAGCTGCTGTATCTAAGCCTATCATGTATGATACTGTCTGCTGAGCTGCTGTATCTAAGCCTATCATGTGTGATACTGTCTGCTGAGCTGGTGTATCTAGGCCTATTATGTGTGATACTGTCTACTGAGCTATATATCTAATCCTATCATGTGTGATACTGTCTGCTGAGCTGCTGTATCTAATCTTATCATGTGTGATACTGTCTGCTGAGCTGCTGTATCTAATCCTATGATGTGTGATACTGTCTGCTGAGCTGCTGTATCTAATCCTATGATGTGTGATACTGTCTGCTGATCTATTGTATCTAATCCTATGATGTGTGATACTGTCTGCTGAGCTGGTGTATCTAATCCTATGATGTGTGATACTGTCTGCTGAGCCGCTGTATCTAATCCTATCATGTGTGATACCGTCTGCTGAGCTGGTGTATCTAGGCCTATTATGTGTGATACTGTCTGCTGATCTATTGTATCTAATCCTATGATGTGTGATACTGTCTGCTGAGCTGATGTATCTAATCCTATAATGTGTGATACTGTCTGCTGAGCTGCTGTATCTAATCCTATCATGTGTGATACCGTCTGCTGAGCTGCTGTATCTAAGCCTATCATGTATGATACTGTCTGCTGAGCTGCTGTATCTAAGCCTATCATGTGTGATACTGTCTGCTGAGCTGGTGTATCTAGGCCTATTATGTGTGATACTGTCTGCTGAGCTGCTGTATCTAATCTTATCATGTGTGATACTGTCTGCTGAGCTGCTGTATCTAATCTTATCATGTGTGATACTGTCTGCTGAGCTGCTGTATCTAATCCTATGATGTGTGATACTGTCTGCTGAGCTGCTGTATCTAATCCTATGATGTGTGATACTGTCTGCTGATCTATTGTATCTAATCCTATGATGTGTGATACTGTCTGCTGAGCTGGTGTATCTAATCCTATGATGTGTGATACTGTCTGCTGAGCTGCTGTATCTAATCCTATGATGTGTGATACTGTCTGCTGATCTATTGTATCTAATCCTATGATGTGTGATACTGTCTGCTGAGCTGGTGTATCTAGGCCTATTATGTGTGATACCGTCTGCGGAATTTCTGGCAGACGTTGGACAGACCCTACTGACATATAATGATTCTCCTGTATCTAATCCTATCATATGAGTACTACATTCCCCATCATGTAATGCTACTGAATTTTCTTAGATTTTCTTATATTACTACACAGTTGGTTTTGCTTAGAATTTCCTGGAGGACGTTGTACGGAGATTTTCCTGGATGTCTGCTGGACAAGAGCATGATGTGTGATCCCAGGGAAAGCACTCCGGCGCTGTCATCACAATGCCCCAGGGGTTCATGGGGGAGGGGGGGGGGGACGGCGGCTTTTGTTAATTGTCCCATTCACATTTCCATTAGAAGGAACATGGTTTGAGTGAAGAGGAACAATAAGAATTCACTGCTTCTCAGAAGACACTTGTTCCAGCCCTGACCCTGCGATATCATGCACACAGCAATATCTCCATGAGGCACTGTACATGACGGCTGTGTGGATTCAGAATAGATATGAGATGATTGATAGATAGATTGATAGATATGGGATAGATATGAGATGATAGATATGAGATACCGTAGATAGATAGATATGAGATAGATAGATAGATAGATAGATAGATAGATAGATATGGGATAGATAGATAGATAGATAGATAGATAGATAGATAGATAGATATATAGATAATAGATAGATAGATAGATAGATAGATAGATAGATAGATAGATAGATAGATAGATAGATAGATATGAGATAGATAGATAGATAATAGATAGATAGATATATAGATAATAGATAGATAGATGATAGATAGATAGATAGATAGATAGATAGATAGATAGATAGATAGATAGATAGATAGATAGATAGACAGACTCTGGAAAAATCTTTCATTTTAATCAAACTCCAAAGAACATTTGTTTAATTTTTTATTATGTATATATATATTTTTTTTCTTTTCTAAGCATTATCTTATTATTGTTCATCAAATCTTAGAAGTAAAATTCTTTCATTTTCAAAAATCCACAACAAACTTTTATAAATTACTTTATTGCCTTGGCTGATCACTGTGTGACCCAGCCTGGATATTCTCCCTTTGCCCCCCAGTGATACATTGTATCTAGTGTTGAGCGAACTTGTGTTTTAAGTTCGACGTCTAAAGTTCGAGTTCAGGTTATCGAAGTATCCCGTTATGGATTCAAAATTCCGTTATGGTCCGTGGTAGCGGAATCCATAACGGGATACTTCCATAACCCGAACTTTAGACGCCGAACTTAAAACACAAGTTCGCTCAACACTAATTGTATCTTCTTTCTCTTCCTATACATCTTCTATCTGATGGGAGGTGAGATGTATCCAGATCATTTCCAAAACATTTCTACGGCTATTTCCATCCTCCCTCTAATGGACGGTCATTTGCTCCCATGAATGGGATTTGTCCAGCCAGATCTCCGACGCCGTTTCCGTTTGCCTAAAAAAAATCAAGAGGCCAAGTAGATATTTGTCATCGTGGTTACACTTCCCACCTCCACGTTCCGTCCCCTCGTCCTCCTCTTCACACTTGGACATTGTCACTTCAATAACCCTTCTTCCCCCCCCCCCCCCAACTCCTCATCTGTCAACGCGTCGACCCCCTCGATATGTAAGTGCGGCTAGGCCGCTGGCATTTCCAGGGTTAAGTAGATTGTCCCGTCTTCAGTCAATGCCATCGTTGGCAGGGTGACAGCACTTGAGTGTGCAAACTTGTGGGTATTGTGTCGAGGCCTTTGGGGTGCTATGGAGACACGGTAATATGACAGAGGAAAATGTTTGCTGATGGTAATTCTATGGGCTTTGTCTAAGTCATTCTCCATCATGACGACTCGATTTAAGTCTCCACTGTTTGAGGACAAATGTAAGAGCGCTTTCCAGCTTAGGGCCTTTGTCCGGCCGGTTTGAATGGGTAATTCAGCTTTTGTGTGGCTCAATTGTGGGGGCAAACATAAAGACAAGATTCTTCAGCTCTTAAACCTCCTTTCCATGGCTATGCGCGCATCTCTTTAGGGATTTGTTTCATTCTTACCTTGCTGACATCACCCTTCATCCTAAAAAAAATAAAAAATCACAAAAACAAAAAAGGAGGCAGAGGAGAACTCTGGTCAGTGGAGGGTAGGCTTGGCTTCTCAGTAATTCTACTATTGTCCTGTGTCATTCAACTATGGTCGCCTCCAGCCTCCCAGACGGATTCACTTATTTAAAAAAAAATTTGGGGAGGGGGGTAGGAGGGAGGTAAGAGGGTGTCCAACTATCCCTTCTCACCCAACAGCCTTACACGTTGTATTGTGAGGAGGGGAGAGGACTAAGGAGGACACCAGGAGAACCAGCACAGAAATCATGGTATTTATTTGTGGCCCTTTTTGTGGCTGTCCCCATGGCGACAATTTGAGATGGGGAAAAATGTGGGAACGGGCAGACTAATGCCTAATTGAAGCGCTTTGTATTTGGACGGCGGAATTTGATTGGTCAACGAAGTCTCCCCTAACTACAAGGATTCATTCACTTTGCTCCCAAAGGTCTGGCTGGCATCATCCTCACAGCAGCGTACAGGTTTGTGGTGTAACGAGATTATCCCGCGCGGCTCTGATACAACGAACAGGAGGATTGGGGACATCCGTGTCTACAGTAAGTAGGTGCCGGGGGGGAGGGGGGGGGGGGGACATGTGTCTGAGTGCGTGTGTCCCTTGAATGGATCATTGAGAACAACTTTTAATTACTCTCCTTAATGGTCCCCATGGGAATGGATTATTGTCCTCTGATGTCACCTATATGTAACGAGGATATGGTGGAGGCTTTGTGCAACTTTTTGTATGTTCTCTAGTTGTAAAATTGTAGCAGGTATAGATATTGTCAATTTTTATTTTATTTTTATTTTTATTTTATTTTTATGCTTTTGTGGGAATCACTCTGCAGCTCCGGGCAATTCATTTGTTGGGTTTGTAAAACAGTGAGTTGATTATATGCAATTACCTGGTGATTGGGGGATTCAATTGCTCATTGGTATAGTTTTTATGGTTCTTGTTTGTAATTTTTTAATTTGTATGAAGATGAAATAAAAAGGAGTAATAATGATGATCATCATCACTTTCATCATTAACACACCCACCTTAATCAACTTTAGTCTCACCACCACCATCATCTACCTACTTCATCATCATTATCATCACAACGACGACAACACCCATCATCACTACCTACTGTACATTATTATTACCACCACCAACATCATAAACACCCCCACCTACATCATCCCCACCACCAGCTCCACCATAATTACCTCCATCATCATCACTTCTATATTATCAACACCTCTTTCCTTATCACCATCACTACCTACTGTACACCATTACCACCAACAACATAATCAACACCACTTCTATCATCCCCACCAACTCTGCCATCATTACCTCCATCACCACTTCCATATTATCAACACCCCCAACAACACAACCATTTCCATCATCATCACAACCTGAATTATCATCATCACTATGACCACCTCCATCATGACTACTTATTGTATGTAATTACCTCCAACATCATTAACACCACCACCTCCATCATTAACACACCCACCTCCATCATTAACACACCCACCTCCATCATTAACACACCCACCTCCATCAACTTTAGCCTTACCACCACCATCATCTACCTCCTCTTTCATCAGCAACATTTCAACATTATCAACACCTTCATCATTATCATCACCACCACAACCACTTCCATCATCACTACCTTACTGTACATCATTACCATCATCAACACCACCACCTCCATCATCATCACCACTTCCGTATTATCAACACCTCCAGCATTACCATGGCCACCACAACCACCTCCATGATCACAACTTCCATTATTACCACCACCACCATCATCATCATGATCTCCTGGAGTTATCAACACCACCACCATCATCTACCCCCTCTTTCACCAGCAACATTTCAACATTATCAACACCTTAATCATTATCATCACCACCACAACCACTTCCATCATCACTACCTTACTGTACATCATTACCATAATCAACACCACCACTTCCATATTATCAACACCTCCATCATTACCATGGCCACCACAACCACTTCCATAATCACAACTTCCATTATTACCACCACCATCATCATCGTATCCTGGAGTTATCAACACCACCACCACCTCCATTACCATCACTAGTCTTGAGCGAATCGAGCTTTGGATCGGCGATCTGAAGTTAATTCATTCAAAACCTTCAATTTTAATGCTGTCTTCATAAAGCATTAAAATGTATGTGCTCTGTGGAGTTGGCTTCCTTTCACCCGAAGTCGCACAAGACTTCGGTGAATTAACTGGGTATTCATTTCTGCATCCTTGAAAACATATAAAGTTAGGAATCCGAAGTCGGGTTTGGTACTGAGGTTGCAGACGTTTTAAAAAAAAATTCAGAAATGAATACCAAAGCATTAAAATCGAAGTTGTTGAATGAATCGACTTCGGATCGGTGATCCATAGCTCGATTCGCTCAAGACTAATCATCAGGACTAATATCTTAATTATTGCGACCACAGGCTTCATTATCATCAGCAACACCACATTTATCATTCCCATTACTTTCACAATCAACCAGATTATTATCATCTCCACCTACACCACCACCACCTTGTCTATACTACCACCTCCATCATCGCCGCCACCACCACCATCATTATCATAATTATTACCACCGCAGACTTCACTATCATCATCACCCCCACCTCCATTATTCCACCACCTTATCATCAACACCCCCCTCACCAGCTACATTACCATCATCTCCACCTATACCACCATCACCTCCATTATCATCACACCGCCATTATCATAACTATTGCCACCACAGGCTTTAGTATTATCACAACCTCCTACATTACCACCCCCACCACCTCCATTATTCCACCACCATCATCATCACCACCACCACAACCACCAGTACCATCTTCACTTCCTCCATCATCACCACCACGTTGATAATAACCACTGCTGACTCTATCCTCCTCTTCTCCCCCATCTTGATCACCCTAATAGTCAATAATTTATACAAGATAAATTAAATGTATTTACTGCTTCATAATCTTGGTCCCACTTTTTACATATTTTTCTTTTCTAGTTCCTTGCTCCTGGAGTGTCATAATAAATTATTATACAATATTAATGGAAATTTGTCACTTGGTAAATCATGGCATCAGACAATGAAGTCAAGACGCTCTTGAATTTTGTCAACTTGGCATCATGTGACATCAAGGCAGCTCTGGACAAGTCGGCTCCATGCAGGAGATCCGTGGATCACCGGAAATATCTGCAGAAGCAGCTGAAAAGGTTTTCCCAGAAGTATTCCAGATTACCCAGATGCCACTCCTCCAGCAGAACCGTGGACCTGAGGAAGGGGCTGGTGGAGAGACTGAGCTCCACCAATCATAGTAAAGGACTGAATGACAAGGTGGTGGGTGCACTGGAGGCAGAGGAGTGCGTTATGGGGGACGTGAGCTCTCAAGAGAACAGTATGGATGCTGGAAGGCATGATCAAGTGCCCATGCGGAAAAGACAGCTGCCAGCATCATTTTGGGAAGAACCCAGATCTTCCACTAACCTCCTGGACATGCCCTGCCCTTCCAGACTAGACATCATATACAAAGAGAGAACCGAGACCTCCCTTCCCGTTTATGAAAGTAAAAAGGTAAAAAATGTACTAATCCCAAACAAATCCCCTGTCCTCTGTACCCACCCCTCAGGAGATAAGGAGAAGGTGCCACCTATAACCTCCTTCACTGAACGGGTCAATGCCTGCAATTGCTGCCCTCTTCAGTACCATGGACAGCAGGTCTTGTACCAGCACAGCCATGGGGTCCACCTACACCCCAACCCATTTACCACCCTAGCAGTATGGAGTAAAAATACAACAGCGCCCACGGTGGAAATTCAGCACTTGTGTAAAGATTCAGGGCAGAGACTATATAGACATGTTGTTCTCAAGCCTATACCAACCAAGCCCGCTATGCCACCTTCTATTTTTAATGTTTTTGGATATATTTGATTGAAATTTGGACCTGAACGATATTTATTATGGATCCTTATAACATATGCCAAGAGATGAGCAGAAACGACCTTCCAAAAAAGTTCTAGGTCTTGAAGGACATAAAAGTTTCATCATGAAGGTTTCCATCAAGATATATTTTTTTTACCTAATTCTTAGAGAAACTTCCAAATGTTATAGGAACTGATGAAGGCAACATGGTCTGAATTCTTTCGGGTCGTGGATATTGCCATGCTAAGTTAAACTGGAGGAAGATGGTAAAATTGCCTTAATAGTTTGCAATTTTTTGGCCTCCAAGAAATAGTGGAATGAGTTGATACATACGGCTAATAATGTATTTGCTCCCCTACTTGTAGACAGATGGATGGATATGTGACTCTCCGTACTCCTTATGATGGAGGCAGAGGGTCAAATTGGGCTTAGTGTTTGCCCCCCTTAGAGCAGTCCTTGTAACCAGAGCAAAGTTTACTGTGATGTTTCTGATGCCCAATTTTTATTACATTCTGCGTAGTGAGCAGTGAATCAATTGGACAACATTTTGATTTTTTTTTTTATGTCAAAGTAAAAACTATTTATACTGATTCCCTGATTTTATTGTGAGCGAAATAGTCAACTGGGTGGACAGGAAACTCTTTAGTCATGGGTACATTAGCCACAAAAAGGGAACATCAAATCGGTTGTCTGGGTTTAGAGCTGAACCCGGACATATCACCTTCCTCACCCAGGCAGCCCCTCAAAGTGGAGCATTAGAGCATTTCATGATCTGCTCTTTCAGCAGATCCGGTGACGTACCGCTTCTTTGCTAGGCGGAGGCTTCCGCCTAGCGGTGTTCCCAGTGACGTCACCGTCGCTAATGGGCAGGCTTTAGTGCTGTCCTAGCCTGTAAAATATGATAGGGAAACGTTTACGCCCGCCCATTAGCGCAAAACACTGTTAGGCGGAAGCCTCCACCTAGCAATGTAAATTTAAAAACAAAAAAGGCCTTGCCCTGCGCTATACAACCCAGGGCAAGGAAGAGCATCGGAGCATGAAATGCTCATCTCAGCGGGCCTGCCTGGGTGGAGAAAGGGATATATTCAGGTTCAGCTCTGAACCTGGACAACCCCTTTAAAAAACAAAATTAAAATTGTAAAGTTTTGTAAAAATGTTTTAAATATTTGGCTTTGATTTGCAACGTTTATCAAACCTGAATGTGTCACATTGTAAATTCTGTAATAAATGTAACATTCATTAACCCTTCCACTCCCGGAGTTTTTTTTTTTTTTTGCGTTTTCGTTTTGTGCTCCCTGCCTTCCCAGAGCCATAACTTTTTTATTTGTCTGTTCACATAGCCATATGAGGGCTTGATTTCTGTGGGACAAGTTGTACTTTCCAACGCCACCATTTAATATTGCATGAAGCTGAAAAAAAAATTCCAAAAAAGGTGAATCAGCCACTTGGACGCTTTTTTACGTTTTGCTGTTTGCTGTATAGGGAATATATTTTAATATTTTTAAACTATGGGTGTTTTCGCACATCGCGACACCCATGATGTGTATTTTTTTATTCTTTTGTTCTTTTTTTTTTTGGGGGGGAAAAGGGGGGTGATTTGAATTTTTACGTTTTTTTAACTTTTTATTTTTTTACACTTTTTTTATAGTTCCCATAGGGAACTATAACATGCAATCATTAGATTGCTATTCTCATAGACTCCAATGCACTAGCATTGGAGTCTATGATGAGTTCACTACTTTCCTATGGAGCCCTATTACAGGCAAGTGCTCCATAGGAAACACTGTGCAGCAGCCTCCTGTCATTCACAAAGAAAGGGGCTGCTGCACACAAGCTCCGACTCCTCCAATCGCCGCACGGGGGAGTCGGAGCACCACTGTAAGCGCGCGCTTTCGGTTTTCAGCGCGCTCAGATGCCGTGGTCAGGATTGACCACGGCATCTAAGGGGTTAAATGTCCGCGATTGGCATTACTGCCAGTTGCGGACATGAGCCCCGGGTGTCTGCTATAAGAAGCAGGCGGCCTCCCGCGGCTATGGCGCCCGATGCGCACTCGATCGGGCGCCATGTTTAAAGACCGCACCAATGATGTACATGTACGTCATCGGGCGTGAAGGGGTTAATGTTGGGTTTAATTACTCCGAGGACCCAAAAATTAAATTTATTTATATTTTTGTGGTTAGCCTATGCGATAGGATGGGTATTATGGGATAATGATGATTTAAGACAAGTCCTTAAAATAACAAAATCCCCAGTAAATAAAAATCCACAAAGCCACTTCAGCAATTTCTTAGCATTGTCTTTTTCCGGGAAAGATGTGTGACGGTCAATATCCTACAGAGGAAGTCCCCCAACTTTTTATGCTCTTTTTGCTTTGTACTATGTTGGAGGAATAACGTCTGCCCAAATTAATGGGGGACTCATCCCCGAACTCCTCATCTTGAGTCCTGGATTGAAGGTCCTCCTCTGTGATACTTCATACAGTCTGCTGATGGCCCTTTACGTTGCAGTGTCCCCCATCACAATAGGTTGTTGCGGCCATGAGCCCATTTACATTCCTTCAATCTGCAAACAATTGTGTAATGATGTAGAGATGAATTTTCATGGATTTCACTTGTACTAGGTTTTCCTGCCATGAGTTGTGACAGCTGGAAAATGCATTGATCTATATGCAGATGTGTCAGGGCTAAATTCAAAATGGGACTTGTCTACTCCTTATGTGTATCATGTTCAGTAAGTGCAGGGATCAGCAACCTCCAGCACTTCCAGAATTCTCCTTTCACGTCTATGGGAATTACAAGAATAGCTGAGCAAGTGTTCCTGCTGGGTGTTGTAGTTTCACAGCAGCTGCCGTGCTGTAGGTTGCTGACCCTGTCCTGGCTTAGTGAGTTAAAGGGGTCGTCGTCTCACTTCAGCAAATGGCATTTATCATGTAGAGAAAGTTAATACAAGGCACTTACTAATGTGTTGTGATTGTCCATGTTGCCTCCTGAAGACTTGGTTCATTTTTCCATCACACTATACACTGCTCGTTTCCATGGTTACGACCACCCTGCAACCCATCGGCTGTGGTCGTGCTTGCACACTATAGGAAAAAGTGATGGCCTATGAGCGCTCCCGCGGTCTCGGCCAGAGATTTTTCTTATATTGTGCAAGCACGACCACTGCCGCTGGATTGCAGGGTGGTCGTAACCATGGAAACGAGCAGTGTATAGTGTGATGGAAAAATTAATCAAACCAGCAAAGGAAGCAATATGAACAATCACAATACATTAGTAAGTGCCTTGTATTAACTTTCTCTACATAAAAAATGCTATTTGCTGAAGTGAGACGACAACCCCTTTAAGGCAGAAGATTCAACAGTGGTCTTAAGTAACGCTACTTTCACACTCGCGTTTGGTGCGGATCCGTCATGGATCTGCACAAAACGCTTCCGTTCAGATAATACAATCGTTCAGAACGGATCCGTTTGTATTATCTTTAACATAACGGATCCGTCTTGAACACCATTTAAAGTCAATGGAGGATGAATCCGTTTTCTATTGTGCCATATTGTGTCAGTGAAAACGGATCCGTCCCCATTGACTTACATTGTGTGTCAGGACGGATCCTTTTGTCTCCGCATCGTCAGGGGGACACCAAAACGCTCCAGAGCGGAATGGAGACTGAACGGAGGCAAACTGATGCATTCGGAGCGGATCCTTTTCCATTCAGAATGCATTAGGGCAAAACTGATCCGTTTTGGACCGCTTGTGAGAGCCCATGACGGATCTCACAAATGGAAAGCCACAACGCCAGTGAGTGTGAAAGTAGCCTAAAACCTCAAAGCCCAGTTAACACAAATCACTATGAGTTTGATCTGATGACAAACCCAGCTCTGCTACATCTGTTCACTGTCACACAAAGTATTTATCTACACACCTAAATTATGCCCATAGCAGGAAGCTGTGCCGATGCTGAAAAAGTCTCTAAAGGGAACTTGTCACCATGAAAATGCAATGTCAGCTGCAGGCAGAAGGTTATAGAGCAGGAGGAACTGAGCAGATTGATATGTAGTTTTCTGAGAAAAGATTCAGTAAAACTTGTATTTCATTCATCTAAATTCCTGCTCCTTCTGGGCTTTGAAGTCCGGGAGGAGGTCCTATCAGTGACTGACAGCCTTCCCTCTATGAGGAGGAGGTCCTATCAGTGACTGACAGCCTTCCCTCTATGAGGAGGAGGTCCTATCAATGACTGACAGCCTTCCCTCTATGAGGAGGAGGTCCTATCAGTGATTGACAGCCTTCCCTCTATGAGGAGGCGGTCCTATCAGTGATTGACAGCCTTTCCTCTATGAGGAGGAGGTCCTATCAGTGACTGACAGCCCTCCCTCTATGAGGAGGAGGTCCTATCAGTGACTGACAGCCTTCCCTCTATGAGGAGGTGGTCCTATCAGTGACTGACAGCCTTCCCTCTATGAGGCAGAGGTCCTATCAGTGACTGACAGCCTTCCCTCTATGAGGAGGAGGTCCTATCAGTGACTGACAGCCTTCCCTCTATGAGGAGGAGGTCCTATCAGTGATTGACAGCCTTTCCTCTATGAGGAGGAGGTCCTATCAGTGACTGACAGCCCTCCCTCTATGAGGAGGAGGTCCCATCAGTGACTGACAGCCTTCCCTCTATGAGGAGGAGGTCCTATCAGTGACTGACAGTCTTCCCTCTATGAGGAGGAGGTCCTATCAGTGACTGACAGCCTTCCCTCTATGAGGAGGTGGTCCTATCAGTGACTGACAGCCTTCCCTCTATGAGGCAGAGGTCCTATCAGTGACTGACAGCCTTCCCTCTATGAGGAGGAGGTCCTATCAGTGACTGACAGCCTTCCCTCTATGGGGAGGCGGTCCTATCAGTGACTGACAGCCTTCCCTCTATGAGGAGGAGGTCCTATCAGTGACTGACAGCCTTCCCTCTATGAGGAGGAGGTCCTATCAGTGACTGACAGCCTTCCCTCTATGAGGCGGAGGTCCTATCAGTGACTGACAGCCTTCCCTCTATGAGGCGGAGGTCCTATCAGTGACTGACAGCCTTCCCTTTATGAGGAGGAGGTCCTATCAGTGACTGACAGCCTTCCCTCTATGAGGCGGAGGTCCTATCAGTGACTGACAGCCTTCCCTCTATGAGGAGGCGGTCCTATCAGTGATTGACAGCCTTCCCTCTATCAGGAGGCAGTCCTATCAGTGATTGACAGCCTTCCCTCTATGAGGCAGAGGTCCTATCAGTGACTGACAGCCTTCCCTCTATGAGGAGGCGGTCCTATCAGTGATTGACAGCCTTCCCTCTATGAGGAGGCGGTCCTATCAGTGATTGACAGCCTTCCCTCTATGAGGAGGCGGTCCTATCAGTGATTGACAGCCTTCCCTCTATGAGGAGCAGGTCCTATCAGTGACTGACAGCCTTCCCTCTATGAGGAGGAGGTCCTATCAGTGATTGACAGCCTTCCCTCTATGAGGCAGAGGTCCTATCAGTGACTGACAGCCTTCCCTCTATGAGGAGGAGGTCCTATCAGTGACTGACAGCCTTCCCTCTATGAGGAGGAGGTCCTATCAGTGACTGACAGCCTTCCCTCTATGAGGAGGAGGTCCTATCAGTGACTGACAGCCTTCCCTCTATGAGGAGGCGGTCCTATCAGTGACTGACAGTCTTCCCTCTATGAGGAGGCGGTCCTATCAGTGATTGACAGCCTTCCCTCTATGAGGAGGCGGTCCTATCAGTGACTGACAGCCTTCCCCCTATGAGGAGGCGGTCCTATCAGTGACTGACAGCCTTCCCTCTATGAGGAGGAGACGGTCCTATCAGTGACCGACAGCCTTCCCTCTATGAGGAGACGGTCCTATCAGTGACTGACAGCCTTCCCTCTATGAGGCAGAGGTCCTATCAGTGACTGACAGCCTTCCCTCTATGAGGAGGAGGTCCTATCAGTGACTGACATCCTTCCCTCTATGAGGAGGTGGTCCTATCAGTGACTGACAGCCTTCCCTCTATGAGGAGACGGTCCTATCAGTGACTGACAGCCTTCCCTCTATGAGGAATAGGTCCTATCAGTGACTGACAGCCTTCCCTCTATGAGGAGGAGGTCCTATCAGTGACTGACAGCCTTCCCTCTATGAGGAGGAGGTCCTATCAGTGACTGACAGCCTTCCCTCTATGAGGAGGCGGTCCTATCAGTGATTGACAGCCTTCCCTCTATGAGGAGGAGGTCCTATCAGTGACTGACAGCCTTCCCTCTATGAGGAGGAGGTCCTATCAGTGACTGACAGCCTTCCCTCTATGAGGAGGAGGTCCTATCAGTGACTGACAGCCTTCCCTCTATGAGGAGGAGGTCCTATCAGTGACTGACAGCCTTCCCTTTATGAGGAGGCGGTCCTATCAGTGACTGACAGCCTTCCCTCTATGAGGAGGCGGTCCTATCAGTGATTGACAGCCTTCCCTCTATGAGGAGGAGGTCCTATCAGGGACTGACAACCTTCCCTCTATGAGGAGGAGGTCCTATCAGGGACTGACAACCTTCCCTCTATGAGGAGGTGGTCCTATCAGTGACTGACAGCCTTCCCTCTATGAGGAGGAGGTCCTATCAGTAATTGACAGGTTGCCCTCTCTGACTGTGTATACAGAGAGCTGTCAATCACTGATAGGACCGCCTCATTGACTTCAAAGCTCAGGAGGAGCAGGAATTTAGATGAATTAAATACAACTTTTATGGAATCTTTTCCCAGAAAACTATATATCAATCTGCCCAGCTCCTCCTGCTCTATAACCTTCTGCCTGCAGCTCAGACACCATATTCAATGTGACAGGTTCCCTTTAAGCCTGGAATCACACATGTAGATCTTGGAGCAGTCTTTGATGCAGTTTTTTGAGCCAAAGCCAGTAGTGGATCCAGTAGTAGAGGTCCTCCTCCCGTTATATTTCTTCTTCCTGTTGAAGCCACTTCTGACTTTATCAAAGACTGTATATGTGATTACAACCGAAAATTTTAAAACGGGAACACCCTATATTTTTTTCTCTATGCTAACAATTAGTTGAGATACTGTTCCATTTTTTGCTTTAGAATATTTGCTACAAAAATGTCTATCTTTAATCACTGGAGGTTGTCACAAAGCATTAGCCTAAATGACCACCACCGTTGGGCTGAGGTTACAGTGCGATGTGGTAGTCACCTTCCTGGGAAAGAAAAACATCCTGTGTCTGGAAACTTATTTAGGCGACAGAAATGCAGAGGGTGCGGTAGTTGCAGAGAGAGCAGAGCCTCTAGGTGTAATGGTAACGCCCCCGTTGCTCCTAGAGGCTCATTTGCATATATTAAAACATAATTTTTCTCAGCAATGCGGGCACATATGAACATGGGACCAACACAGATGCCTTCAGCTGCCAAGCGCACATGTAACAGGTCAGCCAGTTTTTCCAGTGCCCATTAAAGGGTAACTCTACCATCCATTCCCATTCCCCTGTGCAACCATTTTTTACATGTTGATCCACTGTATTATCTATCACGTATGACAACTGGTTGTCTAGCCCCGCTTCCTTTTACTAACAAGACTGAATAGTGATATGATCTTGTAAATCATTGAGCTGCTTGATTTCAGGAACGCAGCAGAGGAGCATGGGAGCTAAGATTGTTAAGAACTTACCCAATTTGACCCCCCAAAAAAAAAAAAAATCTTTTAGGGGCGGGGTGGAGTTATATTCTAAATTTGCAGTGCTCTTCAGAGCTGGAAGCCTCCTTTGAACCTGCTCCCTTGGGGTCTTGCTGGATTAAGAACGTGATCATTAACGCAGAGCAGATCGGAAACTTTATACCTCTTTGATATTTCGCCGTTTACATTCAACATATTTTCCGATCGTTTCCCACAAATGCGCTGAATTTTACGGTCATGTGACAAAATGTGTGCAATTTTTGTAACATTATAAACATTTATTCCAAAACAGATTTGTAAACAAACAAACACAAAGTACAAAAAACAAACAAAAACAAACTGGTAAAAAACAAAAGAAAACAAAAATGATACAAATTCTAAATAATCTCACACGAAACAAAAAAAATAAAAAATTACAAAAAGTGCTTGTGAAACCAAACAAGTGAATTGCACGTTTTATAGTAGAAATATTTTAACTCATTCAATCCCGGCCAATGGTAGATCATTTTGCTTGTCGTAAATGAAGCAGTAGAAATACACACATATATTCAAATGAAAACTTTAAACACAATCAACTGCGTCGAATATAGGAAGTGTAAAAAAAAATGGCTGCTCACAATAGTGCAAGCCGCCATAAAAATAAAAAATGACCCCACAATCTATATATAAGTGGTGCAATGGTGCAATACCTCTTCTTGGTCACATGGTGGCAGCCGTTTGATTCCATAGATTTGAGGATGTTATAGAATTGACCCAGTAAAGAATCCAGGTCCTTAAATAAGAGGTGAAAAATCTGTGATCAGTAGAAAAATGTCTCCTCACGTCCATAGATAACTGACACCTATGCTAGCAGTGACACCATAGTTACAAAGATAAGTACAACCTAAAGGGCAACTCCAGTCACCTGGGTTAAATTTTTTTATAAATACCTTTTTATTTAGTACCAATGATCCATCCCACCATGCCTTACTAGGTAGCATATTCTCTTAACCCAGGGAAGACCTTTCTCATGTGCTCATTGTCGCCCCCTGCTGACTGATGTGCTAAGCAAAGTGGAGGAAGGGCAGTGACAACTGATCCGAGCATATTAGTCCCTTATAATAAAAAAAATTCTTCCATCCAGCTCTTGAATATGTGTATTGCACCACCAACAAATACTACTAATTATTGCTATACCGCCCCCTATGCACAAAAATATAACTGCTACAATACTGCCCTCTGCTGGAGAGAATATAACTACTGTCTCTATGCACAAGAATATAACTGCTACAATACTGCCCTCTGCTGGAGAGAATATAACTACTGTCCCTATGCACAAGAATATAACTACTACAATACTGCCCCCTAAGGAATTGGCACCTGAATATGTAGGAGAATTATCCATATGCGACTTAGAATTCCCTTTTAAGGGTGTTCTCCGAGATCGGGGGCCCCCTTTTCATATGTGCAGGCACTCACGCGTCACCAAATTCCCGTGAGCTCCCTTCTCATCTGCTTCTGGTTAGTCAGTGCTGCCAGTCAGCCAATGCCCTCTGCCGGTATTTTACGTGACCGCTGCCACCAATAAGGCTGCTGATTGGCCGGCAGCAGTGACGCGCATGTAGACCTCACAACACAATTCTGATCCAGAAGGGAAGGGAACCCATTTCTGGAACCAGACTGCCAGTGACAAGTGAGTCTTTTCTTTTAACTCCTGCATATGACATGGGGTTTTCAGTCTTGGAGTGCCCCTTTAAGTGTTGCATAAACAGATATAAATAGCAAGGTTACACATTAGTAAAATTAATTAAAGGTAAGGACCACTAAAATTTTGTAACTTACCTCTATAGCGACCAGAGCTTTCACATATAAAGCTCCAAATCCCCTGCTCCTCATCACACAGTCAGAAAAATACATAAAATTCTGGCTTCCTGAAGCCACCACTAGGGGGAGCTCACAGCATTGAACTCAACGGAAGTTGTGGAAGCTCTATGCGATGAGCTCCCCCTAGTGGTCATTGAAGGAAAATCCGAAGGTAGGAATACAAAAAAAAAAAAGCTGTTGAGACCCACTCAACCTCTTACTATGGGGTCCACAGTACACAAGAACTCAAGCTCTATGACAGGTGGATACAGTAGGTGTACAGTACAACTGTCAATCACTGATGATGAATATAGTGGTTTTGCTCATGCCCTGAGCGGGTGGAAAATTGAGGACACTAGGGTCACTTTCCCATTGGCCATACCTTCCCCCCATCTGTCATTTTTGGAAAATGCAGCTGGTGTCCTGACCCCTATCGAACACAGTTAAATTTAACTTGGGAAAGCTGTAGGGAAGGGACTTCAGCTGGGAATGGGCGACCTCCAAACATGTGCACTACAGAGGATAATTCTACTACGGTTTCTAATGATGAAATCTTTGCATTTTTTTGTGTTTGTTTTTTTACATTTTTGACCCTTTAAGGTCAGGGAATTCATGTGACGCCCTAACAAAGGGATTGTCTCGCCACAGGAATTGCCTCAGGTCCAGAGACCAGGCTACGGTTGCCACCCGGCCAGTAACTCACCGTTCAAGCCGGTATTTCAGTGCCCCTGCCGCAGTCAGTAATTTTTTTCTACCGCCATTAACAATTGCCAGTATTTTCCTATATGTTTTTTTTTTTTACTAATAAGTGTTTCCATTGTGGAGGGCTCATTAGTACAGCCTTTAACACAAGTGGGGGAAGCAGCGGGAGTTAAATAAAAAATAAATAAAAAAAATATTCATTTGATTGCACCGTGGTGAACACTCGCTGCTGACTGGAAGCTCATGACAGGACCTGTGAAACGCCATCACTCTGGAGCTCAGGTCCTATCCTGCTCATCCAGTCAGCAGTGTTCACCGCGCCGCAATCAAATGGATGAGGTAAGCGCTTTTTTTTGGGCACAAGCAGAGAAGGTGGCATTATTAATTTTGGAGGGCACTAATGGAGGCATTACTATTACTGGGGGGCACTAATGGGGGCATTACTATTACTGAGGGCACTAATGGAGGCATTACTATTACTAGGGGGCACTAATAGGAGCATTACTATTACTGGGGGCACTAATAGGGGCATTACTATTACTAGAGGACTCTAATGGGGGCATTACTATTACTGGGGGCTCTAATGGGGGCATTACTATTACTGGAGGGCTCTAATGGGGGCATTACTATTAATGGAGGCACTAATGGAGGCATTACTATTACTGGAGGGCTCTAATGGGGGCATTACTATTACTGGGGGCACTAATGGGGGCATTACTATTACTGGGGGAACTAATGGGGGCATTACTATTACTGAGGGCACTAATGGAGGCATTACTTATACTGGATGGCTTTAATGGGGGCATTACTATTAATGGAGGCACTAATGGAGGCATTACTATTACTGGGGGGCACTAATGGGGGCATTACTATTACTGGGGGCACTAATGAGGGCATTACTATTACTGAGGGCACTAATGGAGGCATTACTATTACTAGAGGGAACTAATGGGGGCATTACTATTACTGGGGGCACTAATGGGGGCATTACTATTACTAGAGGACTCTAATGGGGGCATTACTATTACTGGGGGCTCTAATGGGGGCATTACTATTACTGAAGGGCTCTAATGGGGGCATTACTATAAATGGAGGCACTAATGGAGGCATTACTATTACTGGAGGGCTCTAATGGGGGCATTACTATTACTGGGGGCACTAATGGGGGCATTAATATTACTGGGGGAACTAATGGGGGCATTACTATTACTGAGGGCACTAATGGAGGCATTACTAATACTGGATGGCTCTAATGGGGGCATTACTATTAATGGAGGCACTAATGGAGGCATTATTGTTACTGGAGGGCTCTAATGGGGGCATTACTATTACTGGGGCACTAATGGTGGCATTACTATTACTGGGGGAACTAATGGGGGCATTACTATTACTGGAGGGCGCTAATGGGGGCATTACTATTACTAAGGGCACTAATGGGGGCATTACTATTACTGGAGGGCTCTAATGGGAACATTACTATTACTGGGGGCACTAATGGGGGCACTAATGGAAGCATTACTATTACTGGAGGGCTCTAATGGGGGCATTACTATTACTAAGGGCACTAATGGGGGCATTACTATTACTGGGGGCACTGAGGGCATTACTATTACTGAGGGCACTAATGGAGGCATTACTATTACTAGGGGGAACTAATGGGGGCATTACTATTACTGGGGGCACTAATGGGGGCATTACTATTACTAGAGGACTCTAATGGGGGCATTACTATTACTGGGGGCTCTAATGGGGGCATTACTATTACTGAAGGGCTCTAATGGGGGCATTACTATAAATGGAGGCACTAATGGAGGCATTACTATTACTGGAGGGCTCTAATGGGGGCATTACTATTACTGGGGGCACTAATGGGGGCATTAATATTACTGGGGGAACTAATGGGGGCATTACTATTACTGGGGGCACTAATGGAGGCATTACTAATACTGGATGGCTCTAATGGGGGCATTACTATTAATGGAGGCACTAATGGAGGCATTATTGTTACTGAAGGGCTCTAATGGGGGCATTACTATTACTGGGGCACTAATGGTGGCATTACTATTACTGGGGGAACTAATGGGGGCATTACTATTACTGGAGGGCGCTAATGGGGGCATTACTATTACTAAGGGCACTAATGGGGGCATTACTATTACTGGAGGGCTCTAATGGGAACATTACTATTACTGGGGGCACTAATGGGGGCACTAATGGAAGCATTACCATTACTGGAGGGCTCTAATGGGGGCATTACTATTACTAAGGGCACTAATGGGGGCATTACTATTACTGGAGGGCTCTAGTGGGGGCATTACTATTACTAAGGGCACTAATGGGGGCATTACTATTACTGGGGGCACTAATGGGGGCATTACTATTACTGGGGGCACTAATGGAAGCATTACTATTACTGGAGGGCTCTAATGGGGGCATTACAATTACTGGAGGCACTAATGGAGGCATTACTACTATTACTGGGGGAACTAATGAGGGCATTACTATTACTGGGGGGCACTAATGGGGGCATAAATATTACTGGGGGGCTCTAATTGGGGCATATTATTTATGGGGGGTTCTAATGGGGGCACTATTAATTATGGGGGGCTCTAATGGGGGCATTATTAATTCTGGGGGGCAATTATTGAGGCATTATTATTGGGGGGACTAATGGGGACAGTATTAATTCTGGGGGGCACAAATTGGAGATTACTAGTATTACTGAGGGGCACTAAGTGGGCATTATTAGTTTAGGGGGCACTAATGGAGGCATTATTAATTCTGGGGGGCACTAATGGAGGCATTACTATTATTGGGTGCGCTAATGGGGGCATTATTAATTCTGAGGGGCACTAATGGAGGCATAAATATTACTGAAGGGCACTAATGGGGGCATGATTAATTCTGGGGGGCACTAATGGAGGCATTACTATCATTTGGGGCACTAATGGGGGACATTATCAATTCTGGGGGGCACTAATGGAGACATTAAAGTTACTGGGGGGCACTAATGGGAGCATTAATAATACTGGGAGCCACATTATAACACCCCATGTTAAGCCACGCCCTACAACCACACCCCCTTTGGGGCATGGCTTAACATGGCCAGTATTTTTTGTTGGGAAAGGTGGCAACCCTAGACCAGGCAGATATTTCCTGTGCAGTGTAAATGTAGTATTATATGGAGGCCATTCAGATGCATGGGGCCCCTCGTAATGGAAGCTGGGGGACCCCCTTTAGGTAGTCCTTATGTCCTAATCAGTCACATCAGCAGGGGTCATCTTCATAAAGGCAACCCCTTTACGTGATTACAGGGCTCAATTTTTACCCTCAGCCCATTAGGAGCGCCAATAAGGTTCATGATTTGGTCCTTCCAGCTGCATATATACTGGAAGAAACCAACCAGGGCCCTTTTCCGCTTCTGATTGGCTCCTCCCTTCTGAGAACATGTGGACATTTTTGGGACACCCAGTCAGAGGACTGGTGAGAGGTCAGGAAGTTTGGTTGCAACATACCGAGTCCTATTTGGGAAGGATGAGTTTGTCTGTGCATATATGTATGGCCACCACTAGAGGGCAGTAATAACCCAAACAAAAAAAACTATTAACCCCATCCTGGCCAAAACCAGAACTTGCTATCACAATAGCAAGCAGTCACTTGTCAAACAGCGAATTTCCATGCAAAAACACTAAATACAATGTGACACAGCAGTGCAAAGACGGAGCATTCTTTTAAAGTGAACTCGCCGCTCACAGATTGCAGCAGTTTTGAGGGCTGGGTCATCAGTTAGCCCGTGGGATCCACTTCATGAGACACGTGATCATCGTCAGTCATGTATTCAGTAACTTCCATTGTCTTTTTGTAACTTGCCTGTTGCTTCTTGAGACGGCCCCGAGGAGCGCTGTGATCTGAACGTTGTGCCCTATGAAGGCAGCAATAACGCCAACCCCACAACCTGGTTTCCATCACTTGGCTCCTCATGTCCTCAATGTTTCAGCAGCTAACTCTGGTTAGAGGTATCATAACCTAAGTATCGGATGAGTCTACCGGGAAGTGGCAAAGTGTCCAATAGTTTTAGGCGATTTCTATCCAACAAACTCCGCACCTTTAAGCGACACAAGTGGGTAAGAGGTCTCGGCAGTTCTGGAAAAGGTGCAAATTTAGAAAAATTGGTCAAGGGTTGAATTCAAAAATTTCCTCAAGATACTTTGATTCCTCCACTAAAGTCAACTGACTTCCATCTGAGGTAAAACGTTAAACACCAGGGACTGGAGGCCATTGGACCATACCAAGAAGATCTGGAGGTCAACCTTCTATTTGGCCTGTGCTGTTGGGTGCTCCCCCTTCCCATAGTCCCTTGTTCTCAACATTTCGGGGGTCATAAAGCTGAAATGAACCACAGTTTTAGCCCCAGAACTTGGACAGATCTTCAGATAATGTATTATAGGAACCTACTCCATATACAGACTGGGGCAATGAGGGAGGAGCATGACAAAGAATGTGATCAGGGATGGGGGTAACTTCCTTCCATACATGCACAGCTGAAGGTTTATATAGGTAAGCAAAAAATGGTAACTACATATGCGGTAGGAATACTACCCCCACCGGAGTCTTGTGATGTATAACGGATATAAAGTACCTGCTTTGGTCTTAATACAGTCCCATTCAGAGTAACTGTCTAGATGCTCCTGTAAACGGGAACAGAGCTGCACGTTCCCCACGTAATCCAAGAGGACGTCGATGATGGGACCGGCCCAGCGACTCAACTCCGGAGTGGAAACCATCTCACAAAACTGGAGGGACGAGAACAAAACATTGACTGATAACTTAAAGCAAAGGGTAAAAAGGATCAAAACCAGATGTTCTCACTGGAGGACATATTACTGACACAGGACACATAGCAGAACAAGTGGGGGCAGTATTATAGTAGTTATATCATTGTACATAGGAGGCAGTATTATAGTAGGTATATTCTTGTACATAGGAGGCAGTATTATAGTAGTTATATTCTTGTACATAGGAGCAGTATTATAGTAGTTATATTCTTGTACATAGGAGGCAGTATTATAGTAGTTATATTCTTGTACATAGGAGCAGTATTATAGTAGTTATATTCTTGTACATAGGAGGCAGTTTTATAGTAGTTATATTCTTGTACATAGGAGGCAGTATTATAGTAGATATATTATTATACATAGGAGGCAGTATTATAGTAGTTATATTCTTGTACATAGGGGCAGTATTATAGTAGTTATATTCTTGTACACAGGAGCAGTATTATAGTAGTTATATTCTTGCACATAGGAGCAGTATTATAGCAGTTATATTCTTGTACATAGGAGCAGTATTATAGTAGTTATATTCTTGTACATAGGATAAGTATTATAGTAGTTATATTCTTGTATATAGGAGGCAGTATTATAGTAGTAATATTCTTGTATATAGGAGCAGTATTATAGTAGTTATATTCTTGTACATAGGAGCAGTATTATAGTAGATATATTCTTGTACATAGTAGCAGTATTATAGTAGTTATATTCTTGTACATAGGAGGCAGTATTATAGTAGTTATATTCTTGTACATAGGAGCAGTATTATAGTAGTTATATTCTTGTACATAGGGGCAGTATTATAGTAGTTATATTCTTGTACACAGGAGCAGTATTATAGTAGTTATATTCTTGTACATAGGAGCAGTATTATAGTAGTTATATTCTTGTACATAGGAGCAGTATTATAGTAGTTATATTCTTGTACACAGGAGCAGTATTATAGTAGTTATATTCTTGTACATAGGAGCAGTATTATAGTAGTTATATTCTTGTACATAGGAGCAGTATTATAGTAGTTATATTCTTGTACATAGAAGCAGTATTATAGTAGTTATATTCTTGTACATAGGAGCAGTATTATAGTAGTGATATTCTTGTACATAGGAGCAGTATTATAGTAGTTATATTCTTGTACATAGGAGGCAGTATAATAGTAGTTATATTCTTGTACATAGGAGCAGTATTATAGTAGTTATATTCTTGTACATAGAAGCAGTATTATAGTAGTTATATTCTTGTACATAGGAGCAGTATTATAGTAGTGATATTCTTGTACATAGAAGCAGTATTATAGTAGTTATATTCTTGTACATAGGAGCAGTATTATAGTAGTTATATTCCTGTATATAGGAGGCAGTATTATAGTAGTTATATTCTTGTACATAGGTGCAGTATTATAGTAGTTATATTCTTGTACATAGGAGGCAGTATTATAGTAGTTATATTCTTGTACATAGGAGCAGTATTGTAGTAGTTATATTCTTGTACATAGGAGCAGTATTACAGTAGTTATATTCTTGTACATAGGAGGCAGTATTATGGTAGTTATATTCTTGTACATAGGAGCATTATTATAGTAGTTATATTCTTGTACATGGGAGGCAGTATTATAGTAGTTATATTCTTGTACATAGGAGCAGTATTATAGTAGTGATATTCTTGTACATAGAAGCAGTATTATAGTAGTTATATTCTTGTACATAGGAGCAGTATTATAGTAGTTATATTCCTGTATATAGGAGGCAGTATTATAGTAGTTATATTCTTGTACATAGGTGCAGTATTATAGTAGTTATATTCTTGTACATAGGAGCAGTATTATAGTAGTTATATTCTTGTACATAGGATAAGTATTATAGTAGTTATATTCTTGTATATAGGAGGCAGTATTATAGTAGTTATATTCTTGTACATAGGAGCAGTATTATAGTAGTTATATTCTTGTACATAGGATAAGTATTATAGTAGTTATATTCTTGTATATAGGAGGCAGTATTATAGTAGTTATATTCTTGTACATAGGAGCAGTATTATAGTAGTTATATTCCTGTACATAGGAGGCAGTATTATAGTAGTTATATTCTTGTACACAGGAGCAGTATTATAGTAGTTATATTCTTGTACATAGGAGCAGTATTATAGTAGTTATAGTCTTGTACATAGGAGGCAGTATTATAGTAGTTACTAATGTGTGTTTTTCGACCTTGCATCTACTGAATTGTACTGACCTAATGCTGTCAGTATAATTTAGTAGAGGCAAGGTCGGATAGGGTGACATGGAATTATAAATCCTTATAATGCTGTGGGGTCCTGTGAAAGGAGCAATGTCCATAATAAGATCACGCTTCTTCACAGAGTGTGTTTTCCACACTGGACGCGTTCGTCTGAAATTATCCTTAGTGTTTTAATTTCTCACCATTTTCTAGATCTCAGATTGCTTTAAAGGGAGATTTTCTCCTCTAAAAGTAATTATACCACCACGCATGGTAGGTGTCCTAAATCATAATCATTCCTTTCTTATGAATATCCTGTCCTCTAATCCTGGCATATGCTTTTCTGTGCCCTGTAGATTCCCTTGTGTCATTGCTCCCAGCTCTAAAATCTCATAGACTAGAGGGGGAAGTGCTGGGCGGTGTTATAGAAGCAGGGGCAGACTGGGAACTTAAAGTGGCCATTGAAACAAAACCTAAAAGTGGCCCCATGTTGTAGGTGGGTCCAAACTGTCCAGCAATAATGTAATACAGAACAAAATACTGCCCCAGTGTGAAAGTACTGCAGGTGTGAAAGTACCCTAAATACCACAGTGCAGCACAAAATACTGCCCCCCTCGCCACAGTATGAAACTGTATCATTGTCCTGAGGGCGACAATACAGTTGGAATCAGGGACCTGTGGCCTCTGGCCAGGGGCATAAGTGCCTGGTGCTCCTATGTTAATTAATGCTGAGAGCATCAGATCATTGTGCACCTGGCTGGTGGCCATGAGGAGGCCTTGGGTGACCCCTGGGCATCGGCCCACCAGGAAATTTCCCTTTAGGGTCTATGGCCAGTCCGCCCCGGTATAGAGAAGCAATAGAAAACTGATCGTGGCGGTCCTACCCATGGCACACCTAAATTATTACTTGCATGAAAATAATATAAATATTTCTTAGGATTAGAGGACAAGGTTTTTACAAGAAAGTTATGGTTATGTTTCAGGGCGTATGCATCATTTGAACTTGATTTTGGAGGCGACAGACTCCTTTGAAGTGAATTTAAATTTTAATGGGTTTGTTTATAGCTTCAGACTACTGTATTTTTCACCCTATAAGACACACTTTTTCCCCAAATGTGTGTGTGGCAGGGAATGTCAGTGTGTCATTTGGGGTGAATAATAGTGAATAGAGATGGCCTTGCGGTTCGACCGGCGGTCGTTTCGCGGCGAACTTTGCGTGTTCGCGGTTCACCGAACATGCGAACATATGGAGATATTCGCGCCCGCCATATTCTTTTACATTGTGAAGAACTTTGACCCATGACACATCCATCAGGTGGTACAGGACAGCCAATTGAGACATTTCAGCACATGGACCCTATAAATAAACCTGATCTGGCCGCCATTTTACATTCAGTCTTTTGCCAGTGTAGGGAGAGGTTGCTGTGTGGAGCAGGGACAGACTGTTAGGGACACCAAACGCTAGCTAATAGGGCCACAAAAGTCCTTTTAAGCACTAGTATAGGTGTGCTATCGATAGGTGTGATACACAGAGGGGTGCGATATACCTATAATATACTTTTATAATGAGTCAAAAACACATAGATCTATATAGTGATCACCTGGAAGTCAGGGGCCTAGGGGCTAGGGGCTAACTAGGGCCATTTTTATATAGGGTAAGGTTCCGGACAGGGTCGCTCTTATCAGGGCGGGTGGTCTGTCGTTAGGCTATCAGGGCCAGAATAGCACCCCCTGTAGGGCAATATCAGGGACAGTTCTTTGCCCACCCTGTCCTTCAATACCACATCATCATCTAGCCCAGGGATAGATGGTTTTTGCTTTCCCTCCGGGATTCATGGATGTGCACTGGAACCCCCCCGGTTGTGGTAGGACATATGGTTTCTGATTTGGTGCTGCCGAGCACTTGTTATTGCCGACCACATCTATGCTTTTTGCTTAACTTTAATAATTTAATTTATTTTCATTTTGAGGGATATCTTTTCCATTCACACGTCCGCAAAATGGGTCCGCATCCGTTCCGCAATTTTGCGGAATGGGTGCCGACCCATTAATTTTCAATGGGGCTGTAATGTGCTGTCCGCATCTGCATTTGCGGATCCGCACTTCCGCATCCGTGCTTCCGTCTCCGCAAAAAAATAGAACATGCCCTATTCTTGTCCGCAATTGCAGATCCGCAAAACACTTACGGACGTGTGAATGGACCCTCATAGTAACATTATTAAAGGTTACGTTTTATCTTCATGTATATTCTAATGGATTGCCTTCCTTGTACAATGTTATAATATACTTTCTATGTTAGACGGTATATTATGGTGCATTTGTATTGTGCGGCAGTTGTGTGCGGTTCTGCTGCGATACTGCAGGTATATAGAGGGACAAGCGTTATTGGGACAAATAATTTCTACTGGTGTGATATACCAGTCGTCCCCCAAAAAAACTGATTGAAGCGGGGTGTTATATACCAATATACTTTCTTTATAGTGCATTTGGGTACTGTATAGTGCATTTGCGCATGCGTGTACGCAAAAATTATATTGCCGATATTTTGCATTGAAAAAAATAATGAATGGAGATCGCAAATTCTAATAATCCATCTGGTATGTCACTGTCCATGTTGTGGGACTATTTGTGCACTTCTAGTAATTATTTCTTGGCTGCAAATATGAGATGAGGGTTTTTCAGGTTCGTCTGCCATTAAAATGAATGGGACCCGCCACGAAATTGCGGTTTGCGAAGATTTGATCAATATGCAAATTACCTTACTTTGTGCCCAAGGGGCTGTCCCTCATTCAGTTCTGTGCCCAGCCGCGGCCCAACTGCCGTCTCCTAGTGCCACCCAGCTCATTAGTATTCACTGCACTGGGCAGCTTTTTTTTCTCCCGATGCGGTGAAATCCCGCGCATGCCCAGTACTATCTTCCTGGCATTAGCTTCATCTTGTCTCTCCGTGCCTGCGCCGGATAAGGTCTCCGGCACCCTCCAGCTCTAGTAGAAGATAGTACTGGGCATGCGCGGGATTTCACCGCGTCGGGAGAAAAAAAAGCTGCCCAGTGCAGTGAATACTAATGAGCTGGGCGGCACTAGGAGACGGCAGTTGGGGCACGGCTGGGCACAGAACTGAATGAGGGACAGCCCCTTGGGCACAAAGTAAGGTAATTTGCATATTGATAAAAACACTTTTTCATAAGTAACGGAAAGGCAGCGAGGGGTGATAATGGTATTGTTTAATTAAGCATATTAAGACCAATAGAAGAATATATGTCACTTTATATGCTCTAACGGCATGTCAGTGTCCCTTTAAGGGTCTGATTGGGGGTCTGAGCTGAGGTCTAATTAACATTGGGGGTCTGATCTGAGGTCTGACTGTGAGTCTGATCTGATGTCTAATTAACATTGGGAGTCTGATCTGAGGTCTGATTGGGTGTCTGAGCTGAGGTCTAATCTGAGGTCTGACTGTGAGTCTGATCTGATGTCTAATTAACATTGGGAGTCTGATCTGAGGTCTTATTGGGTGTCTGAGCTGGAGTCTGATTAATATTAGGGGTCTGATCTGAGGTCTGATTGGGGGTCTGAGCTGAGGTCTAATTAATATTAGGGGTCTGATCTGAGGTCTGACTGAGTCTGATCTGATGTCTAATTAACATTGGGAGTCTGATCCGAGGTCTGATTGGGGGTCTGAGCTGAGGCCTAATTAACATTGGTGGTCTGATCTGATGTCTAATTAAGGCTACTTTCACACTAGCGTTCGGGGCTCCGCTTGTGAGTTCCGTTTGAAGGCTCTCACAAGCGGCCCCGAATGCATCCGTCCAGCCCTAATGCATTCTGAGTGGAGGCGGATCCGCTCAGAATGTATCAGTCTGGCAGCGTTCAGCCTCCGCTCTGCTCAGCAGGCGGACACCTGAACGCAGCTTGCAGCGTTCGGGTGTCCGCCTGGCCGTGCGGAGGCAAACGGATCCGTCCAGACTTACAATGTAAGTCAATGGGGACGGATCCGTTTGAAGATGACACAGTATGGCTCAATTTTCAAACGGATCCGTCCCCCATTGACTTTCAATGTAAAGTCAAAACGGATCCGTTTGCATTATCATTATCATTATCATTTTGTTCATGGTTATGCAAACGGATCCGTTCTGAACGGATGCAAGCGTTTGCATTATAGGAGCGGATCCGTCTGTGCAGACACCAGACGGATCCGCTCCTAACGCAAGTGTGAAAGTAGCCTAACAATGGGAGTCTGAGCTGAGGTCTAATTAACATTGGAGGTCTGAACTGAGGTCTAATGAAAAATATTGTTTTTCTTATTTTCCTCCTCTAAAACCTGGGTGTGTCTTATAGGGTGAAAAATACAGAACTTATAATGGAGCTGGGGCAACATAAATCATTTGTCTCCTGGACTCTCTTCTTTCTCCTACACTGATATATTGCAGCAAACCTTCAGGGCAGCGGAGAGAGGTGCGGCGCCGAAGTGTTTATTTCAGAGAGGAATGCCTAAACTAGTGGATAAATGGTAGAAAATCCTCAGCTGGTGTGAGCACGACTGAGACTGACCAGAATGTCTTAAAAGGCTTCTGTCACCCCACTAAACTGTTTTTGTTTTTTTGGTTACTTTTAATCCCTATACTGCGATTTATGCATACATACTGTCATTAATCATTTTCGTTCAGCAGATTATGTTAAAAACGTACTTTTAAAATATGCAAATTACCTTGCTACCAGCAAGTAGGGCGGCTACTTGCTGGTAGCAGCCGCATCCTCCTATCCTAAAGACGCCCCCTCCGCATGCTGATTGACAGGGCCAGCGGACGGGGTCTCTCTCTGCTGGCCCTGTTTGCATTAAAAATCTGGTGCCTGCGCCGTACCTGTCTTCAGTCGGCACAGGCGCACTGAGAGGCGGACGCTCGCTCGGCCGCTCCATCCTCAATGCGCCTGCGCCGATGACGTCACATCTACACCCGGCGCAGGCGAATTGAGGAAGGAGCGCCGAGCGAGCGTCCGCCTCTCAGTGCGTCTGCGCCGACTGAAGACAGGTACTGCACAGGCGCCAGATTTTGAATGCAAACAGGGCCAGCAGAGAGAGATCCCGTCCGCTGGCCCTGTCAATCAACATGCGGAGGGGGCGTCTTTAGGATAGAAGGATGCGGCTGCTACCAGCAAGTAGCCGCCCTACTTGCTGGTAGCAAGGTAATTTGCATATTTTAAAAGTACGTTTTTAACATAATCTGCTGAACCAAAATGATTAATGACAGTATGTATCCATAAATCGCAGTATAGGGATTAAAAGTAACCAAAAAAAACAAAACAGTTTAGTGGGGTGACAGAAGCCCTTTAATTCACTGACAGCAAGCAAACATCTTGAATATTCATATTAGAATTATGACTGGGCTGTACCTGGACAATTTTTGGCTGTTTTTGATCTTGGGGTGTATCATTCTGTCGCCTTGGATCCTCCACTGGAGGATGAGGTGCACTTCCATATTCACACGTAAAGCAAGAATCTGCATCGCACCCAAGATCCATGATATACTTCAGCAAGCTCAGATACTTCATGGAGAACATGATGGTGGCCGGGAAGGAGGTAGGATGGGTGGAGATATAAGCATTTATATTTGCCCCGTGATCCAGAAGCATCTTCATGGTGGTGATGCAGCCATGTCGTATGGAGATCAGCAGCGGATTGATGATATCTATATTGGGGTTGGCTCCAGCTTCTAGCAGCAATTTTGTTGCATATATATTGTTGTTCATGACGGAAAAGTAAAGTGCGGTGCTGCGCCTGTCCTCGTACAGCCTGGCCCGGTCAAACGATAGGGTGAAGTTGACATCATAGCCAGCATTGATGAGCTCTTCCAAGACGCCATCGTTGTTGCACTCGGCTGCTATGTGCAAGGGGCTTATCCCACTCCTCTTCACTCGCACGCGACTGGTTACAGGGATCAACATTGAGACTATGCTAAAAATACAGAACAACAGATGTCAGTATTAGGGCTCAGGAACACAAATGTATTTTCTTTCTGTGTCAGTTCCGACCGTATGCGGAAGTTACTGCATGTGCATTCTGTTTACGTATGTCTGTTCCACAAAGGGATAGAACGTCTTGTTATTGTCCGCATTACGGTTCTATTAGGGGCCAGCTGTTTATTTCCGAAATAAATGCACACGGACGTCATCCGTATGTTTTGTGGATCCGATTTTTTCGGACGGCAAAATATAGACGGTCGTGTGCATAAGCCCTTATGTACAGAAAATGACATTACTATAGTTAAAAAAGCATGATAATATATAATACGGGATATATGGGATAAGTCTGAGGTGACAAGTCAGCAGTATAGCTCTGAGATAAAAAGTCAGTGATTCCAGATAACATAAGTGTCAGTAACCTTGACTGCAATATGACAAAGGTCTGAGATAATAAGTCAGCAGTATGACATAGCTCTGAGATAATAAGTCAGCAGTATGACATGGGTCTGAGATAATAAGTCAGCAGTATGACATGGGTCTGAGATAATAAGTCAGCAGTATGACATAGATCTGAGATAATAAGTCAGCAGTATGATATGGGTCTGAGATAATAAGTCAGCAGTATGACATAGCTCTGAGATAATAAGTCAGCAGTATGACATGGGTCTGAGATAATAAGTCAGCAGTATGACATAGATCTGAGATAATAAGTCAGCAGTATGACATAGATCTGAGATAATAAGTCAGCAGTATGACATGGGTCTGAGATAATAAGTCAGCAGTATGACATGGGTCTGAGATAATAAGTCAGCAGTATGACATGGGTCTGAGATAATAAGTCAGCAGTATGACATGGGTCTGAGATAATAAGTCAGCAGTATGACATAGATCTGAGATAATAAGTCAGCAGTATGACATGGGTCTGAGATAATAAGTCAGCAGTATGACATAGCTCTGAGATAATAAGTCAGCAGTATGACATGGGTCTGAGATAATAAGTCAGCAGTATGACATAGCTCTGAGATAATAAGTCAGCAGTATGACATAGCTCTGAGATAATAAGTCAGCAGTATGACATGGGTCTGAGATAATAAGTCAGCAGTATGACATGGGTCTGAGATAATAAGTCAGCAGTATGACATAGATCTGAGATAATAAGTCAGCAGTATGATATGGGTCTGAGATAATAAGTCAGCAGTATGACATAGCTCTGAGATAATAAGTCAGCAGTATGACATGGGTCTGAGATAATAAGTCAGCAGTATGACATAGATCTGAGATAATAAGTCAGCAGTATGACATGGGTCTGAGATAATAAGTCAGCAGTATGACATGGGTCTGAGATAATAAGTCAGCAGTATGACATGGGTCTGAGATAATAAGTCAGCAGTATGACATGGGTCTGAGATAATAAGTCAGCAGTATGACATAGATCTGAGATAATAAGTCAGCAGTATGATATGGGTCTGAGATAATAAGTCAGCAGTATGACATAGCTCTGAGATAATAAGTCAGCAGTATGACATAGCTCTGAGATAATAAGTCAGCAGTATGACATAGCTCTGAGATAATAAGTCAGCAGTAGGACATGGGTCTGAGATAATAAGTCAGCAGTAGGAGATGGGTCTGAGATAACAAGTCAGCAGTAGGACATGGGTCTGAAATAAGCCAGCAGTACGATATGTATCTGAGATAATTAGAAATTAATTTGAAATAGCACTTAGATAAAATTACATTACTGGCGTTAGGATTGTCCGGCAGGCTGTGCTGCGGTTTTTGTCCGGCCGCCTCTCGGCATGTTTGCCGTGCTGCGGCTGCATCTCCGAACCGTCCCCATTATAGTGAATGGGGCTGAAGCGGACTTCTGGCAGCATATGTGTGATGCCGGAATGGGGCCAGAACAGCCTGACGAACAATCCTAACGCCAGTGTGAAAGTAGCCTAAGTCAGCAATATAAAACAGCTGTAGGATATATCAGCAGTATGACATAGCTCTGAGATAAGAGCAATATGACGGCGCCTAGAGATAAGTCAGCAATATGACATATATAAATAAGTTAGCAATATGACAGCACTCTGAGACAATAACTCCGCTGTATGACATAGTCCTGAGATAATAAGTCAGCAGTATAAAAAAGCTCTGAGATAATTCAGCAACATGACATAGATAAATAGGTGATAATGTGAAAGGGCTCTGAGATAATAAGTCAGCTGTATGACATAGATCTTCCTCCACTGAGGAAGGGGTCATTCAGAGAACCCCGAAACGCGTATGGTTAAACACCCTGTACCGGCATGCTGGAAAAATAGCTCCCCTGGACTTCCAAGAATCGACTAGCTGTGATTGAGAGCGACGAACACCGGAGGAATCCTAATAAAGCCACAGACATTGCTTCCGTGAGCAGGATATCCAGGTGACACCGCGCCCACAGCAAATTTCCACAGATCCGGACGTAGGATAAAGACATACTGGCCAGGTAAAACTAAGCAACATAGTTGCTCAAATCGGTGGGACGCCACCACTGTGCAAATTTAGTACTACCGAAACCAAACAAGCGCTTATAAGACTCTGCCACCAATTGCGGTTTTTCTGCGTTTTCTTCTGAACCCAATGACTTCAGCATCTACAAGCCGCATATGTCCAATGCCGCTATTTATTAATTAATACATATGTCCATTGCTGCTGCTTATTAATTTATGTATTGATTCTAACATAAATGCCGCTGCTATTCAATTAACGCATTGATTTTTAGTGTATATGTCCTATATTGCTGCTATTACGGTTTAAAGTGTTTTATAATATTTTATAGTATTTTATTGGTGAATTTTATTGTTATATTCTATTGTCATTGTGGGAATAAATATCCTTATCAATTTACTTCATACTTGAGTGCCTGGTTTATCCTATATAAAGCTGTATGACATAGATCTGAGATAATCACTAATCCCTCAGATAATACGTCAGCAATATGACATATCTCTGACAAAAAAAAGGAAGCAGTAGGATATAACTCAGACAATAAGTCAGCAGTATGACATGGGTCTGAGATAATAAGTCAGCAGTATGACATAGATCTGAGATAATAAGTCAGCAGTATGACATGGGTCTGAGATAATAAGTCAGCAGTATGACATGGGTCTGAGATAATAAGTCAGCAGTATGACATATATCTGAGATAATAAGTCAGCAGTATGACATGGGTCTGAGATAATAAGTCAGCAGTATGACATAGATCTGAGATAATAAGTCAGCAGTAGGACATAGCTCTGAGATAATAAGTCAGCAGTATGACATAGCTCTGAGATAATAAGTCAGCAGTATGACATAGATCTGAGATAATAAGTCAGCAGTATGACATGGGTCTGAGATAATAAGTCAGCAGTATGACATATCTCTGAGATAATAAGTCAGCAGTATGACATAGATCTGAGATAGTAAGTCAGCAGTATGACATAGCTCTGAGATAATAAGTCAGCAGTATGACATAGATCTGAGATAGTAAGTCAGCAGTATGACATAGCTCTGAGATAATAAGTCAGCAGTATGACATGGGTCTGAGATAATAAGTCAGCAGTATGACATGGGTCTGAGATAATAAGTCAGCAGTATGACATAGATCTGAGATAGTAAGTCAGCAGTATGACATGGGTCTGAGATAATAAGTCAGCAGTATGACATAGATCTGAGATAATAAGTCAGCAGTAGGACATAGCTCTGAGATAATAAGTCAGCAGTATGACATAGCTCTGAGATAATAAGTCAGCAGTATGACATGGGTCTGAGATAATAAGTCAGCAGTATGACATGGGTCTGAGATAATAAGTCAGCAGTATGACATGGGTCTGAGATAATAAGTCAGCAGTATGACATGGGTCTGAGATAATAAGTCAGCAGTATGACATATATCTGAGATAATAAGTCAGCAGTATGACATAGATCTGAGATAGTAAGTCAGCAGTATGACATAGCTCTGAGATAATAAGTCAGCAGTATGACATAGCTCTGAGATAATAAGTCAGCAGTATGACATAGCTCTGAGATAATAAGTCAGCAGTAGGACATAGCTCTGAGATAATAAGTCAGCAGTAATACTACGATGGTGGAGCATCCCTGCAACCCTGCAACTCTGAGGCCCGTTCTCCATGTGTTCCTCAATGTCACGTGTGATGTGGATGCACTTACATGTTCCAACAACAATGTAGGAGATTCCTGAGTGTTGACATCAGATCCCCCCCCCCCCCCGCGCGCGCGTATACAGCACCAGCGCGCTGTTACTATTACCAGTGCCAGATGTATTACTCAGTGTGTGTGGGACCTGTTAGTTTCATCCCGCTTTCCTCATGTTGGAAGCATGCAATATGTTTTTTGGGGGCAGAGTTCAGGGGTGAGAGGGATATAATGTACGAAGGGGGAGGGGTGACTTACTCGTCATTGTCACGTTTCTTGGCTGCGATGTGAATGGGTAAAAACCCATCTTTATTTTGCTTGTTGGCGTCAGCTCCTTGTGCCAGGAGGAACTCAACAATCTCGTCGTGGCCGTTTTTGGAGGCTTCAAAGAGGGCTGTGGCGCTGTCATTGGCCTGGGTGTTTATGTCCGCTCCTAGTTAAAAAATAAAAATAAAAAATGAAAGAGATTATCCATCTACCTTTTTTTTTTTTTTACGTTACTAGTTCTCCATCAGGGATGCTCAACCTACGGCCCTCCAGCTGTTGCAAAACTACAACTCCCAGCATGCCCAGAAAGCCTACAGCTATCAGCCTACAGCCGAGCATGATGGGAGTTGTAGTTTTACAACAGCTGGAGGGCCGCAGGTTGAGCATCCCTGCTCTAAATGATGGAGTACGCCTAGGTTCATTCATTGCCTCTTTTCGGCCAAACCTAAGTAATCAAAGACAGGCTGGTTGCAAGAACGGTACTCCCTGACAACCTCATGGAAAAGCATGGTTTTTCGGCTGTGCATTATTGCTTAAAAAGCAACCCCATCAAGGGTGTATGTCTAAGCAGCTGTACGCCATTTTTTATCCTTTCCAGATGTCAGTTCGTTACAGGGTCGAACTGGCCCACCAGATCCCCAGAGGATCCTCCGGTGGGCCCAGGCTCGGATACCATAGTGGAACCAAAGGACCCGATTCGTGAGAAAGCAGGGTGACAACCAACATGGCCGTCATTACCTCTCCCACATAGATTGTACCCCATCTTTCCTAGATCCCTGAATGATAAACCCGCCATGTTGGTCAGCTCTACAGGACTGAAATGTGTCTCAGCATAAATTCTAGGAACACTGGGTAGCAAGGCGGCCATATTGGTTGTAATTCAGCTTTCCATGAAACAGATATAAGTGACTATTTATCGTGCATAGAGATGAGGGTGTCTGTTGTGATAATCTGGAGCTTTGGCACCTACCGCATTTGAGTAAGTACCGCAACGCCTCCAGCTGTCCGCTCTGCGCGGCCACAAATAAGGGGCTGATGCCGTAACAGTTCTTGGCCTCAATTTTTGCTCCTCCCTTTACCAAGATGTCGATGATATCCAGCACGTTTCTCGCCACCGCCTCATGCAGCGCCGTCCAGCCCTGGTTACACCGGTGGTTAACGTCAGACCTGTAGTCCACCAGCATCTGGACCACGCTGCTGTTCTTCCGCTCGCACGCTGTGAATATCGAATGAGTATAATGCGAGTTATAATGGTGTATCATGTGTGATACTGTCTAATGAGCTGAGGTATCTAAGTCTATCATGTGTGATACTGTCTAATGAGCTTAGGTATCTAAGTCTATCATGTGTGATACTGTCTAATGAGCTTAGGTATCTAAGTCTATCATGTGTGATACTGTCTAATGAGCTTAGGTATCTAAGTCTATCATGTGTGATACTGTCTAATGAGCTGAGGTATCTAAGTCTATCATGTGATACTGTCTAATGAGCTGAGGTATCTAATTCTGTCATGTGTGATACTGTCTAATGAGCTGAGGTATCTAAGTCTATCATGTGATACTGTCTAATGAGCTGAGGTATCCAATTCTATCATGTGTGATACTGTCTAATGGGTTGGGGTATGTAAGCTGATCATGTGTGATACTGTCTAATGAGCTGAGGTATCTAATCGGTTCATGTGTAATGCTGTCTAATGGGCTGAGGTATCTAATCCGATCATGTGTGATACTGTCTAATGAGCTGAGGTATCTAATCCTATCATGTGTTATACTGTCTAATGAGCAGAGGTATCTAATCCAATCACGTGTAATGCTGTCTAATGGGCCGATGTATCTAATCCAATCATGTGTGATGCTGTCTAATGGGCTGATGTATCTAATCTGATCATCTGTAATGCTGTCTAATGGGCCGATGTATCTAATCCTATCATTTGTGATACTGTCTGCTGAGTGATGCACCTAAAGGTGGATACCCTCTTCTGAGCGGGTGTATCTGAGCCCATTCTGTGTGTGCGGTTTCGGGGTGTGGACATGCTTTTACCTTTATACAGGGGGGTTTCTCTGGACTTGTTCACAATGTCGGGCTCAGCTCCAGACTGCAGCAGAAACTGTATGCACTCCAGGTGCCCCTGTACAGTAGCGAGGTACAGCGCCGTCTCCTCGTGCAGGGTCCGCTGGTCGATCATCACAGGATATGCTGCACAGAGGACACACGTCTGTAATTTCTTTAGGTATTGTGCTGGTAGCCATTCAGTGACAGGTAGCTAATGACAGCCATACAGTGACAACCATACAATGAAAGGCAGCTGGTGACATCTATACAGTGACAGCCATACAGTGACAGGCAGCTAATGACAGCCAAACAGTGACAGCCGTACAGTGACAGCAATACAGTGACAGTCAGCTAATGACAGCCGTACAGTGACCGCCTTACAGTGACAGACGCACAATGACAGCCGTACAGTGACCGCCATACAGTGACAGCCAGCTAATGACAGCCGTACAGTGACAGATGTACAGTGAACGCCTTACAGTGACACCCGTACAGTGACCGCCACACAGTGACCACCTTACAGTGACCGCCACACAGTGACAGCCGTACAGTGACAGACGTACCATCACCACCGTACAGTGCCCGCCTTACAGTGACCGCCGTACAGTGACAGGTGGATTTTCCTGAGAATAAGCTAAATTCCATCCACCAACCTCTGAGCAGAAGCTTCAGACAGTGCAGGGAGCCATAGTACGCCGCCTCATGCATGGGTAGCCAGCCATCTTTGTTGGGTTCGCACAGCCGTGTCCCGGATTTCAGGAGGTTGCTCAGCGCCTCCTCATCTCCCTTTTTGATCATCTCCTCGATGGGGTTCCGTTCTCTGTGAGAGAAAAAGGCCAGAGTCAGAGGAAACCTCCGGCAGGAGGAGGCAGACATCTTTCTGGCCCCAACCTCTGCTCCATCCAGCTGTGGTTACCCTGTAATCTGCGCTGCTGTCTCACATTGGGGACAATCCCTGCCCGAGGCCTATCAGTGGAGTAAGTGGAGATTGTCCTGGCGACAACCAATCAGATTCCAGCTCTCATTCTTCAGAGGCCGCATGTAAAATGATAACAGCGACCTGATTGGTTGCCAGGGGCAACCTGCCCTCCCTTTTCCTCTGCACTAGTTTTGCTAAATCTCCCCCAAATTTCTCCATGATTCAGGGGGTCTCAGATGTTAGGACTTAAGGAAGACATAACGTGACAGAGGCCGCAGAGCAGTCTTCTCACGCCTGCCAGACCTGATGAGGGTTGTCATTTGTTTTCCTAATGACATAATATGCAGCAATTAGAGGTTCGGGAGCCTCGTGCACGGCAGGAACGCAGGAGGAATGATTGCATTTCTCAGATAATTAGGCTTCATGTTATGTGGCTCCTCAGAGTAAAGTCAGCGCCAAGACAAACACCGGCCGTAAATCCATACGGATGCTGAAGTAATCATTGTGGCCGGAGGAGAACAATCTGCGCCCATCTTTGAGGCGTCACTGCCGGGCGCATCTACACCCCAGACCCCCATATGTCACTTATTGAGGGGTCCTAAAGGTACTCCATGACAGAGCAAGCCACAGATTGCCCACATTACAATGTACCAGTCACATGCCACCATAACAATGTACCAGTCACAGTGCCACCATAACAATGTACCAGCCAAATGCCCTCATAACAATGCACCAGCCACATGCCCACGTTACAATGTGCCAGCCACCTGCCCTTATAACAATGTACCAGTCACAGTGCCACCATAACAATGTACCAGCCACATGCCCTCATAACAATGTACCAGTCACAGTGCCACCATAACAATGCACCAGCCACCTGCCCTCATAACAATGTACCAGCCACCTGCCCTCATAACAATGTACCAGCCACCTGCCCTCATAACAATGTACCAGCCACCTGCCCTCATAACAATGTACCAGCCACATGCCACCACAACAATGCACCAGTTACCTACCCATATAACAATGTACCATCCACATGCCCACGTTACAATGTGCCAGCCACATGCCAGCATAATAATGTACCAGCCACAGTGCCACCATAACAATGCTCCAGCCACATGCCCATGTTACAATGTACCAGCCACAGTGTCCCCATAAGAGTGTACCAGTCACCTGCCCTCATAATAATGTAACAGTCACATGCCCATGTTACAATGTACCAGCCACAGTGCCCTCATAACAATGTACCAGCCAAATGTGACTGGCACATTGTTATGAGGGCACGTCGTGGCTAGTACATTACTCTGTTCAAAGTGCCATACAGAGGGGCATTATTACTGTTTATCACGAAAAAGAGGGCACCATTAATTTCCAGGGGGCAAACCAAGTCGTGGATGGAAGAAGAAGTTGTCATGGTGGTCTGATGCCAAATGATTCCAACCAAAGAACATGTGTTTCAATGGTAAATTGGATTGTATTTTACTGCACTGCATTCACTTATACCGTCTGCCGTCCGCCCGTGTAACACAAATACTGTGGGGTCATTGTATTCAGTAACAGTATGGCGGTGATATTCAGTCAATACATGGTGGCAGTTGTATGGTGCTATTATTTAGTGGTATTGCTATGTTGTGGTGTTACCAAGGTTGGCAGCGGTCTTAGGCAACAGATGCGTTTTTTGCCTCTGCCTACATCCGATAATCCAGAAGCTCTGATAATGCGGCACTTGTTCCCAGAGCAGAACTTCAGTATAATGTAAAACTCCCATGTAACTTCATAATACTCGTCCTTCTGCAGAATGTCACTGCGTGGACCCCCCTGAACTCCGTACACTATTTCATATGTCACAACGTGTTAATTTCACAGGAGCACATATGTAACACGTTAGGAACATGTAACGATCCCAGGGGCAACTGTTTCCTAGAACAGCCGACTGACAGCATGAATGGAGGCTGTCTCAGCTGTCATGGCAGCTGCACGGGGTCAGGGGGACCGTATGGAGAGAGAGGCAAGTGTGTAGGCGAATAATTGCCCTGTAATGTGCGGCCCCCCGTGTACACCCACCCTGCACGGCTGTCTAAGAACTGAGGGTCTGCTTCAATGTCCTCCCTGCCAACGCCATGAGAATGTCCCTGACAGCTGTACGACCCAGAAAAGACAAGGGGAAGGGTCAATAATGTCCCTTTAAATTTTTAAAAAAAACTTACACAGCTTTGCCTCCATGGTGGTTTTATCTGGGCAGTATATAATGCTATTATCTGGCACTGTATGGTGGTATTATCTGCGCTCTGTATGGCTGAACTATCTAGGCAGTGGATGATGGTTTTAGCTGGACATTGTATGGTGATATTATCTGGCATAGTATGGTGGCATTATCTGGGCATTAGATGCTTGCATTTTCTAGGCACTGTATGGTGGTATTATCTGGGCTCTGTATGAGGTATTATCTGGGCACTAGATGGTTGCATTTAATAGGCACTGTATGGTGGTATTATCTGGACACTGTATGGTGATATAAGCTGAGGACGGTATTATGGAATTATCTGACATTCTGTTGCTGTATTATCTGGACACTGCATGGTTATATTATATGGGCACTGTAAGGCGGTGTTATCTGGACATTTTATAGTAGTATTATCTGGGCTCTGTATGCCTGAACTAAGCACTCTATCGAGTGTATAATGGTTTTAACTGGACATTGTATGGTGGTATTATCTGGCATTGTATGGTGGCACGGTATTATCTGGATGCTGTGTGAGGTTATAATCCGGGCACTGTATGGTGGGATTATCCGGGCACTGTATGGTGGGATTATCTGGGCACTGTATAGTGCCATTATCTGGCAGGGTATGGTGGTATGATCTGGACACTAGATGGGTATATTAACTAGGCATTCTATGGTGATATCTGGTCACTGTATGGTGCTATAATCTGGGCACTAGATGGTTGTTTTATCTAGACACTGTATGGTTATAATATATGGGCACTGTATGGCGGTATCTGGACATTTTATGGTGGTATTCTTTGGAGTCTGTAAAATTTGAGTACAGTATGATACTATTATTTGGTCACACTTTGACATTGCTGCTTGAACTCTTTATGGTGGCATACATTAGGCACTGTATGATAGTAGCAGTATTTTGGGTACAATATAGCACTGAGATCTGGGCGCCATATGGTGGCTATTTCAATGGCGCTGTTTTAAGGCACCATATGACAGTTACTTTCACACACTGAATAGTACTGTTCTTGGTGCACTGTATGGTGGTATTCGTTTAGACATATCGTTTGGTCCCTGTGTGATGATAGGCATAGCATGACACTGCTATTTGAGCTGTATCTGGTAGTATTATTTGTCATTGCATGGCACTATATCATGGGCACTTTTTTCATCCTGCACCATATTACTCCGCAGGGCAGACTAAGCGTGAGCATTCGACTCCGGCTCTGTGTGGCAGTATTATTTCTTCATATCATGGTGGCTTCATTTGAACACTGTTCTGTATGGTAGCATTATTGTACGGTGCTACTATTTGGTCACTGTATGGCATTATTTGGGGTCAGTATTGCATTTTTAACAGACTATTGTGATCGTGTTTCTGTCTGCACTCGGTTATGTAATATAATCAAGCTGTACGGTTTTCGTGATTTATATCAGCAGGCAGTTTTTGCGCTCTGTCCTCAGAGGGGCCCCTCGTAATGTTCGCCCTGGGGACCTCCCCCATCTTTAATCCTTGGGCCTTGTGGCGCCTTTATATAATAGCCATTATTTACCTTCAGTAGGAAGATCTGTGGACATTATATCTCCTTCATCTTGTAGATTTTGTACCCAGGAGAAGATCACATGTTTACACTTAACTTCAAAGTGCCGGTCCACCTACCTGCCCGTCTGACTCATTGACTATGTGCGATCATAATCTGCCTCTGCTTATTCCACTCATTTCCCACCTGGGCAGAATTACAAACATGGGGGGCTCCTTTAGGGGACACTCTGCACAGTGCCTTGGGTAATCGCCTAAATACCAATCCCTGAAACCCCCCTTAAAGGGCATCATCAGTACAGATAGGAGTCATCATCTAAGTCACTTACATTCATTTTAGTTGGTGGGAGCTGGGAGAAAACCAGTATGGGACTGTCACCCAGCTTTCCTAGTCCTGAACGGCTCTTTACTGTAGTATTGTGGGAGCAGGTGTTGTTTCAGCGCTAAAGTAGGCAGATTTGCCACTCAGGAGTCTGGAAAAGCTGGATGACAGCCAGTAGGGCTCAATTATAGCTCCTAGAAGGGTTTTCACCCAGCTTTTCTAGCACTGAATGGATAATCTGCTAAAGTAAGTAGCAATAAGTCAGGATAAAATAGGATCTAAGGTTTTGTTTTGTATTTTGCTATTCGGGAATCTAGGAAAGCTGGGTAACAACGAATATGGCCAGAAGGTAACACACCATTGCAAATGTAAGCATATTTGCTATTCAGGAGCATGGGAAAGCTTGGTGACTAGCATCACGGCAGTAGTCACTTCCCTAATAGGGGTTATCACCCAGCTTTCCACAGTGTGTCCACAATGAAAGCGCTCATTGCTCATGGCCCTTCGGCCGCCCCTCTCTTGCCCCTACCTGGTGCTGCCTCATTGGCGGTGCACCCCTGGGTGGCAGACAATATGGCCTCAATTATATGGGTTGTCACCCAGCTTTCCAAGCCCTGAATGGTTAACATACACAGTTTTGTAGGAGCAGTAGTCTGAGAAAGCTGAGTGGCAGCCAACATGGCCACAATCCTAGGGGATGTTACCCAGTTATAGGGGGGCATCCCGACACTTGGATCTGTGCAGATGACATCCACCACTTCCCTACATCTGCAAAAAATTTGCCATTCAGGACTATGGGAAAGCTGAATGACAGCCCCATAGGGATTGCGATTGGCAACCATATTGGTTATCACTCAACTTGACGGAGGCTCTGTAATAGTTTTATATTACCGCCATCACTCTCATTTGCTGCAGCGGGGATACTACGATGCAGGGTGGGCTGCGGGGGGCGTGACCGTGAACGGAAACACAGGATCCGCACCATGAGAAAGTTCAGCCAGGATGTGACATTGACGTGTTATAATGCATATAATGTACGCTTCTGTATTCAGACATATAGGAGACGCCCGCTCTGGAGATACGCTGCTCACAGCCACATACTGGGACTTCTCTATAGGAAATAAACTACCAAGCGCCAAGTCCAAGTGTCCTCTGACCACAGGGATCATTAGACAAGTTGGCTCTGCCCACTGAAGCACTTACTTTTAAACACAGCGGGGGTCATTTAGTAAGAACAGCTCTTAGATTCCCCCCTATGCTGCCGTAAGATTCAGCGTGCGCCTTGTCATAAATTAGGTGCAAAACTACGCCAGCCCCCGGGATTATTGAGAGATGCCCTTTAAATGGGATGCCCAGCTGGGGGCCTGCTGTGTGCACTACAGCTGCCTTTACCTGGTTTCTAGTTCTGCCCATTTCCTAATGGATTCCGTGGTAGTCTAAACTCATCTGAGACACAGGAGTCTGCTTTGTCCTTCCACCATGTTTTACACTTCAGCTCTGCTCCATCAGAGCACAGCTACGATCAGTGGCTCCAGCTTAGCTGCACTGCCCAATGGATTAGTCTGAATTCCACCAGCTGTCTCAATAGAGATATAGGCTTCTCCTCCTTTCTTTCACTATATTTTACACTGCAGCTTTGCTCCATGTGGAAACCATAGTCATGTAGGGCACATGGATTAGCCCCATTCAGTGGTCATATCCATGGCAGAAATCTGAGTTCTGGATTAAAGCTACAGATTCCACGGCAGATACACATTAGATTTTTTCTAAGGCCATATTCACATCGGATCCGGCACAAACGCCGGCTGTCGGCCAGACCAAAAACGGCGGCTCGGATGCGGACCCAAACAACGGTCGTGTGCATGAGGCCTTAGGCCTCATGCACACGACAGTTGTTTTTCTCGGCCTCCGTTCCGATAGGATGGGGACCCATTCATTTCAATGGGTCAGCAAAAAAATGATGATAGTTCATCCGTTTGTGTTCCGCGTCCGTTGTCTGTGTTTCCCTTTTTTCACATTTGCGGACAAGGATAGGCATTTATTACAAGGGATCTGTGGGAAAAAAACGGATGCCGCATCCGTTTTTTTGGGCACACGCACAATTTGCGGACGCAAAAAAACAACTGTTGAGTGCATTAGGCCTTACCAACGTGTTGTACCTCCCAGTAACCAATCACGTGGCAGCATTCATCGCCGGTCGCATCTGATTGGCTACTTAGATAGTTTAGTACAAATCGGAGCCGGCAAATTCGGACATGATCTGTAGATTCTGGCCGTGCTGCAAACTGGGGAGGTGCAGATGAAGCAAATGCAATAAATGCCAAATTGTTCCAGTCCATCTTGATGCATGACTAGAATGCCAGTACTACAGTAAAGACTGACACACAGGCAGAGCAGCAAGAAGATTTCTGTACGATTGTCACTCAGCATTGCACTGGAGAATGCTGGTTTACAGTGGTTATGGCCCTTGTGACAGTCACCATCGGTCACCCAGCCTCCGCAACCTGCACCACGACTACTGACAACCACGCGAGCATTTCCGATTTTAGGAGCTCACACCAGTACATAGGAGAGTCACAATTTCAGCAGATTTCTATGGCATTCTTCATAAGATAAGAGAATTCCCTTCCATCACATTAAACCCCCCCCCCCAAGACAATAGATGTCACTTACACAGTCTTGGCGTTGAGACAATAACTCCCATCGTATCTCTTCCTCACGACCCCCGTGTTGAAGTCAGGGTTCACGGTCTGCGCCGCGGCGGCCTGAAGGGACCTGGATTTGTGGCGACATTTGTGAAACAATGAGAAATACTCGGAGTAGGAGAAGCAGATCATGTCCACTACACCTTGTGAGGGGAGAGAAGAGCCTGGCGGAGGGGAGAAGGAGGCACTGACAGACGGAGCCTCCTGCCGGCTGAATGGAAGCAGATGGTGCGGGCTCTGGAATCAGCTGCTAAGTGCTCTTGATTATTTTTGGCCCTGGGAGGAAATGTCAAGGGATTTGAATGACCATATAAGACAACAATGGAGTAAAAACATCGCTCTGGATCTATAGGTCCAAAGGCCGGGGGGGGTTCACCTCCAGCACACGTGAGAATGACCCCCACACTGACCACAGAATGATCGTCCTCTGCACGTCTGACCCGCTACACCTGGCACAACCTGTTCAGATGCTGCTTCCCCCTTTATTTTTCAAAGCCGAACCCATGGCCCAAGTTTTGGTCCGCGTCCGATCCACGTTTTTTTTTTTTTGCGGATCAGATGCAGATCCATTCGTCTCAATGGGACCGCGCACTGTGTGCTGTCCGTATCTGCATGTTTGTTCCGCGACCCTGCAAAAAAAAAAAATAGAACACAGGGCACGACTTACTGATCCGCAAAATGGGGAACGCAGATGGCCGGTATCCGTGTTCTGCAGACCGCAAAAAATGTATACAACCGCGTGCATGAGCCCTTAGACTGGGGTCCAAACAGACTGTAAGCCCTCGCGGGCAGGGACCTCTCTCCTTCTGTAACAGTTTGTTAAAGAAGTTGTCGTCTGACTTCAGTAAACGGCATTTATCATGTAGAGAAAGTGAATACAAGGCACTTACTAAGGTATTGTGATTGTCCATGTTGCCGCCTTTCCTGGCTGGATTCATTTTTCCATCACATTATACATTGGTCGTTTCCATGGTTACAGACCACCGTGCAATCCATCTGTGGTGGTCGTGCTTGCACACTATAGGAAAAAGCACCAGCCTATGTGCGCTCCCATGGTCCCGGCCACCAGAGAGGCTGACGCTTTTTCCTATAGGATGGTCGTAACCATGGAAACATTGCACTTTAATAATAATAAATAATAATAATAATAATAATAAAATGTAGGGGAGGGAGAGATGTATGACTACTATGAGAATTAGACCGTGTCACGTGGATCAGTGGTGCACGCTGTTAGTAAATCTGGGGCATGCTAGGACTCCTTTCAGCCACGTCCACTTTTGTAGAATACTAATTAATGTAAAAAGTATTTAAAACATAATGGGGGTCATTTAAAAAGTTTCCCCCCTGCCCAGCCGTAGGATTCGGCTAAATTATGATGAGGCGTCAATCCTTGCCTGGAGCAGTTTTTTTACCAACATTTACAACTATTTTCAGGCGTAAATGTTAGTAAATTTGCTGGACCGGCGAGAATGGCATAAAAATGCATGTGTAACAAAATATTGTCACATGGGCATTAAAAAAAAATGCAAAAAGGAGTCTCGAGACCATATGTGAGAAACTGGTGTAAAAATGTATGGAAGTGACCCCCAAGGTGTTGCTAATGGCTGTAGTCAATAAGAATAGATATGACAGCTATAGTGTATAGGGTTGAGTCATGTGACAGTCGCAGACCATAGGAATACATTGTGTCATGTGACAGTCGCAGTCCATAGGAATACATTGTGTCATGTCACAGTCCATAGGAATACATTGTGTCATGTGACAGTCGCAGTCCATAGGAATACATTGTGTCATGTGACAGTCACAGACCATAGGAATACATTGTGTCATGTGACAGTCACAGACCATAGGAATACATTGTGTCATGTGACAGTCCATAGGAATACATTGTGTCATGTGACAGTCGCAGTCCATAGGAATACATTGTGTCATGTGACAGTCACAGACCATAGGAATACATTGTGTCATGTGACAGTCGCAGACCATAGGAATACATTGTGTCATCTGACAGTCGCAGACCATAGGAATACATTGTGTCATCTGACAGTCGCAGACCATAGGAATACATTGTGTCATATGACAGTCGCAGACCATAGGGATACATTGTGTCATGTGACAGTCGCAGACCATAGGAATACATTGTGTCATGTGACAGTCGCAGACCATAGGAATACATTGTGTCATCTGACAGTCGCAGTCCATAGGAATACATTGTGTCATGTGACAGTCACAGACCATAGGAATACACTGTCATGTGACAGTCGCAGACCATAGGAATACACTGTGTCATGTGACAGTCGCAGACCATAGGAATACATTGTGTCATGTGACAGTCGCAGTCCATAGGGATACATTGTGTCGTGTGGCAGTCACAGTCCATAGGGATACATTGTGTCATGTGACAGTCGCAGACCATAGGGATACATTCTGTCATGTGACAGTCGCAGACCATAGGGATACATTGTGTCATGTGACAGTCGCAGACCATAGGGATACATTGTGTCATGTGACAGTCGCAGACCATAGGGATACATTGTGTCATGTGACAGTCGCAGTCCATAGGAATACATTGTGTTATGTGACAGTCGCAGACCATAGGAATACATTGTGTCATGTGACAGTCACAGTCCATAGGGATACATTGTGTCATGTGACAGTCGCAGACCATAGGGATACATTGTGTTATGTGACAGTCGCAGACCATAGGAATACATTGTGTCATGTGACAGTCGCAGACCATAGGAATACATTGTGTCATGTGACAGTCGCAGTCCATAGGAATACATTGTGTTATGTGACAGTCACAGTCCATAGGAATACATTGTGTCATGTGACAGTCGCAGTCCATAGGAATACACTGAGCCTTGTAACAGCTGCAGTCCGGATACTGAGGGTCATGCATCTCTGTATACAGGTATCACTCCATACATTGAATTGTGGATCTGAGGTTACATGGAGGTAGCCATGACAAGCACAGGGAAATCCTCCATTCTTTACACTGCAGGCAGTGAAATTCTGACATCAGTCATATGATTTTGGAGCTGCTCAGTAGCTGGTATCACACGTTGGTGCTGATGTCATGATGACATTTATATGACCGGATATTTTCTTCACAGAGAAAGAGCTAATGTGTATAGTAGCCTTTAGATACACCAGTATCACACATGATGGGCTTAGATACAGCAGTTAGTATCACACATGATGGGCTTAGATACAGCAGTTAGTATCACACATGATGGGCTTAGATACAGCAGTTAGTATCACACATGATGGGCTTGGATACAGCAGCTGGTCTCAGACACGATACGATGCAGTAAGACTCAGACATGATACGCTTAGATACATCAGTTAGTTAACACATGATGGGCTTAGATACAGCAGTCACCATCACACATGATACGCTTAGATACTCTTGCCCGTCCAGCCTAGCTGTAATAAAGTGCCATTATCCCGTCTTTCAGTCTGGTTCTGTAGACTCAGAGGATAAAGGGTGCTGGGCCCATTCTCCCCTCTCCGGTAGGTGCAGCAGTTATCAGGGTGGGGGAGGGGATCTGTCTGGAGGAGCTAATTGTATATGTAATAATGGGATGGGGGTGGGGGTGTATGGACAAAGACACTGGCAGGACTTATGTCCCCATGCGGTGATGCTCTCTGCCACCGTATTGTCATTGGGCACAATGGCTGCCCTGGGAGGAAGGAGGGGGTCCGTGGGGGTCTTCAGCTGTCAGGGTCCTGGCCACCTCCCTGCCCTGTAATATCTATATTTATAGCTATTATTTCATAGCGCTCGTGTGTGTGTGTAGGACTGGATTCACACGTGCAGTTTTTCTGCATAAAGTACCCTAAGGCCCCTTTCACACGAACAATACAGATTGTCTCCGGATCTGTTCAGGAAAAAAAACGGATGGTTTTCCACGCAAGCTCAGTCTTAGTTCTGTCTGCGATTGCGTTCAGAGGTTCCGTTTTTTTCAGGCGGATGCCATCAAAAAAACCCGGAAGAATTACAAACAACATCTAGCAACCATTAGTGAAAAACGCTTTGCATCCGGATGCGATGCGTTTTTCACTAAAGCCCCATTCACTTCTATGGGGCCAGGGCTACGTGAAAAACCCAGAATATAGAACAGGCTGCGATTCTCACATAACGCAGAAATGAGGCGTGAAAAACATGTGCACAGACCCATTGAAATGAATGGGTCCGGATTCAGTGCAGGCGCATTGCACCCGTATGGAAAAATCGCTCGTGTGACAGGGGCCTTAATGAGAGGCATCCTTCTCTTTCCCGTAAGATCCACTCCTGTGTTAAAATTAAAAAAAACGGCGCCAAAACCTTCAAGTATGATTTCAGCCTAAGGGCTCATGCACACGACCGTATGCCCTCCGAGATATACGGTCCGTGAGCGGGCCATATGTCCCGGAGCGGCATACATTGTGCGCACGGGAGCGCACAGCTTCATAGATTACAGATTGCAGACCCATTCACTTGAATGGGTCCGCCATCCTTCCGGAAGCACGGAGCGGAAACCCCAAAAAGCACTCCGTAGTGCTTCCCTAGTGTTCCGTTCTTCCGTTCCGCATCTCATTGAAATGAATGGTCCGCACGGATGCTGAATATGCACGGAACGGTGGGCGTGCATTGCGGTCCGCAATACGGCAACAGGCATCACGCGTTTGTGTGAACGAGCCCTAAGGCCTCTTGCACATGAACGGATTTTCTTTCTGTGTCTGTTCCGGGTTTTTTTGCAGACCGTATGCGGAACCATTCACTTCCATGGGTCTGCAAAAAAACGGAAGTTACTCTGTGTGCATTCCGTTTCCGTATGTCCGTTTTTCCGTTCCGCAAAAAAATAGAACATGTCCTATTATTGTCTGCATTACGGACAAGAATAGGACTGTTCTATTGGGGCCAGCTGTTCCATTCCGCAAAATACGGAATGCACACGGACGTCATCCGTATTTTCTGCGGATCCCTTTTTTGAAAACCACAAAATACATACGGTCATGTGCAAGAGGCCTAATGCCGTACGCTACTGTGAAACGAGCAGTGTCCGTAAACGGGAAACACAGCATGATTTCCGCACAGGACACGCTCGTCTGAAACAGGCCTAAGGTTATTTCCACACGTGTCGTTTTGACGCACTTTTAATGTTAGGCGTGGACCATATAATAAGGGAAACAGTATATAGGAAAGATTCAACTGCATTCTTTTTAGGGTCCATTCACACGTCCGTATGTGTTTTGCGGATCCGCAAAACACGGACACCTGCAATGTGCGATCCGCAATTTGCGGATCCGCACATCACAGACACTATAATAGAAAATGCCTTTTCTGGTCCGCAATTGCGGACAAGAATAGGACATGTTCTATTTTTTTCAGGAACGGAATTGGGGATCCCGAAAAAACGGATGCGGGTCCCGGAAATGCGGATGCGGGTCCCGAAAATGCGGATGCGGATCCTGGAAATGCAGATTCGCATCCGTTCCAGCCCCATTGAAAGTGAATAGGTCCGCAAATTGCGGAACGAATGCGGACCCAAATTACGAACGTGTGAATGGACCACGTCAGTATTTTTCTATAATCCGATTTTCTGTCCGTTTTTTGCGGATCCGTTGTTCCTGAAAATGTTTCTGTATGTCATCCGTATGTCATCCGTTCTTTGCGGATCCGCAAAAAAACGGAAACATGTATAAATTTCAATAAGCAAATAAAGTTGTTTGGATTTCTTTAAAAAATAAAAATAAAAAATTAAAATGTCATTTCCAGGAACGGATTCCGTATAAAACGGATGACATACGTAATGACATCCGAATGTCTTCCGTTTTTTGCGGATCCATTGACTTTGTATTGTACCAGGATCCGATTTTTCAGGAAAAGAATAGGACATGTTTTATATTTAAACGGACATGCGGAACGGAACAACGGAAACGGACAGCACACATTGTGCTGTCTGTTTTTTTCCAGGACCCATTAAAAATGAATGGGTCCAGATCTGGTCCAGATCTGTTCCAGAAAAAACGGAACAGATCAGGAAAGAAAAAACATGATGACATACGGAAGCATTTTCAGGAACAACGGATCCGCAAAAAACGGACAGAAAATCGGATTATAGAAAAATACTGACGTGTGAATGTAGCCGAGTGCTGCCACACACAGTTTTGTGCTGTGCGATTTTTGGGCCAAAAACATGTCTGACTTGTTCAGCGTTTCTTGCTTAATTTATATGAAACGTACTTGTTTTGTTTTTTATATGTTGTGATAACATTGTAACCATTCATGGGGATCGTTATATGTTCCCCTATTTATTTATACAGACGCCTCCATATCTTGCACGTTTTTTTTAAGCTACAAAAAAAAAGTGGGAGAAAACACCAGCGATATTAAAAACAAATGCCATTGACCCCAATAATGCAACTCAAGGGTCAAAAAAAGGCTTCTAGAAGAAAAAAAAATGCCAGTTTATCCTACGTTTATTTTAAATTCGGACCAAAATAGTGCACGCTGCAATTCTCTCTGCGCAGTCCGGTGGTCCGGGAGGAGTAGGGAACATGTGACTTGGTCCACTGACTTTAATGTGTCAGCGTTCAATCCGGGTGTTGTCCGTTCTACACTCGTTACGGACGTCAGAATGAGGATTTAGGCTGGGTTCAGACCTGAGCGTTTTACAGCGCGTTTTACAGCGCGTTCCTACGCGCTGTAAAACGCTCAACAGGCAAGAACCAATGCTTCCCTATGGGCATGGTTCTCACCTGAGCGTTTTACAGCGCGTACGATCGCGCTGTAAAACGCCCGACGCCCCAAGAAGTACAGAAGCTTCTTTGGGGCGTCTTGTCGCGCATTCCCGTACATAGACTTCAGCGGGAACGCGCGACAATGGGCGTTCGCTTGTTCCGGAGCCGCGTCTGTAAACGCGCATACAATCGCGCATACAGAGTGCTCCATCCCGTACGCTCAGGTCTGAACGCAGCCTTAAAGGGGTTGTCCAGGATTGTCTACCAGCACCAACCAGCTGTTCTGCAGACGCATATAAGTCGGTGGTGGAACTCCACAGCTCCCTGTGTTGTGCATAGAACTGCAGCACTGCTCCTATTGAATAGCACCAGGGCTGACTGGCAGGGGCCCAGCGTGTCAGACCCCCGCTGATCAGTCACCTATGTCCTATCCTGTGGATAGGCCTCCAATTGTAAAATCCTAGACAATCCCTTTAAGAGGCATTGCTTCTAGGTGAGAATAGTTCCGTAGACATATAGCACCTGACAGACCGCAGTACTGCAGCAGGGTGCACGAGTCCGAATTTACAGAGGATCGCCTTCACTCATTGCATTATAACCAGCACAACAGCTGTGTGAACGACAGCAGCCTTTAAAGAATGCTTCCATTCACTGACATAGTAACATAGTATATAAGGCCGAAAAAAGACATTTATCCATCCAGTTCGGCCTGTTATCCTGCAAGTTGATCCAGAGGAAGGCAAAAAAACCTCCTGTGAGGTAGAAACCAATTTCCCCACTTAAATGGGTTATCCCATCTTGGACAATGGGGGCATATCGCTAGGATATGCCCCCATTGTCTGATAGGTGCGGGTCCCACCTCTGGCACCTGCACCTACAAGGAGAACGGAGCCGGGGAGAGTTGTGGCTGGAGGACTCCGGGTTTCCCGAGGTCCGTCCACCACCAGGCGCAGCTCTCCGCCTCTCCCATTAAAGTGAATGGGAGCGCACCGCTCCCATTCATTTCTATGAGGGGCGGACGGAAATAGCCGAGCCAGTGCTCGGCTATTTTCGGCGGCACCATAGAAATGAATGGAGGGCGGCTGCGCATACGCGTACGCCCTCCTCAACTTTCTCCACTCCGTTCTCTTTGTAGGTGCGGGTCCCACCTCCTAGCGATATGCCCCCATTGTCTAAGATGGGATGACCCCTTTAAGGGGAAAAATAATTCCTTCCCGACTGCAATCAGGCAATCAGAATAACTAATTGCGGTCCACAGCACTGGCATGGAGGAGCAACGGTCGTGTGAACAAGCCCTTACCCAGTATTTTACCATTTAGTATGTACGGGTGACTTGCATTATTCCTTCCCATGTGCAGAACCTTACATTTGTCAGTGTTAAACCTCATCTGCCACTTATCTGCCCAAGCCTCCAATCTATCCAGATCCCTCTGTAGCAGTATACTGTCCTCTGTAGTATGTATATACAGTATACTGTCCTCTGTATTATATATATACAGTATACTGTCCTCTGTAGCAGTATACTGTCCTCTGTAGTATATATACAGTATACTGTCCTCTTCAGTGTAAATTACTTTACACAGTTTAGTGTCATCTGCAAAAATTGGAAGGCTATTACTTTATGGTCACTATTTCCCAGGTGTCCCCCGACCTGCACGTCTGTTGTTCTGTCAGGTCTATTGGTTAATACTAAGTCCAGTATGGCCGTCCCTCTAGTCGGGTCCTCAACCAGTTGGGAAAGGTAATTGCCTTTGGTTATTGCAAAGAACCTGTTTCCTTTATGAGATGTACAGGTTTCAGTTTCCCAGTCTATATCTGGGTAGTTGAAGTTCCCCATAATAACCACCTCATTATGATCTGCCGCCTCGTCTATCTCGTTTAGTAGTAGATTTTCTGTGGACTCTGGTTATTAGGTGGTTTATAGTAAACTCCTATTAGTAATTTATTATTGTTTTTGCCTCCGTTTATTTCTACCCACAGAGACTCCACGTGTTCATGTCCCTCACTTATATCTTCTCGGAGTGTGGGCTTTAGACAGTCATAGCTATCATCCAGCCGTGTCTCAGTTATTCCCACTGTCATAGCTATCATCCAGCCGTGTCTCAGTTATTCCCACTGTCATAGCTATCATCCAGCCGTGTCTCAGTTATTCCCACTGTCATAGCTATCATCCAGCCGTGTCTCAGTTATTCCCACTGTCATAGCTATCATCCAGCCGTGTCTCAGTTATTCCCACTGTCATAGCTATCATCCAGCCGTGTCTCAGTTATTCCCACTGTCATAGCTATCATCCAGCCATGTTTCCGTTATTCCCACTATGTCATAGTCCTCCTCACCAGTTTTATTAGTCAGGCTTCTGGCATTAGTATACATACATTTGAGAGGTTTATGTATATTTTGTACCCTACACCTTTCCTGAACTGTTCTAGTCCCTCCTTCCATTCCTCCCCCGTCCCACTACCTGCCCCCGGTCTCTATCTGCACTATCTTCCCCTCCTATAACATAATTACCCTCCCCCCAGTCCCTAGTTTAAACACTCCTCCAACCTTCTGTCCATCTTTCTCCCCAACACAGCTGCCCCTTCCCCATTGAGGTGCAGCCCGTCCCTACGATAGAGCCTGTAGACGATAGAGAAGTCGCCCAGTTCTCCAGGAACCCAAACCCCTCCATCCTACACCAGTTCTGGAGCCACTTGTTAACCTCCCTAATCTCCCGCTGCCTTTCTTGTGTGGCTCGTGGTACCGGCAGTATTTCGGAAAACACTACCTTTGAGGTCCTTGCCCTAAGCTTCTGACCTAAATCCCTAAAATCATTTTTAAGGATGCTCCACCTACCTCTAAGGCCTCATGCACACGACCGTTGTGTGCATCCGTGGCCGTTGTGCTGTTTTCCGTTTTTTTTCGCGGACCCATTGACTTTCAATGGGTCCGTGGAAAAATCGGAAAATGCACCGTTTTGCAGCCGCATCCGTGATCCGTGTTTCCTGGCCGTGAAAAAAATTTGACCTGTCCTATTTTTTTCACGGCCAACGGTTCACGGACCCATTCAAGTCAATGGGTCCGTGAAAGAACACGGATGCACACAAGATTGGCATCCGTGTCCGTGATCCGTGGCCGTAGGTTAGTTTTTATACAGACGGATCCGAAGATCCGTCTGCATAAAAGCTTTTTCATAGCTGAGTTTTCACTTCGTGAAAACTCAGAGCCGACAGTATATTCTAACACAGAGGCGTTCCCATGGTGATGGGGACGCTTCAGGTTAGAATATACTAACAGAACTGTGTACATGACTGCCCCCTGCTGCCTGGAAGATGCTGCCAGGCAGCAGGGGGCAGCCCCCCCCCCTGTAGTTAACACATTGGTGGCCAGTGTGGCCGGCCCCCCCCTCCCTCCCCTGTAGTTAACTCATTGGTGGCCAGTGCGGCCGCCCCCCCCTCCCCTGTAGTTAACTCATTGGTGGCCAATGCGGCCGCCCCCCCTCCCTCCCCTGTAGTTAACTCGTTGGTGGCCAGTGGGCCCCCCCTCCCTCCCCTGTAGTTAACTCGTTGGTGGCCAGTGGGCCTTCTCCCCTCCCTCCCCCTCCTAATTAAAATCTCCCCCCTATCATTGGTGGCAGCGGAGTGTACCGATCGGAGTCCCAGTTTAATCGCTGGGGCTCCGATCGGTAACCATGGCAACCAGGACGCTACTGCAGTCCCGGTTGCCATGGTTACTTAGCAATTTGTAGAACCATTATACTTACCTGCGAGCTGCGATCTCTGCGTCCGGCCGGGAGCTCCTCCTACTGGTAAGTGACAGGTCCGGCCGGGAGCTCCTCCTACTGGTAAGTGACAGGTCGCTACCCCCCTCCCCCACATGTACCCCATAGAGTACTTGCTCAGTGAGCAGCAAACTCTTTTCCAAATTGTCAACGTTTCTCAGTTAGATACTCGACGTGCGATTCCAAACGGGCAATTTGCTCACATTTTGAACAAAGATATGCACCTCGAACGGCTGTTCCAGGACTACAGACATTAGACACGATGTGCACTGGACGGCGCTGTCAATAATGGAACACATACTAAGTCGGGATTACACAAGAAAGATTATACGTAATGCAGTGATAAGAATCTAACTTACTGTAGTCCCCTCCTAAAGTCCCTGAATCTGAAGTCACGTAAGGCCTTAATTACGTCCCTGTAAGGATGTGTAGTCCTTGGTTCATATACATACGCAGCCCCTGGAACAATACATCCTGGGAGTATTTACTTTGGTTTGCTTTAAGCATTTTTGGTCGGCTGCATCAGATTTTGAGGGGAGTTTTCCTCTGGGAGTTCCCTGTATAATGCAGCCATTGTGCATTGTATGAATGACACGTATAACGATAAACGTGGAGGCCGCAGCATCAACCACGAGGGACCTGCACTAGTATCCTTCATCTATACAGGGGTCCAGGATATGACAGACTGTGGTATACAGAGCTGCAGGGGAGGGGGGTGTTTTTGCTCCAAAAAGGGTAGCATTAAAAAAAAGAAGAAAAAACAACAACTATATATCATCAATGATGCTGAACAGCTGGAAGGTAAAATGTGACAACTGATCTTAAGAGGCAAAATTGTGCTCAGAAAAGTTGCCACTTCTCTTCTCCTGCTGCAGGGGGCGATAATGCGCTCAGGAAAAAGTTCCTCCCAGGGAATGCGAGACTCGTATCAAGTTTGACTGGACTGGCCCCTTTAACAGCAAAGCCATCTCTCACCTGTTGCTGTTCTGCGGGGGCCGATGAGAGGACCTGGGGGGCTCGGCATTGACGCTGTTGCACTGCCGTTGCTTTTGATGGTGCTGGCCCGTTGGCTGGTTGGTGCTGTTGTCCGAGAGACTCTGTTCGATAGCCATCTGTATGAGTTCTTCTTCACTCAGGCTGCTGTAGAGGCTGTATTCCTCTGAGCCTAAAATGCGCTGGGGGGGCCCCGAAGTGGAAACCCGCGTCGCCATGTCTGAAACTAAAGGTAGAGAGATAGGGAAAAAAAGCCTAAAGACATTTACAAAATATACATAGATGCAAGGGGTTAAAGGGGTTATCCCATGAATTTAAAACTCTTTTTTTTACTCACATACTGTATCTGGAAAACTTTCTTCCCTTTCTATGAGTGGGCAGCAGCTCCTGCATCTACCAGGGTGCATTCCAATTAGCTCTTGTTAACACCTTTCACCCCTGCATAGAAAATAGTCCCAGAGATACACACAGTATATCATTACGCCCCCTCCCCCCCCCCCATCTCCTCGCTCCTCTCAATTTCCCTCTCTAGCGTCTACACATTTCTATGAATTTAGAAGCAGGGATGAATGAATCTGGACCAATTTAGGGCTCATGCACACAGCCGTTGCCCAGCCGTGCAAACAGCGGGTCCGCAATATACAGGCACCCGCCATGTGCAAACCGTATCACGGATGCGGACCCATTCACTTGATCTAGGTCTGGTGGGGAACGGAGGCACGGAACCCCACGGAAGCACTACGGAACATGTTCTATTTTTTTGCAGTGCCGACAGATCATGGACCCATTCAAGTTGAATGGGTCTGAATCCATCTGCACAGATGGTGCCCGTGAATTTGCGGTCCTCAATGCGCGGAATGGGCCGTGTGCATGAGCCCTCGCTATGAGATCATTACGCCAGCACGGAAAGCAAGGAAGCCACTGAGCATGTCAGTCCACCTCTGAATGCAGGAGAAGGTGGACCAGAAGGAGAAACAGCAGGGGGCGCCACCAGAGAGGAAAACGCGATGTATATTGTATTGCACGTATATTGCAGTAATACTTCATACGCCATGTTCTTTTCACAGCGCAGTAAGTCCTTTTGTGCGGGGTAACCCCTTTAATAAGAGGAGTGGGCTGATCTTGCGGGAGGTCACAGAGTTATACAGTGGGAGCAGCAGGGTCTCACAGCAGCACAGTGTATTTCAGGAGAGCAGTATGCTGATCTTGTAATGGGAAGCGACCTGTTCACTCATGTGGTGATGTCAGCGAGGACAGGGCTGTGTATGATGATGGTAGGAGTAGTTATAATAATAATGGGTGTCCCCGGCAATCAGCGGTGAGTGTGTGAGAGGCGATTACAGCGCAGAGGACATTAGATGACAAGAATCAAACTTTCCATACAGTCAGAGGAATGTGAGGAATTATAATACTATAAAGAGCGATATTACAAGCCCCTGTCCCGGAGAATCGGTCTCCTAAGTGATATCACATGGCAGAAGGCATGATGTGTAGTGCCAGGCATGGCCCCTAGAGGGCGCTGTCACTTAGACTAGATAGACCTGCTGTGGGCAGACTGGGCACTCAGCCTGGTCACCTTGTCAGGTGGAACCATCAGGGGGGACGCTCTTGTTGGGTGGCAATGTGCATAAGATGACTTTGGCACTTTGGCTGGTACTATCGGGCATTCCAGCTGGCACTATTCATGATTAGGGTACCATCTGGCATCACTATTTATGGAATTAGTCTGGGGAAATTGGCAGGCATTATCCATCGGTTACTCTGTCTGGGAGTTTACACTTTAACTGGCACTTCGGCTGCCATTGTTCATCTTAGCTGTCTGTAATCATGGTGGAGTCTGGTTAATACTATACATTTGGGCATTCTGGCTGGCAATATACATTGGGGCGCTCTAGCTGGCACTGGGAGACATTGCCCAGTGGGAGCACACCAGCTTTCACTAATTATGGGGGCATTCTCACTGGCACTATACACTGTGGCACTGACACTACTACTGTAGCGTGTACTAGGAAATGGGCGCAAATGAGGGCATTCTGCCTGGTAGCATACAGGGAGACACTCTAGCTGCCACTGTTTATAGGGGCACTGTCATGCGGGCACTTCGGATGTCAAAATTTGATGGCGGGCCTGTGTCTCTGCATAGTGGACCATTATGGCTGTAACAGGACAATGAGAACGCTCAGTCAACTCTGCTATTTCACTCCCCGGCAAATGCCTCTGCATGTGCCAGCTCCAGCCCTTTATCATCAGATCAGCCCTGGCACAGTAATCTGCTTCTGGAGCGCCAGCACTTCTCATAGGTCAGATAATTTTATATCCAAGCATCATGATTCTTAATCTAGCAGCACATGGATCTGTTTCACCGGACGCCCCAGTCAATCATGGGTCAGGCCATCACGCGGAAGAAACACTTGTCAAATATCAGCACATTAATAATACCCCGGCATAACATAAACATCATCTGCTCCTCAGTGTGCCCATGTGTGCCCACATACAACGAGACGCTGGCATTTGTTTACGTCTGCTCCTAAAATAATCATGCACCCCCATAAATTAGAAAATGGGGTTTCTCTCTCCTCCCAAGACCATCTGCTTCCATGGGCTGTCAGAGTACTTTCACACTAGCGGCAAGGACCTCCGGCAGGCAGGGGCGGATTAAGTGCATGACAGGCCCGGGGCTGTCTACCCAACTTGCCCCCCCCCCTCCATTTTAGTTTAGTTTTTTTTTGTATGAAGAGGCTGCGGTGCTTCATGAGCGCCAACGTCTCTTCTTAGGCCATATGACATCTTCAGACTAAAAAAAAGACAACCAAATTGGGTCCTAAACTGAAAAATTTGGTCGCCAAATTTAAAATACATATAAATATAATAAAAAAGACATGGAGGAGAATACAGCACCACATACCTCTTACATCCAGGGACATCTCCTGTCATGTAGACCTTCTCTTTCCTCTTCTCCTCCATTTGACCCAGACCACCATGGAAAATTCTTTCAGCCGCATCTCGTCTCTACAGTTTGTAACACAGACACGTTAGATTTCTCAATTTTTCCATCAACCTCCCCATCCTGGTGTCCCCACCGTGTCATCCTGCTGCCACCCCCAATACTGTGCCCGTTGTGCCCCCCAATGTCCCATGTACTATACTGCTGAAAAAATAGTGACCCTAATGGACATAATTGGAGTCATTTATCAAACTGGTGTAAAGTAGAACTGGATTTCCAAAAGAGCTGTCAAATATGAAAGGTGGAATCTGATTGGCTGCTATGGGCAACTAAGCCAGTTCTGCTTTACACCAGTTTGATAAATTACCCCAAATGTTCCTATAGCGTCCACAGCAGCCATAATGTCCCCTAGACTGCCCCGAGTAATAATACCACCCTATATTGTGCTCCAGGCAATAATCCCTGTATAGTGTCCCCAGAAATAATAGAATGGCCCCTACAGTGCCTCCCCAATAGCAACACCCCCATATAGTAATTTCCACCACACTGCCCCATATAGAAATCCCCCATAGTCATTTGCCCCCACATAGTAATTTGCCCCCCAACTGCCCCATATAGTAGTTTGCCCTCACACAGTAATTTCCCCCACATAGTAATTTCCCCACACTGCCCCCACACAATAGTTTAACCCACACTGCCCCCACATAGTCATTTGCCCCCACATAGTAATTTGCCCCCCAACTGCCCCATATAGTAGTTTGCCCTCACACAGTAATTTCCCCCACATAGTAATTTCCCCACACTGCCCCCACACAATAGTTTAACCCACACTGCCCCCACATAGTAATTTGCCCCCACATAGTAATTTGCCCCCACACTGCCCCATATAGTAATTTGCCCCCACACTGCCCCATATAGTTATTTGTCCCCACATAGTATTCCCTCCCATAATAATTTGGCCCCACACAGCCCCCACATTCCCCCCTATGTACTCGATGTCTCTTCCCTAATATGTCCTCCTGTGTGTCCCCCCCCCACATCTCCCCCAAAGTAGGCACATGAAATAAAAAAATAAAAAATGTAAAAAAATGAAAAGCTATATACTCACCTATGTCCAGGGCCAGGCGCTGCTCGCAGAGGAAGGCGGGATGAGGCAGGCGTGCACACGTCACAGTGCTGCGTCCCGGCACAGGCGCGCGATGACGTCATCACACACGCCTGGGCCGGGATTTCACTACCGCATAGGCCTCAGGTCTGCTAGGCCTGAAGCCTATGGCGGTGATCGGCGGCGGGACAGGGAGCTATGCGCTCCCGTGCCCCGCAGCAGTATGTGGGCGTTCGGGTCGGTGCTGGGCCCGGGGCTGCCGACCCGAACGTCCCTATTGTAATCCGCCACTGCCGGCAGGTGAACAGCCTGTCAGATCCGTGCTGCCGCTAGTGGGGGCGGTCTGGAGTTCTGGCGGCAGCACGGCAAACATGCCGAGAGGTGGGCGGCATAAAAGTATGACATGTACTTTTATTCGGCCGCCTCTCAGCATGTTTTCCGTGCTGCCGCCAGAACTCCGGACCGCTCCTATTATAGTCAATGGAGCCAGAGCGGTAGTCCGGCGGCACGGTGCACTAGCGGCAGCACGAATCCGACAGGCTGTTCACCTGCCGGAGTTCCTTGCCGCTAGTGTGAAACTCCAGCATTTCTAGATTGGCCTGTACATTTTCATGGCTATGTATAAATTCTGTCATTCCAGTTTTATGCTCATGAACCAGGAATATCAGGATGAATACAGCTAAAGGGCCTGCCTTAATATAAGACTGCAGAAGTGCATGGATTTATGGGAAGATAGAAAATATAATCATGAAGATAAAACCTGTAATTATTATTATTATTATTTATTATTATTTATTATCATTTATTATTATTTATTATTTATTATTATTATTATTTATTATTATAGTTAATGTCTGTATTATTAATGTCTGTAAAGCGCTGTGGAAAATATCAGCGCTATATAAGTGCATAAAATAAAAAAATTAATTATTATTATTATTATGCACTAATTAATGCAATAAACCGAAATTGACAGAATGTTGCCAAAAATTAAAAACGATTGTAGGATCAACCACTCATAGAAAGCTACAGATTGCCACTAGTAACGTAGAATTAGCAAATTAAAAGTGACTTTATCAAGCACAATCTATCAGCATTCATTACTCTTGCTCTGGTTGCTATGGGTTACACCATTGTATCAATAAATAACCACATTGTTGTCATGTAATCCCTAGTATAATGACATATGTTGCAATATTCCAATATTCACACGTGCATTACCTTAATCTGCAGAATTGACGCAAGGAGGACCCTGATCCTGGGGTTCACAAACTTCTTATGTAGTGCACCCCTCCAGATCCCTCTGCTGCAGGTCTTCTGTGTCACTCCCAGAAACCTGTGTCTAGAAGTTGCAATGTATTTCTGGAGCAGCACATGATCAGAAGTGACAAGCCAAAGAGTTAGTCAGCCCAGTATCTCAGATTTCCAGAGTGGTGATTACAGGACGCTTCTCCCCCTGTTACATCAGTCTGCAGAGCAGAGCCCCTGGGCATGCAGACCCACAGACTGGCACACCAGTTAGACCTGCAATTGCATCACTGTTTATCTGCCCTGAGAAGGAGCCCATATATGGAGAAGTTACTGGGAAAGTAGAAGTAATAAGCCTGTGTATTCCCCAAATACAGAGACCTGGGGGAAGATGTCATCACCAGCAACACGAATCAGAGCGAATTTCACCGCCACATCTAATAACAGAAACAAAGGAAAAACTGCCACACAATATTATAGAAAGAAATTACAAAGCGACTACCCCCATGTAACGTAATAATCTCATAAACATAAGAGACTCTGCCCTGTTCACGGAGGGCAGTATAATAGTAGTTATATTCTTGTACATAGGAGTCAGTATTATAGTAGTTATATTCTTGTACATAGGAGCAGTATTATAGCAGTTATATTCTTGTACATAGGAGCAGTATTACAGTAGTTATATTCTTGTACATAGGAGCAGTATTATAGTAGTTATATTCTTGTACATAGGGGGCAGTATTATAGTAGTTATATTCTTGTACATAGGAGGCAGTATTATAGTAGTTATATTCTTGTACATAGGAGCAGTATTACAGTAGTTATATTCTTGTACATAGGAGCAGTATTATAGTAGTTATATACTTGTACATAGGAGCAGTATTATAGTAGTTATATTCTTGTACATAGGAGCAGTATAATAGTAGTTATATTCTTGTACATAGGAGTCAGTATTATAGTAGTTATATTCTTGTACATAGGAGGCAGTATTATAGTAGTTATATTCTTGTACATAGGAGCAGTATTACAGTAGTTATATTCTTGTACATAGGAGCAGTATTATAGTAGTTGTATTCTTGTACATAGGAGCAGTATTATAGTAGTTATATTCTTGTACATAGGAGCAGTATTATAGTAGTTATATTCTTGTACATAGGAGCAGTATTATAGTAGTTATATTCTTGTACATACGAGCAGTATTATAGTAGTTATATTCTTGTACATAGGAGCAGTATTATAGTAGTTATATTCTTGTACATACGAGCAGTATTATAGTAGTTATATTCTTGTACATAGGAGCAGTATTATAGTAGTTATATTCTTGTACATAGGAGGCAGTATTATAGTAGTTATATTCTTGTACATACGAGCAGTATTATAGTAGTTATATTCTTGTACATAGGAGGCAGTATTATAGTAGTTATATTCTTGTACATAGGAGCAGTATTATAGTAGTTATATTCTTGTACATAGGAGCAGTATTATAGTAGTTATATTCTTGTACATAGGAGCAGTATTATAGTAGTTATATTCTTGTACATAGGAGCAGTATTATAGTAGTTATATTCTTGTACATAGGAGACAGTATTATAGTAGTTATATTCTTGTACATAGGAGCAGTATTATAGGAGTTATATTCTTGTACATAGGAGACAGTATTATAGTAGTTATATTCTTGTACATAGGAGCAGTATTATAGTAGTTATATTCTTGTACATAGGAGCAGTATTATAGGAGTTATATTCTTGTACATAAGAGCAGTATTATAGTAGTTATATTCTTGTACATAGGAGCAGTATTATAGTAGTTATATTCTTGTACATAGGAGGCAGTATTATAGCAGTTATATTCTTGTATATAGTAGCAGTATTATAGTAGTTATATTCTTGTACATAGGAGCAGTATTATAGTAGTTATATTCTTGTACATAGGAGCAGTATTATAGTAGTTATATTCCTGTACATAGGAGCAGTATTATAGTAGTTATATTCTTGTACATAGGAGCAGTATTATAGTAGTTATATTCTTGTACATAGGAGGCAGTATTATAGTAGTTATATTCTTGTACGTAGGAGGCAGTATTATAGTAGTTATATTCTTGTACATAGGAGGCAGTATTATAGTAGTTATATTCTTGTACATAGGAGGCAGTATTATAGTAGTTATATTCTTGTAAATAGGAGCAGTATTATAGTAGTTATATTCTTGTACATAGGAGGCAGTATTATAGTAGTTATATTCTTGTACATAGGAGCAGTATTATAGTAGTTATATTCTTGTACATAGGAGGCAGTATTATAGTAGTTATATTCTTATACATAGGAGGCAGTATTATAGTAGTTATATTGTTGTACATAGGAGGCAGTATTATAGTAGTTATATTCTTGTACATAGGGGACATTATTATAGTAGTTATATTCTTGTACATAGGAGGCAGTATTATAGTAGTTATATTCTTGTACATAGGAGGCAGTATTATAGTAGTTATATCCTTGTACATAGGAGCAGTATTATAGTAGTTATATTCTTGTACATAGGAGGCAGTATTATAGTAGTTATATCCTTGTACATAGGAGCAGTATTATAGTAGTTATATTCTTGTACATAGGAGGCAGTATTATAGTAGTTATATTCTTGTACATAGGAGGCAGTATTATAGTAGTTATATTCTTGCACATAGGAGGAGTATTATAGTAGTTATATTCTTGTACATAGGAGCAGTATTATAGTAGTTATATTCTTGTACATAGGAGGCAGTATTATAGTAGATATATTCTTGTACATAGGAGCAGTATTATAGCAGTTATATTCTTGGACTGTCATGGTCTTACCTGCTTGCTGCTCTCCTTCGTTTGACATGTGCTGGCGGCCATCTTGGGTCCTGGGTTTCTTGTAGCCTTCCACCCTGCGGCTCCTCCTTCCCCTGGGAGGAGCTGGATGCCTAGCTCATATATATAGGAGGTCTGTGGCTTCAGTTCCTTGCTTGGTCCTCTTGTGTTCACATGCTTCTAAGACTGCTGCTGCTTCTGGTTCCTGATCCTGGCTTCGTCTGACTACCCTGCTGGTTCCTGATCCTGGCTTCGTCTGACTACCCTGCTGGTTCCTGATCCTGGCTTCGTCTGACTACCCTTCTGGTTCCTGACCTCTGGCTTCGCAAAGACTCTGCTCGGTTTCACCATCCGTTTGGACTTTTGCTTTACAGCTTTATTTTCAATAAAGCCTTCTTATTTTCATTTATCTCTTGTTGTACGTCTGGTTCATGGTTCCGTGACATTAGGACCAAGACATGAATTCTGACGGTACAGGGCCATCCTCGCTACCCATGCTGGTTGCCAGACTTGATCAGCAGGATCACCTGTTGGGTCGGTTCGCTGTGGCGTTGCAAACCCTGCTTGAACGCACGGCTCATTTCGCTCCCGTTGCCGATGGGTCGGTTGTCGCTCCTGGGCTCGCTCCTACTGCCGCTCCGGTTGTTGCGCCAGAGTCTACCCCGACACCTGTTGTTGCGCCTGCGGTGTTTCGGGGTATGACCGGTTCTGCCCCTCTTCCACAGCGCTTTGGGGGAGAGCCAACTCAGTGCCGAGGTTTCCTTAACCAGGTGGGCATTTATTTCGAGTTGCTGCCACATGCCTTTCCTACTGAGAGATCAAAGGTGGGCTTCTTGATCTCGCTGCTCTCGGACAAGGCCTTGGCCTGGGCCAGCTCTTTATGGGAGAACAACAATCCGGTGGTTGCCGAGTTTTCCGGTTTTGTTGCTTCTCTTCGGAAGGTATTCGATGTGCCGGCTCGTGCTGCCTCTGCTGCGAAGCTCCTTATGTCCATCAGACAGGGTTCACGATCCGTAGCTGAATACGCCATTGAGTTTCGTACCCTGGCAGCAGAGGTGGGCTGGAATAATGAGGCTCTGGTCGCTGCTTTCTCTCATGGTCTCTCGGATGCCTTGAAGGATGAGGTTGCAGCTAAGGACCTACCAGTGGAGCTCGAGTCTCTTATTTCTTTCCTGATTTTGATTGACACCAGACTCAGGGAGAGACCTTCCTTTAAGGAGAGCCTGCGGAGGTCTTCTAACAGATTGGTGCCTACGTTTGCTGTCCCACCCGTGCCTCCCTCTCCTCCCACGCCTCCTGGGGATGACTTGTCTGGGGGTGAACCCATGCAGCTGGGGTTTGCTCGCCTGTCCGAGGGGGAGAGGGCACTCCGGAGACGCGAGGGCCGATGCATGTACTGTGGTCTCGGTGGGCATTTTCGGTTGGCATGTCCGAACCGTCCGGGAAACGCTCGTACCCTGAGATCCTGTCGGGGGCAGATCTTGGGTGGAGTCTCCTCGTCCCCGGTTTCCCGTGTTGACAAACCACTGATCACTGTTGTCCTCTCCTGGGTCGGGGGCTCGGTGACGACCCAGGCGTTGGTGGACTCTGGTGCTGGTGGTTTGTTCATTGATAGTGTGTTCGCTGCCGCCAATTCCATTCCTCTGCAGGCTCGAGGTTCCCCACTGGCTCTTGAGGCGATAGACGGCAGACCCCTTCTGCCGCCACACGTGACTCATGAGACCCTTCCAGTGGGGATAGCCATTGGTGCCGTTCACAGAGAGTCGGTCTGCCTCCAGGTTATTTCGTCTCCACACTACTCGGTGGTCTTGGGGTACCCCTGGCTCCGGAAGCATAATCCGACTTTCGATTGGAGATCGGCCGAGATCCTCTCGTGGTCACCGCAGTGTGGGGCTAGTTGCATCCATGGGTCTGTCAAGTTGCTGTGTACTTCCTCGGACTCTCTGTTGCCTCCTGAATACGAGGAGTACCGGGATGTATTCGATAAGGTGCGCGCGGTTGCCCTACCTCCGCACCGCCCATACGATTGTGCCATAGAGTTACAATCTGGTGCCGTTCCTCCTCGTGGCAAAGTCTATCCACTGTCGGTAGCGGAGAATGAGGCCATGGAGGAGTACGTGAGGGAGGCGCTTTCACGCGGACACATTCGCAAATCTTCGTCCCCGGCAGGGGCTGGATTTTTCTTTGTGAAAAAGAAGGGCGGTGAGTTGAGGCCTTGCATCGATTACAGGGGTCTCAATCGCATCACGATCAAGAACGCTTACCCGATACCCTTGATTTCCGAGCTGTTCGATCGCCTTAAAGGGGCCACGGTCTTTACCAAACTCGACCTGAGGGCGGCATATAACCTGGTAAGGATCAAGGCGGGCGATGAGTGGAAGACCGCGTTTAACACCAGGACCGGTCATTACGAATCCTTGGTTATGCCCTTTGGGTTGTGCAATGCGCCCGCAGTCTTTCAGGAATTCATCAACGATGTTTTCCGTGACCTGTTGCAGCAGTGTGTGGTAGTCTATTTGGATGACATCTTGGTATATTCTGAATCCATGGAGGCCCACATTCTGGATGTCAGACGAGTGTTGCAACGGTTACGAGAGAACAAGCTGTTCGGTAAGCTTGAGAAATGCGAATTTCACCGATCCCAGGTAACCTTCTTAGGTTACATCATTTCCGCTGAGGGGTTCTCCATGGATCCTGAGAAGGTTTCGGCTGTCTTACAGTGGCCCCAGCCCAGTGGTCTTCGTTCCCTGCAGCGCTTTTTGGGCTTCGCCAATTATTATCGGAAGTTCATCAGGGACTTTTCCATGCTGGCCAAGCCTCTCACGGATCTGACCAGGAAGGGCAGTAATTCCCAGGTCTGGCCGCTCGAGGCCATCCGAGCTTTTGAGGCCCTAAAGTCCGCCTTTGTGTCGGCTCCGATTCTGTCGCATCCCAACCCTGGGTTGCCCTTTGTCCTCGAGGTGGACGCGTCTGAGACGGGAGTAGGCGCCCTTCTGTCTCAGCGTAGAACACCAGAGGGTCCTCTGCTTCCTTGTGGGTTTTACTCCCGGAAACTGTCTTCCGCGGAGTGCAACTATCAGATTGGTGACAGGGAGTTATTGGCCATCGTGCAGGCCCTTAAAGAATGGAGGCACTTGCTCGAGGGTTCGGTGGTTCCGGTTCTCATCCTGACGGACCACAAGAATCTGACCTACCTTTCTGAGGCCAAGAGATTGACACCACGTCAGGCCAGATGGGCTCTGTTCTTGTCACGTTTTAATTACGTGGTCTCCTACCTACCCGGTTCCAAGAACATCAGGGCGGATGCCTTATCACGGCAGTACTCCGAGCTGTCCAGGGAGGAGTCGATTCCGACTTCGGTCATACCTCCGAATCAGATCCTGGCCGCCATTCGCACCAGCCTGACCTCTCCCCTGGGTGAGCAGATTTTGGCGGCTCAATCTGGTGCTCCCTCTGGGAGACCCAACGGCAGATGTTTTGTGCCTGAGGAGTTGCGCACTCGGTTGTTGCGAACCTACCATAACTCCAAGACCGCGGGGCATCCTGGAAAGAATCAGCTGTCCTGGGCTGTTTCACGTCTGTTCTGGTGGCCTTCCCTACGTTCCGACATCGCCGCATATGTAGCGGCATGCTCCGTTTGTGCCCAGAGTAAGTCCCCTCGGCACCTTCCGTTGGGCCTTCTGCAACCCATAGCCACCGGGGAGCGTCCATGGTCACACCTGGGGATGGATTTCATTGTGGACCTCCCTGCATCCCGAGGCCATACGGTCATTCTCATGATTGTGGATCGGTTTTCCAAAATGTGCCACTGTGTTCCTCTCAAGAAGTTACCCTCTGCACAAGAGTTGGCCACGATTTTTGCCAGGGAGGTCTTCCGGTTGCACGGTTTGCCTAAGGAGATTGTGTCGGATCGGGGGAGTCAGTTTGTGTCCAGGTTCTGGCGCGCCTTTTGCTCCCAGTTGGGGATTCATCTCTCCTTCTCCTCGGCCTACCACCCTCAGTCCAATGGGGCCGCAGAACGATCCAATCAGGCCTTGGAGCAATTCCTTCGTTGCTATGTCTCCGATCACCAAGACAATTGGGTTGACCTCCTGCCTTGGGCTGAGTTTGCCAGGAACACGGCGGTGAACTCTTCCTCTGGGACGTCTCCCTTCATGGCCAATTATGGGTTCCAACCTGCCGTGTTACCGGAGGTATTCTCTCGCCAGGATATTCCGGCTGTGGAGGATCACCTTTCCGTCCTACGTGCTTCTTGGGTACAGATCCAGAAGTCCCTTGAGGTCTCTGCGCAGCGCCAGAGATTCCAGGCTGATCGCAGACGAGCGCCTGCTCCTTCCTACCAGGTCGGAGACCGTGTATGGTTGTCCACCCGCAACCTCAACCTTCGAGTGCCCACTCCCAAGCTGGCGCCTCGCTTTGTTGGTCCCTTCCGAGTGCTTCGCAGGGTAAACCCGGTAGCCTATGCCCTTGCGCTTCCTCCTGGCATGCGGATCTCCAACGTGTTTCATGTCTCCCTGTTGAAGCCACTGGTGTGTAATCGTTTCACTTCTTCGGTTCCTCGGCCTCGTCCGGTCCAAGTGGGCAATCGTGAGGAATATGAGGTGAGCAATATCCTGGACTCACGCCTGGTCCGCGGTCGGGTGCAGTTTTTGGTCCATTGGCGTGGTTATGGTCCAGAGGAGCGTTCCTGGGTTCCCTCCGCAGATGTCCATGCTCCTGCCTTGCTCCGAGCCTTCCACGCACGCTTCCCTCAGAAACCGTTTTGTGCTCCGCGGAGGAGGGGCCCTTGAGGGGGAGGTACTGTCATGGTCTTACCTGCTTGCTGCTCTCCTTCGTTTGACATGTGCTGGCGGCCATCTTGGGTCCTGGGTTTCTTGTAGCCTTCCACCCTGCGGCTCCTCCTTCCCCTGGGAGGAGCTGGATGCCTAGCTCATATATATAGGAGGTCTGTGGCTTCAGTTCCTTGCTTGGTCCTCTTGTGTTCACATGCTTCTAAGACTGCTGCTGCTTCTGGTTCCTGATCCTGGCTTCGTCTGACTACCCTGCTGGTTCCTGATCCTGGCTTCGTCTGACTACCCTGCTGGTTCCTGATCCTGGCTTCGTCTGACTACCCTTCTGGTTCCTGACCTCTGGCTTCGCAAAGACTCTGCTCGGTTTCACCATCCGTTTGGACTTTTGCTTTACAGCTTTATTTTCAATAAAGCCTTCTTATTTTCATTTATCTCTTGTTGTACGTCTGGTTCATGGTTCCGTGACATGGACATAGGAGCAGTATTATAGCAGTTATATTCTTGGACATAGGAGCAGTATTATAGTAGTTACATTCTAGTACATAGGAGCAGTATTATAGTAGTTATATTCTTGTACATAGGAGCAGTATTATAGTAGTTATATTCTTGGACATAGGAGCAGTATTATAGTAGTTATATTCTTGTACATAGGAGCAGTATTATAGTAGTTATATTCTTGTACATAGGAGCAGTATTATAGTAGTTATATTCTTGGACATAGGAGCAGTATTATAGCAGTTATATTCTTGGACATAGGAGCAGTATTATAGCAGTTATATTCTTAGACATTGGAGCAGTATTATAGCAGTTATATTCTTGGACATAGGAGCAGTATTATAGTAGTTACGTTTTTATAAACATATAACAAGATATTCCAGCTCACCCGCTCCACTCCATATTACTGTGTTAATTACCTTTGGCTGCTGAAAGTCGTTCAGTACCAGTGATAATATCTATTGTTGGAGGAACCTGATTCCTCTGTGGACAGATGATCTACATCAGCTGCTCCTGAGACACAAAGAGCCAATGCCGGAAACACCACACATTCTCTAAGCAATGTAACCAAATATAATAGAGGAATGGTGGAGTGTGCAGGAGTTTGCAGTGGTAGGATGTCCAGCATCCTTGTAGAGATATAATACTGCACGTGTCTCTCCAGTTGTGGTAATACTACAACTCACAACAAAAGACAAATGCGGAGCAACATCATGGGTTATTCCCAAAGAAAGCCATTGACACCTACAGAATGTAATGGGACACAAATCTTCTAGACAGGGGAGAGTCCAATGCTGGTGTGTGTGCATTTTTTAATTTTTTTCATTCCCAATCAAAGAAAGGAGTATTCTTGTCCACAATACGTACCAGGATGGGACAAGTGCTATAACTTGGGGAACGGCCATGACATATGTGTGTACGTGACCCCATAGAAATGAATGGATCTGTGTGCTATCTGCAAAACAATAAAAATGCAGAGCACAAAAATGAAAAATACGAAAGAAGCCTTAGACAAAAATTTGTTAAATATAATTATTGGATTATTTTACAGCAGAATATAAGTAAAAGTAACAGAGAGAACCAGGGAAGTGATCCAACTGAGAGTGACAGCGCCCCATAGAGCTGGGGCATCAGGGCACATACAAGCAGATGCATGAAAGTGTATACTCCGGGGAGATCGCCTATAACCCACACCCTTTACTTTATACCCACTAGACCCATTACTATAGATGGAAAGATAGACACATAGATAGATAGACAGACAGATAGACATTAGATAGATAAATAGATATAGATAGTAAATAGATAGATACATGCATACATACATACATACATACATAGATAGCATACCTCCCAACTTTTGAAAATTGCAAAGAGGGACAATATATGCCGGCGCGCATTGTGGCAATTTCTTCATACTAGGGCTCCTCTAACTCCGCCCAAAGCGTAATTACTGGCTCCATCAGAACTGCAGCAGCTGGGGATCGGTTAGGGGAGTATAAATTCCTTTATATTTCTATAGCATGTGGAGCAGCTGGGACTATTTTTTTTCTAGCACTTCAATATCCATTTAAATATTAGCAGATAAATCATCAGATTATAGATATTTTAAAGTCCAAATTGCACCAAATAATGAAGTTCTGGTCTAATATACAGGTAGAAACCATACAGATATTTTAGTAAGGAGTAATTTAGTAAATTTATTAATGCATATTTAAGCATTAATTCCCCAGGTCAAAAAGAGGGACATTTAAATATCAAAGAGGGACAGAGGGACTTGGGTCAAAAAAGGGACACTTGGGAGGCATTAGATGGATAGATAGATAGATATGAGATAGATAATAGATAGATAGATAGATAGATAGATAGATAATAGATAGATAGATAGATAGATAATGAGCTGTGGTGTAAGAAGACACTAGAGAACCCTCCTCAATGCTGTGAGCTCTAGCGCTGGAGGTGGAGGACAGCGCTGAGCAGTGCAGTTCTATACATAAAGGCAGGGCGAGTCAAAAATAATTAACTTTTTGCTAAATCCATCTGCAGCATGGTTATAAGGGGCTGTATGTAGGAATACCCCTTTAAAATACACACAACCCAGTAGAGACTCTGGATGGGAATTAAGAATCTTCTCTATATAAGGCCTCATCCACACGACCGTGCCGTTTTTTGCGGTCCGCAAAACGGACAAGAATAGGACATGTTCTATTTTTTTTTGCGGGGCCACGGAACGGAGCAACGGATGCGGACAGCACACCACGGAGTGCTGTCCGCATCTTTTGCAGCCCCATTGCAGTGAATTGGTCCGCATCCGAGCCGCCAAAACGGCAGCTCGGATGCGGACCCAAACTACGGTCGTGTGCATGAGGCCTTAAGGGGACAAATAAGAACCAGCAGAGCCCTATGGACATGAGCCCCAAACTTCTATGTAGCAGAGGGGACTTTGGGCACCTTGGCCTGAGTGCAGCTGCTACCTCTGCGCACCCTATACCTCCTGTACTGGGATGAATGGATGAGAGGTATATTCCAGTATTGGGGGGGGGGGGGGGGGGCTGTTGTAAGTTTCCACTGTTGTGTCCACTATGGTCTGGTGACCGAGGTACACAATGTCAGATTTATAGCAGGGGAGGTGTAGCTGTGAGGCTCTGCTCCACAGATATGACATTTCAGATGCCTCCATGTGAGCAGCAGCATCTAAGTTTAGCAAGAGGGAATGTCAGATGTCACATAGCCCCCTTTATGTGTGTGATAAAAGTTATATCAGCCAGAAGCCTTCACCCTGCTAAATATAAGCCCCTCCATTGTCTTGTATCTGACCTTTCCTGTCATTGATAATTAACACAAGAGGAAACAATAATCATACAAAATATCCACATCTGAACCCAATGTTATCACAATAAAACCTGGAGTCACAGTGTAAACACAGGACATTACTAGTAGGGATCCTGAATAACAGCCTGGATTATACTCGTTATTCTACAGGCTTCAGAATGGAAAACTCACAGCATTCCCTGCTCATTCAGTGACTGCACAGATCTTGTTCTAGTGATTGGCATTCTGGGAAGTGTCATCTTTACACCATGTATTCTGCAGTCATCTCATAGAGGTTTTGAGGAGGTTTCCAAAAGTAACCAACAGAATAGTGAGTGCAGCTCTGGAGTATAATACAGGATGCAATTCAGGATCAGTTCAGGTTAAGTAATGGAATGTATGTACACAGTGACTGCACCAGCAGAATAGTGAGTGCAGCTCTGGAGTATAATACAGGATGTAACTCAGGATCAGTACAGGATAAGTAATGAATGTACACAGTGACTGCACCAGCAGAATAGTGAGTGCAGCTCTGGAGTATAATACAGGATGTGACTGAGGATCAGTACATGATAAGTAATGTAATGTATGTACAGTCGTGGCCAAAAGTTTTGAGAATGACACAAATATTAGTTTTCACAAAGTTTGCTGCTAAACTGCTTTTAGATCTTTGTTTCAGTTGTTTCTGTGATGTAGTGAAATATAATTACACGCACTTCATACGTTTCAAAGGCTTTTATCGACAATTACATGACATTTATGCAAAGAGTCAGTATTTGCAGTGTTGGCCCTTCTTTTTCAGGACCTCTGCAATCCGACTGGGCATGCTCTCAATCAACTTCTGGGCCAATTCCTGACTGATAGCAACCCATTCTTTCATAATCACTTCTTGGAGTTTGTCAGAATTAGTGGGTTTTTGTTTGTCCACCCGCCTCTTGAGGATTGACCACAAGTTCTCAATGGGATTAAGATCTGGGGAGTTTCCAGGCCATGGACCCAAAATGTCAACGTTTTGGTCCCCGAGCCACTTAGTTATCACTTTTGCCTTATGGCACGGTGCTCCATCGTGCTGGAAAATGCATTGCTCTTCACCAAACTGTTGTTGGATTGTTGGAAGAAGTTGCTGTTGGAGGGTGTTTTGGTGCCATTCTTTATTCATGGCTGTGTTTTTGGGCAAAATTGTGAGTGAGCCACCTCCCTTGGATGAGAAGCAACCCCACACATGAATGGTCTCAGGATGCTTTACTGTTGGCATGACACAGGACTGATGGTAGCGCTCACCTTTTCTTCTCCGGACAAGCCTTTTTCCAGATGCCCCAAACAATCGGAAAGAGGCTTCATCGGAGAATATGACTTTGCCCCAGTCCTCAGCAGTCCATTCACCATACTTTCTGCAGAAGATCAATCTGTCCCCGATGTTTTTTTTGGAGAGAAGTGGCTTCTTTGCTGCCCTTCTTGACACCAGGCCATCTTCCAAAAGTCTTCGCCTCACTGTGCGTGCAGATGCGCTCACACCTGCCTGCTGCCATTCCTGAGCAAGCTCTGCACTGGTGGCACTCCGATCCCGCAGCTGAATCCTCTTTAGGAGACGATCCTGGCGCTTGCTGGACTTTCTTGGACGCCCTGATGCCTTCTTAACAAGAATTGAACCTCTTTCCTTGAAGTTCTTGATGATGCTATAAATTGTTGATTGAGGTGCAATCTTAGTACCCACAATATCCTTGCCTGTGAAGCCATTTTTATGCAACGCAATGATGGCTGCACGCGTTTCTTTGCAGATCACCATGGTTAACAATGGAAGAACAATGATTTCAAGCATCATCCATCTTTTAACATGTCAAGTCTGCCATTTTAACCCAATCAGCCTGACATAATGATCTCCAGCCTTGTGCTCGTCAACATTCTCACCTGAGTTAACAAGACGATTACTGCAATGATCTCAGCAGGTCCTTTAATGACAGCAATGAAATGCAGTGGAAAGGTTTTTTTTGGGATTAAGTTAATTTTCATGGCAAAGAAGGACTATGCAATTCATCTGATCACTCTTCATAACATTCTGGAGTATATGCAAATTGCTATTATAAAAACTTAAGCAGCAACTTTTCCAATTTCCAATATTTATCTAATTCTCAAAACTTTTGGCCACGACTGTACACAGTGACTCCACCAGCAGAATAGTAAGTGCAGCTCTGGAGTATAATACAGGATGTTACTCAGGATCAGAACAGGATAAGTAATGTATGTACACAGTGACAGCACCAGCAGAATAGTGAGTGCAGCTCTGGAGTATAATACAGGATGTAACTCAGGATCAGAACAGGATAAGTAATGTATGTACACAGTGACTGCACCAGCAGAATAGTGAGTGCAGCTCTGGAGTATAATACAGGATGTAACTCAGGATCAGTATAGGATAAGTAATGTATGTACACAGTGACTGAACCAGCAGAATAGTGAGTGCAGCTCTGGAGTATAATACAGGATGTAACTCAGGATAAGTAATGTATGTACATAGTGACTGCACCAGCAGAATAGTGAGTGCAGCTCTGGAGTATAATACAGGATGTAACTCAGGGTCAGTACAGGATAAGTAATGTATGTACACAGTGATTTCACCAGCAGAAGAGTGCAGCTCTTGAGTATAATACAGTCCTTACTGATCACGGAATTTGTCATGTGATTTAATTCCTATGGTTTTCTTTGGTATTCCCTGAACAAAACATAAACACTTTGCCTCTTTAATCATTCATCAGAGTTCTCAGTCACTTGAGCTGGTGTAGATTCAGTTACGTGACTGAGCTACTACTTCACGGAAGCAGCAGTCATTAATTGGAAAGCCCACTAAAGCCTCATGCTCACGAACGTCCGCAAACTGTGGATCCACAAAACATGGATAACGGCCGTGTGCGTTTCAAATGTCCTGCCCACAATAGAACAGTTCTATCCTGGTCTGTAATGTGGACATGAATAGGACAGGCTCTATATTTTTGCGGATGTTTCGTCGGAATGGACATAGGGATGCGGACAGCACACGCTGCCCTCATCTTTTTGCAGTCCCATTGAAGAGAATGGGTCTGCATTCGACCCGCAAAAAATGCGGATCGGATGCAGGCGAGAAATACGTTTGTTTGCATGAGCTCTAAAGCCTCTTGCACACGAACGTTGTGCAAATTGCGGTCCCCAATGCACGGAACGGATGCACAACGTTCGTGTGCAAGAGGCCTAAAGGTGATGTTTCCATGTTGAAGATAAGTTGTATATCAGTTGAAGGAACTACTAAAGGGGGTTGTTGTGGCGGCTATCACATGGATTTCTGCAAGAGCCGCTGAAATGTATGGGACAGTCACAATAAATGTTGGACTTTTGGTCAGCGGATGCAAGTCTGATGCGACTTTACCATCATAGACTACAGTGCAAGTCGAGTGCGTCTGCCGCTTGCACCTCTGGGACCCGGTCCTATTTCCAAAATTGGCTTCGGAAGTGAACGGAACGCAACCACAAATGTGCAGCCACCCTCTATTGATTTCTATGGGCGTTCCGAAAATAGCCAAGAGCAGGCTCGGCTATATCTGGCATTCCAATAGCGGTGAATGGAGCGGTCCCTGTGCATGCGCACTGCCCTCTGTATTTACTGCTATGGGCTATTTACGGAGCTCCCATAGTGATGAACGGAGAGTACGGCACGCATGCTCTCCTTCACTTTGGGGCCCCATTCTAGAGATAGGAACTCTGGGACCCACATCTGTCTGACATTGAAGGCATCTCCTATAGCTAGACGCCATCAATCGCTGAGATGAGAGGACCCCTTTAAATTGACAGCATAAAGGATGCAATGCCAGAGGGTTCCATTTTTTTTTATATATATATATATATATATATATATATATATATTTGCATATATTTATATATATGATTATATATATATATATATATATATATATATATAAAATCAATATTGCACCTGTCCCTTTCAATATAATTGAAAGTGAATTTTCCCACAAATCTGTTGTCATATTCCCCCTGCAGACAGATGGGTCCATAACTCTGTGTGTACAAGACTCCTGGTTACCAGAGAAGTTGTAATTAACCCTCCCAGGTAAGTAAACAGTCCCCTGCTCCTGTAACCAGGGCTCTACAGTCCAGGGATGTGGGAGTGGTTGAAGGCGGGGCCTGTGTGATTGATAGGCGGTTGCTATGGAGATAGAACGCTGACCCAGATCTGCATTCCGCTGGAGGATACAATGTAACTTGGGATCTTCCTGCAACTTGTCTCCTGTGTATTTTCCCTCAGAAAGCTCACAATGACTAACTGGGAGCAGCTACTACCCCCTGGAGACCCTCAAAAATATGAGCTTAACCTGAAGGTTGGGAAGAGGAATGTGTTTGTCACTCAACTGGAGGAGGGCAGGTGAGATTAACCCCTAGGGTGCTGGAAATGAGGCCTGACTGCACTTTACACAGGCATCTACCAGGGATGTAACCACAATATAAAAGAGCATCTCCTGTATATAATTATATATGTACAGCTGGTATAAGTTATACATCTTCTTGTATATAGTGATATGGAGCATGCTGGTATAACCTGGGCATCTCCTGTATATAATTATATATGTACAGCTGGTATAAGTTATACATCTTCTTGTATATAGTGATATGGAGCATGCTGGTATAACCTGGGTATCTCCTGTATATAATTGTATATGTACAGCTGGTATAAGTTATACATCTTCTTGTATATAGTGATATGGACCATGCTGGTATAACCTGGGTATCTCCTGTATATATTATATATGTACAGCTGGTATAAGTTATACATCTTGTATATACTGATATGGAGCATGCTGGTATAACATGGGTATCCTCTGTCAGTTCGACCTTTCTGTGTAGGATCAGAGTACTGTACATCTCTAGCAGTTCTATGGTTTGGAGCTTTGGGCTGGGTACAGCGATATCTTAGGCTAGACAGGTACAAATAACAGTGAGCTGTTTTCGTGGCCCGAGTTCAGCTGGCATTGTGCCCTGTCAGTGTAAAGAAAAGAGACTTGAAACTTCCCAGTGTGAGATCTCTATGGGGAGCAGACAGTAAATTCACTTAACGATGAAGCCTTAAATTTGTTTTTTAGGGATGACGAAGAAGAAGTCACTCAGATCCCGGTTATCAAGGAGGTGCGTTAGAGGTTTGGTTGCGGTAATCCTACATATATTTGACATTTCTGGGATTGTATGATTTGGAAAACTCCCTCCCCAGCTGATCATTGGGTCCTGCTGCAGGGAGCCCCCTCCCTATGGTTAGCTGTTTACTGCTGGGATCTACCATGTAACTGTAAAGAGAGGGACCAAGGGCGTAGCTAGAAGTGACTGGGCCCACAGCAAATATTTGTACGCCCCCCCCCCCCCCCCCCCCGTATGTCTCGGAGGGCATACAGTCATGTTCATGGGCCCCTATTCATTTTTTTTGTTTTGTTTGGTATATGTGTGTGTTGGGGAGGGGAGGGGGGGGGGGAGTTGGTCACCAAAACCGTGTTTTTAGTATTTTTATATTTTAATAGTGAAGATTTTTTTCATGTTTATTTATTTTTATATAAAACATTAGGAAGGGGGGTGATTTGAACTTTCATCCCAATCTCTGCCAGCCTCCTGTCTATAGCTTGCAGTACATGGCAGCCTCCCCTTTCTGCTCTCTCTTCCGGCATGTACTAGTGCTTATTATGGCACATATAAGTGCACACCCGATGCCAGCCCAGGACCATCCTGGCATCATGTGTGCATATATAAAAGTGCCAAAATAAGCAGAACAGCGAGCAGAGAGGGGAGGCTGCCATGTATTGCATGCTTTATTACAGAAGGCTGGCACAGGAAGTAGTGGGCAGAGGCTGGGATGGCTACCTGGCATCCCAGCCTCTGCCCACTCCTTGTGCCAGCCTTCTGTTCTGTACTATAGCGGAGATGCATATAATACAGGCTGGGGTGGCTGTGGCCTGCAACCTGCTGTACCTGGCCTGCTTTCCTCTACTCTCGCAGTCTCACACAGAGTCCAGGACTCCACAGTCTCTTCTACTCCACCCTGCCCTGTGTGCCCACTGCCCTCCCTCCTCCTCATGCCCAGGACCCCCCAGGGAGCGACAGGCCGGGATAGGGGGGGGGGGGGGGCGCAGGCAAGAAAAGCCATACCTGAAAAGCCGTACATACCCTATCTGTACCTACCCTAATATGAAAGGAGTAGTGCTTGTTCCAAAAATTATAAAAGTGGGCTACAGACTTTAAATTTGTGGGTGGTTGGAACCCTGTTTTGACCTAGTTCATTGTTACAGTAGTATCCATTTTAAACAATCCTCCAGGCGGATTTACTGTATGTGGACTACACATTGAAACAAACAATCAGGAGGAGAGAGATGGTGCAGATTGGATACAACGGACAGTGGGTATGGACCAGCTAACTGGTTTGGCTTTGGGTAGTCACTAAAAAAGTTGTCCTGGCAATCTCCTGGTTTTCATCCTTTTCCTATACAAGGATCTGGTCTTCACTGCAGGGGCCCAACAGGCCAATAATCCCAGTGTAGTTGGCAGCTAACCCACTGGGATCAGAAACACTGGCGCAGAGCACCAAGAAATCCAGCAATACTCATGTGTACACGTTACGATTAAGAACGGTATAGTTCGAAACGCGTCAATGTGCGGGGGTGTAAGATGGTGTTCACATGATGTAATTTGTTACCGAAAATAAAGACAAAGCAACAGAATCTTCAATAGTGCTGGAACTTTATTCTGCTGTTTACACGTGAAACAGATCTGAGGTCAGGGAAGGCAGCTGAGGATCAACACAGCAAACAGGCTAAGGTCAGGCCATGCAGCAGAGTATCAGGAATTGATCAACAGGCAGAGGTTCAGTACATGGGCAGATAGTCAGAAAAGAACATTTTTGCTGGTTATACTAGCAATCTAGGAACCTAAAGCTCAGGCACTTTCCCCCCATAAGCTGGGGAAGAATTAGGATGTGAGCATTCTGGCTTTTAAGAGGCCAAGATCGAGCACGCGCGCCCTATAGGACAACCTAAGACCAACATAGGTAAACACAGGCCATAGCCTGCCGAAGATACACTAGGAATACCACCAGCGCAAGCATGGGAGTATAAGGAGGAGCAGATGCCAGCAGAGTGAATTGCAGGATGTCCGTGCCTTCAGGGCAGAGTGGGATAGCGGTGGGCACGGAATGCCAGCGGAACAATACCTTTTTAACAGACCACCAGTTACATTGTTACCATTCACTCAAAACAAACAGATCTTGGAAATGAAACACAAAGTTGCAGAAATCATTTTGTTAAAAACGTTTCTATTCACTGGTTTATCTCCAGGCTGCTGGTAAGATACTGGACACCAGTAAGAACACTTTACAGAAGACACTGGTTTTGAAAAAAGAGGTGGAGTATGACCGTGTCAGCCAAGAGCTGGTTCATAAACGAGAGGAATACAGTGAACGCATACGCTGGTTAGAAGAGCGGAAGGAGGAGTTTTCACTGAGACAGAAGGAGGTGAGAAGGACGGAGGAGGCTCTGGGAACGTTATCACAGGAGACCTCCTCAAATTTCCTGGTAATATTGATATTTTGTCTCTATTGTCCGTAGTACTCCGAGAAAGCAGTAACGTTTGAGAAGTTCCTGAAGGACAGCGATGCCAAGAGAAGACGAGCCATATCAAAATACCAGACAGAGTCACGGCAAAACGATCTACGGCAGATTGAGATTTTGGACCTGGCAACACAGCTAGAAGACCGGAGGAAGAGGTAGACAGTTAGGGCAGTGTCTTCTTCACCATCCTTGAACTAATGTAATGTTCATGGGACTTGTCTGCTCTCTATCTGTAGCTCACATTTCAGTAGTCCCAGCTATCCTCTTTAGGTCGGATTGGAGTTGTAGTACTGTACCTGAGTCATGGTGGAGAAAATTCCAACATCATTGAATATTTGACTTATTTACCAACTATTATCCCATTCACAGACAGAAGAAGCTGCATGAAAAGAGGAAGATGCACAAAATCTATGAGGATTTCTTATTGAAAATGGTGGAGAAGGTCCCTGATAGTAAGTAAAGGTGGTCTTGTCTAATCGGGAGAATACCAGTAACCAGAGGTTGGTTTGTTGCCCAATGTGTCCATCCACTGAGTGGCCTACAGAACGTATATCACCCAATACTTTGTTTAGCCAGTGCATTGAGTGGTTTATCCAATGTATAGTGACCCCATGATTACAAGCCCCTGAGTGCCCTAATTAGTCTTGTACCAACTCTACCCACGATGGAACACTTATTGTATATGAATGAATTCCAATCCTTGGGTGGCCAACAATATATAAATTAACTTAGTGTAACCCAGCCATGACGTGGCCAACCCAACGGTCCAAGGAATAAAAACCATTGAGTGGTCTACCCAATAGATACCAGTCCAATACATACAGTATCAACCACTGGGTAACCTGCCTAATATTATCTAGTTCCCCCTTGTGATCCAACCCATTGAGGCATGGACTCCAGAAGATCTCTGAATGTGTCCTGTGATATCTGGTACTAAAACTTTAGAAGCAGATACTTGAAAGACTATGGACACCTTCAGGGACATTTTTTTTAAAATTATTATTGCATTTTACTCATTTTGGCCTACATATTATTTATTCACTCAGTTTTTAGTAAAAATGTTCAGCCATTTCTGAGATACAAGGGTTAAAAAACAGTCGTTTTGCAGTGTCACTTTGTGTTTTCTTTGAATCCCATCGTCTGATGGTTCATGTGTAGCTCTTATCTTTGGTCTCCTGACCTCATAAACACTCATTATAGCTCAATTCTTATCAAACTGATAGGAATATAGCTTAAATTTGTGTTTATGAGGTCAGAAGATCAGGGATAAGAGTTACACAGGAGCTGTCAAATGACAGGATTCAAACAAATCAACTTCAAGAACTGACTGTTCTGTTACTAATATATCCCACCCCTTGACAGGAGCCATTGTCACCATCTTCACCTGTCAGTGGCTTTAATATTGTGGTTGGTGTATGTAATGTAGACACCAGTCCAATGTATGCCAACCATAGTGACTTGCCCATTTTACGGAGTACCAGCTGTCCCCACCGGCTTCTCATCCGTCTTGCAGATTATTTAGAATACGGCGTCGATTCCCCGGTAAAGGCCATTATCAGACGCTACGAGACCCTCGCTCTGACCAATGAGAACCTAGTGAACAATCTGATGGGTCTGGCAGATGAACAGGAGAGTTCGCAGCTCAGGCTGGAAGCTCTGAAGAGGCAGCACGACACCATGAAGCTGGTAAGTGAATTTCTGCACCCTTGTGTATCCATTAGAACAGAAAATGTAGAAAAACCATGTGTGGACCCACATGAAATCCTAAGACGCCATCATGACGTCAGAATGCATCTTTTTTTTATATCGAAACGACTTTATAACATCATAGGACTGCATTATGACATCACAATGCATTAGTTAGGACACAATAGGACACCATTATGAGATCACAGTGCATTAGTTATGACACAATAGGACACCATTATGACATCACAGTGCATTAGTTATGACATAATAGGACAGCAGTATGACATCATAATGCATTAGTTATGACATACGGTAATAAGACACCATTATGACATCATAGAAGAACATTATGACATTACAATGCATTAGTTATGAAACAATAGGACACCATTATGACATCATAAGAGAGCATTATGACATCACAGTGCATTAGTTATGACATAATAGGACAGCAGTTTGACATCATAGAAGAGCATTATGACATACAGTAGCAATGCATAATTTATGACATAATAGGATACTATTATGACATCACATTGCTATAATTGACATCAGGATTCCATTATTACATCACAATGCGTTTTTTTTTTCCCACCAAGACACTGTTACGACATCATAGTACTGCCTTATGACATCACAATGCATTATTTATAACAAAATAAAACCTCATTATGACATCACATTTTGACATCATGACATGACGTCACAATGAATTATTGTGACATGACTTCATGTGACATCATAGGACATCACTGTGACATCATAACACATTATGACGTTGTAGGATCATTTTCTAACATTATTATGTATTCCTTATGACATCCTAGGCCAAATGGGCACTAGTTCTATAGAATTAGGCGACCTACTTCTTTGCATCCTTAATGGGGTCTTCCGGGAATGGTTAACCATTGACTGAAGGTCTCTAGCCTGCCATGCCTATTGAACACTTCATACTTATTTCCTCTCCGCCGCTCCAGTCCTGTGTCCCGGCTCCCATTCCTCCATCATCCAGTCCCCGGCTTGTGTTCCTTTGGCTGGGGAATGGACATGGGCTCTTGTGCTGCTGCAGCCGATAACTGGCTTCAGTGGTGACATGTTGCTCCGGGACACGTCTCCACTGAAGCCAGTCATTGGCTGCAGAGGCGCAAGCAACGACATCTCTGCCCCCGGCTGGAAGAAAACAAGCCGTGGCCCAGATCATTGGGGAAAGGGGGCTAGCACACAGGAGCGGAGGGGTAAGGTAAGTGTGAATCATTCAATAGACGATACAGGCTAGAATCCTTCAGTTAATTCTTCCTAAAAAAATTTTTTTAACCCCTTTAAGAGGTCAGAAATTAGATTGCAAGCTTAGCAGACAAGCACCTGGCTTGACACACAGGATGTTGTTAGTTTCATGTTCCCTTCTTGAATGCGATCTCCTCGAAGCGACGCGCCTTTTATGGTGGAGTTCTTCCAGGAGAATTGAGCAATCTCAGGTTGTGTACAAGCAGTGACTTAATTAAAGGATTACCTGCCGCCCGCTCAGATTCAGCCGCACACTGCACAATGGGTGAATTATGAAACACAGTTACTATGGCGGGCTGTAAAAGTGTCAGTGATAAGCCGCACCACTGACCTGATGCAACGGTGCGGGGAGCCGCCTGGTCAGTGCTGCCAAAGAATGTCCCCATAGACACACAGGAGGCCGATATCCCCCATAGACACACAGGAGGCCGATATCCCCATAGACACACAGGATGCCGATATCCCCCACAGACGCTCAGGATGCCAGTATCCCCCATAGACGCTCAGGATGCAAGTATCCCCCATAGACGCTCAGGATGCCGATATCCCCCATAGACGCACAGGATGCCAGTATCCCCCATAGACGCTCAGGATGCCGATATCCCCCATAGACTCTCAGGATGCCAATATCCCCCATAGATGCACAGGATGCCAATATCCCCCATAGACGCACAGGATGCCAATATCCCCCATAGATGCACAGGATGCCAGTATCCCCCATAGACGCTCAGGATGCCAGTATCCCCCATAGACACTCAGGATGCCAGTATCCCCCATAGACGCTCAGGAAGCCGATATCCCCCATAGACGCTCAGGATGCCAGTATCCCCCATAGACGCACAGGATGCCAGTATCCCCCATAGACGCTCAGGATGCCAATATCCCCCATAGATGCACAGGATGCCAGTATCCCCCATAGACGCTCAGGAAGCCGATATCCCCCATAGACGCTCAGGATGCCAGTATCCCCCATAGACGCTCAGGATGCCAGTATCCCCCATAGACGCTCAGGATGCCATAATCCCCCATAGATGCACAGGATGCCAGTATCCCCCATAGACGCTCAGGATGCCAGTATCCCCCATAGACGCTCAGGAAGCCGATATCCCCCATAGACGCTCAGGATGCCAGTATCCCCCATAGACGCTCAGGATGCCAGTATCCCCCATAGACGCTCAGGATGCCAGTATCCCCCATAGATGCACAGGATGCCAGTATCCCCCATAGATACTCAGGAAGCCAATATCCCCCATAGACGCTCAGGATGCCAGTATCCCCCATAGATGCACAGGATGCCAGTATCCCCCATAGACGCTCAGGATGCCAGTATCCCCCATAGATGCACAGGATGCCAGTATCCCCCATAGATACTCAGGAAGCCGATATCCCCATAGATGCACAGGATGCCAGTATCCCCCATAGACGCACAGGATGCCAGTATCCCCCATAGACGCTCAGGATGCCAGTATCCCCCATAGACGCTCAGGAAGCCGATATCCCCATAGACGCTCAGGATGCCAGTATCCCCCATAGACGCACAGGATGCCAGTATCCCCCATAGACGCTCAGGATGCCAATATCCCCCATAGACGCTCAGGATGCCGATATCCCCCATAGATGCACAGGATGCCAGTATCCCCCATAGATGCACAGGAAGCCAGTATCCCCCATAGACGCTCAGGAAGCCGATATCCCCATAGATGCACAGGATGCCAGTATCCCCCATAGATGCACAGGAAGCCGATATCCCCCATAGACGCTCAGGAAGCCGATATCCCCATAGACGCTCAGGATGCCAGTATCCCCCATAGATGCACAGGATGCCAGTATCCCCCATAGACGCACAGGATGCCAGTATCCCCCATAGACGCACAGGATGCCAGTATCCCCCATAGACGCACAGGATGCCAGTATCCCCCATAGACGCACAGGATGCCGATATCCCCCATAGATGCACAGGAAGCCGATATCCCCATAGATGCACAGGATGGGGTATGGGGGAGTCCGATGTTCTTACTAAGGGAATATCTGGTAGAGGGTGGAGTTGCACTTTAATTCTACTCCCATTTGCTGTAATTATCTTGTTTGACCAGGCTTGATCCTCCCTATGAATCTATTGAACTACAATTCCCATCGTGCATGGTGTCATCTCACGTGTCTCTGTCCTCTAGACAATGACCAGTGAACTGTCTCAGCTGCAGCTGAAACATGACCGTCTCCGGGAGAGGAACAAACAGCTGGAAATGACATTTAACTTGGAGAAGAGTCAGTTCCGGAACCAGGTGAGAGCGGACTGAGCTGCATGGAGCATGGGGGTTGTAGTTGGAACTGCAGAGTGCAATGTAATGCGTGGGGGACCAGTCCAACACAAAACTGGAATCAGAGCTGTAGTCACACATCATAGTTGCGCCCGAATGGCGGAAAGCTGCAGTGTAAAGCATGGGGATTGAGTAATTGTACTGATCTCACGTTACATTATTTATTGTACTAAAGTTACAACCGGAGCTGCATTCACGGTTCTACCGGTTGTCTATTAGCTCTCATGGTGCAGCATCTCCCTGCTGCCCCCTGGTGGTTTAGTGTCCATCCAGCAGCAGATGCAGTGCACTGTGGTAGAGGCAGTGTCTGGTCACTGCTTTAGGTTCACCCTGATCTCCTCGGTCTCCGCAGAGTGTGGAAATCGGCAGCTTGCTGCTGGCTGTGATAAATCTGGCCGATCAGTGCCACATGAAGCATTACGGGCCGCTGGCTGAAGTGGAACTCACCCAAAAACTGGATATGATCAAGGTAAGTGTCGTGTCTCCTAATTCTGCAGATCACTCAGTCAGGACTGGAGCTGTAATACTTATTAGCCGGCACATTCACAACCTGAAGATTTACCAGGAGGCATAACTACCAGGGACCCCGATAACTAAGGGGCCCATCTCCATCAGACAATGTGCAGTTAGTGATGTATATGGACAGTGGAAGAGCGCATTACTTTTTGCATTATTTCTGTGCTGTGACATCACTGATTGATCTCTGTACATCACCATGTGCAATGGGCAGCCTCACCCCAGGGCCCTCTCTATAACGCGTCCCAGGTGTAGGAATGCCGAGTAGTGTAGTGCGGCCTAAATGTCTCTTTAGGTGTGTCACGGTGCTCCTACCTGGATACCGCTGGGCCCCAGGCTTTGGCTCCGAAGCAATAAATAGGGGGAATAATTGAGGGATTGGAAAGAATAACTTGAGTCCAGACCTTGAGATACGTTCAATGTCAGCTTTACTTTAATAAATGTTTCTCCAGTTTCAGGCTTTGTCTTGGTTCCAGCAGGCTTTAGCATTAAACTGGCAGGCAAACTCAACTCTGCTCTATCCTTCTTTCACTCTGCTGTACTGACAAGCTGATGGCTTTTTCTTTATGCTGAAGTTCACTTTTTAGTCGGACTTATCTTCAGCCAAGGAATAGGTTAGAATCCTGGCAGCTCCAACATGGAGTCTCAACCAGCACAAACTAGAACCGCCCCACCTCCTTCTGGTAGCAAGCAGGACTGGCCCACTTCTGACCAAAGGGGGGGAGAATGGAATGGTGAGTTCCATTCTATCTAACTATAGCTCTGCCGTGTTTGCTGCCACCTGCTGGTGAACCAGGCACATTACACGTGAACATGAACAGTTGCATAGAAATAGATATGCACATTATACAGGACCTGGAAATAAATATATAGGTGACATACTGTCACGATGGGGAGTGGGGGAAACCCCCCACCATGCGGTGTCAAAGGGTAAAAGGGGATCAGCCTGGCCAAAAGTAGAAATAAGGGAGCTGGTCCCTACAGCGTCCCTAATCCTCTCCCTGACTCCTCACCGTATGAGCGGACCCCGATGGTAGGACGGCTCATACTCAGGATTCCTAGAGACCCTAAGTCGCCCTGGAAATCCCTTACCAAGGAGCAGGGAAGAGACGATCTGTTCATCCCAGTAATGGAGGAACAGGAGTCTCTATCTGAGGCCAGGCTGCAGGGAGAGGGGAACACATACAGCATAAGGAGATGGCAGGTAAGTGAGACCAGTAACACACTTACCTGCCACAGACACACTGACTGGAACCAGTGCACAAGTGCTGCTGTCCACACCAACATTAAAGGACACAGCACACACCACAAACCGCACAGGAAGCCAGGACGGCCATAGCTGCAATAAACATGAGACAGGGGAATGGCTAGTGAACATGACACCAAACACCACCAGACATGTAACACCCTGAACATAACCCACTCCATACAAATAGGGACAGGAAGGGAAGGAGACACCGGGATGACATTGATGACCACAAGGGTGGCCCTCACTGGACAGGTGGACCACCCTGGACTGGAGCAGAGCTCCAGCACCAACCGCAGCTGAAGTACAACTGACTCCAGCCAGGAAACCACAGAAGATATAAGCCAAGTGACCACACCCAGTCAGGGAGTTAACCCTTAAAGCACCAGACAGAGGGAGGCTACAACTAAAAGGGGAAGTGCACACACAAGCATACCAAACACGTAACCACCGACAACAGCATGCGTGGCAACCATGTCACGGCAATCACCCAGAAGGCCGAGACACTGCCACCGCATGCTCTCACAGCAACACGTTGCCGTGGGCAACCGCAAGTGTGGCAGCAGTGTCACAGCGCAAACCAAAGGCCGTGACACATACAGGTTAGACCATAAAAGATGGTAGCAAGGTTCAGAAGTGATAACACCACTCTGGGGTGTTACACATGTGTATTATCTATTGTGATATCACTGTGAGCCAGGCTTGGACTGGCCCACAGGGGGGCAGGTGAATTCCCCGGTGGGCCCCTAATCTCCCACCCCTTGCACAAGTGGCACATGACACAGTAGACTTACTGCACTACAGACATATATTCACTGTACGGCTCCTCCACCAGCCGGTGTTCATATAAAAACTTTATAGATCATTAAAGAAACTCCCCGGTTTATTATTATTATAGACACGATCAGATCAGAGATGACTTCTATAGAGGAAAGCCACCAGTGTCCTCCTCTCCCCAGGACCTACCTTCTCAAAGTCCCTGCAGGGACCCCCATATTTCATCATCTGGTAGCATCTTGCTGCTGTGTGAGCAGGGAATATTTGAATATAAATAATGGAAGTGGGGCACACTCTAAAAGTATAGGGATCTTTAATAACAATATTGATAATAACAATACAATACGATATCAGCAAGTATAAAATTGAATGTAAAGCAGCAGATAAAATGGTACCGACAATAGGATGGGTAGTGAAATAAAAAAGGGTAATAAATAAATATAGAGTATAACTATATAAAATACATTAAATCAAACAATATATTCAATAAATATGGATCCCAATATTGATTTTTAGAATAAGAGCGTTGGATTCGAATATTCAATATGATAATATAAGTAGTTCACTGGTTGTGCTTTGTGAAATGTTCCATATAGGATTTAAGCAGTAATATAGATTATCCTCTCCTGCAGACAGTCCTCTTATCGCCACTATATCGATAGTCAAAGTCCCAAAGTCTCAAGCATATGCAGCCTGAATGTTTGGTTATACAATAGTCGGGCTGTTCATACGCACAGCGGCGTCCCGCTGTATTTGATATGAAGAGCGATCGCTTACTGGAGATGTGCAAGAGCTTACCCGAGGGTCTTTTGGTGCTGGATCGTGGGCTCTCGACTCGGTATGTCCGTCCTGTCTCCGGTCTCAAGAGCTAATATCCAGATTAGAATTTTGGCGCCAGTGAGGTTTGTTTGCTCCACGTGGTGTAGTTACCTCTCGTGTAGTAGCAATGGCTCACTTCGGCACTTCGCTGGTTAAAGTAGCAATTTGTCCAGGCTTCCTCGGTCTTGCAGGGTCTCTCCACTTGTTGGGGGGATAATACCAGACGCGTTTCGGGGATTTACAGAAGTGACCCCTTCCTCAGTGGTTGATCTCCCCCTACTTGTATTCCTCTTATATAGTGGATAAGGTATGTCAAAAGGACTGGCTCGGAATCCAGGATTTTTTTAGAATTGGGATCCATAGATTCAGCTTCTGGTTTTAAACATATATTCACAGTAATACTCTTATTGTAACTTATCTCATCATGGCAGTATAGAAACATCTTGCGTAAATGATTATTAAATATACAATTTTGTAAATAGACTCCAGATACAAAAGACTATAAAATATCAATATAGATATAAAAATATAAATATTGAAAAGGGTGATAAATATATATATAAAAATGAATGAATATGTTTCTATGAGTTCAGAGAAGAGCTACTAAACTAGTACATGGATTGCAGGATAAAACTTACCAGGAAAGGTTAAAGGACCTTAACATGTATAGCTTGGAAGAAAGACGAGACAGAGGGGATATGATAGAAACTGCTAAATACATAAAGGGAATCAACTCGGTAAAAGAGGAGAGAATATTTAAAAGAAGAAAAACTACCACAAGAGGACATAGTTTTAAATTAGAGGGGCAAAGGTTTAAAAGTAATATCAGGAAGTATTACTTTACTGAGAGAGTAGTGGATGCATGGAATAGCCTTCCTGCAGAAGTGGTAGCTGCAAATACAGTGAAGGGGTTTAAGCATGCATGGGATAGGCATAAGGCCATCCTTCATATAAGATAGGGCCGGGGGCTATCCATAGGATTCAGTATATTGGGCAGACTAGATGGGCCAAATGGTTCTTATCTGCCGACACATTCTATGTTTCTATGTTTCTATATGGGATATCACATTCATTTTTATATATATATTTATCACCCTTTTCAATATTTATATTTTTATATCTATATTGATATTTTATAGTCTTTTGTATCTGGAGTCTATTTACAAAATGGTATATTTAATAATCATTTACGCAAGATGTTTCTATACTGCCATGATGAGATAAGTTACAATAAGAGTATTACTGTGAATATATGTTTAAAACCAGAAGCTGAATCTATGGATCCCAATTCTAAAAAAATCCTGGATTCCGAACCAGTCCTTTTGACATACCTTATCCACTATATAAGAGGAATACAAGTAGGGGGAGATCAACCACTGAGGAAGGGGTCACTTCTGTAAATCCCCGAAACGCGTCTGGTATTATCCCCCCAACAAGTGGAGAGACCCTGCAAGACCGAGGAAGCCTGGACAAATTGCTACTTTAACCAGCGAAGTGCCGAAGTGAGCCATTGCTACTACACGAGAGGTAACTGCACCACGTGGAGCAAACAAACCTCACTGGCGCCAAAATTCTAATCTGGATATTAGCTCTTGAGACCGGAGACAGGACGGACATACCGAGTCGAGAGCCCACGATCCAGCACCAAAAGACCCTCGGGTAAGCTCTTGCACATCTCCGGTAAGCGATCGCTCTTCATATCAAATACAGCGGGACGCCGCTGTGCGTATGAACAGCCCGACTATTGTATAACCAAACATTCAGGCTGCATATGCTTGAGACTTTGGGACTTTGACTATCGATATAGTGGCGATAAGAGGACTGTCTGCAGGAGAGGATAATCTATATTACCGCTTAAATCCTATATGGAACATTTCACAAAGCACAACCAGTGAACTACTTATATTATCATATTGAATATTCGAATCCAACGCTCTTATTCTAAAAATCAATATTGGGATCCATATTTATTGAATATATTGTTTGATTTAATGTATTTTATATAGTTATACTCTATATTTATTTATTACCCTTTTCTATTTCACTACCCATCCTATTGTCGGTACCATTTTATCTGCTGCTTTACATTCAATTTTATACTTGCTGATATCGTATTGTATTGTTATTATCAATATTGTTATTAAAGATCCCTATACTTTTAGAGTGTGCCCCACTTCCATTATTTACATTATTCACTATTTTCAGACTGGGTGTTGTCTGATTAGTGGGTGCACCTCTGCGTGGTTCTCCACCCCATTTTAGTGCGACATTACTCAATCGTTCAATATTTGAATGTATCTGTACGGTGGGCCCCCAAAATACATTTTACTGGTTGGCCCTAGGCACCCCAGTCCGACACTGCTGTGAGCCTTATTTCCGCACTGTGACATCATTGTGCACATTATCCCACCATTGTGACATCACTGTGTGCATTATCCCTGTGCATTAAGTAGACCAACATCATCCTAAGCTGCTCATGTTCATGCTACCGAAGGTGATCATGGTGGTGTGGGGCCCCATTCCAAGATTTTCTATGGTCGTGGTTGAGTGACTGGCTGATTTATCTATTTATTGATTGATCGGTTCAGTCAGGGACTGGTTTATTGACTGGTTCAGTCACCCATGGGTCCTTGTTATGTCCCTGCCAGGAGGAGTCAGGAAAAAAAGGACTTCAATGGGAAAACAAGACTAAGTGGGCATAGGCGTCTCCTGGGAAATCTGCAAAAATCTTTCAATTAATTCGTCATATTTAAAGGGGTTGTCCAGGTTCAGATCTCAACCCGGACATATCCCCATCTTCACTCCGTCGGCCCCCCTGATATGAGCATAGGAGCATCTCATGGTCCAATGCTCTCCCTTGCCCTGCGCTGGATTATGCAGGGCAAGGTCTTTTTTGTTTTCCTTGGCACACTGCTAGGCGGAAGCTTGATCCTAGCAGTGTTCCCAGTGATGTCACCAGCTCTGATGGGCAGGTTTTAGCGCTGTTCTAGCTGTTTTACAGGCTAGGGCAGCGCTAAAGCCTGCCCATTAGTGCCGGTGATGTCACTGGGCCCACGGCTAGGTGGAAGCCTCCGCCTAGCAGTCCCCAGGGAGAGCCTGGTATGTCACCGGATCTCCTGAAAATGCCTTTGTCCTGCATGATTCAGCGCAGTGCAAAGGAGAGCATCGGAGCATGAAATGCTCCTATGCTCATATTAGGGGGGCCGGAGGGGTGAAGATGGGGATATGTCCGCGTTCAGCTCTTTTAATCAGTCAATCAAGTAATGAATCATTCAGCCAGCCAGTCTTTCACTAAGTCAATCAACAAACCAACGTTAGGAAGTTCTACAGTCACCGTCCGCACCACAGCCAGTGCACCATAAAACTGCTACCAGCCTTCCAAATCCACTGCGGGTAGTGTGAGCCTAAGGCTACCCCTAGGTTCTTCATTGGGGCCCGCTGCGAGGCAGGATGGACGTGGCTGCTAGGGACCCCGAATACGTCTGCAGAGATGATAACAGCACATTGATGGGGGGACACAAGTAGCAGAGCTTCCAGAATGACCAGGGAGGTGAAAAGAGGAGTCAGCAAGCAGGGTCACAAAACCAGGAGAGACAAAACACCATCAATGCAGTACACAAGAGGTTAAATCCAAAGACGAGTCAAGGACGATTACCATGAGAGTAGATATGACATGACATGGAAAACAAGCCAAAGGTCAGAACACCAGAATAATCCATAGAAAGCTGCACAGTGTAGAGCCTAGAAAAAGAGACACAATCACAGGCAACAACATACAGAGGAACCCGGACACGACCCGATCTGCACTCGTCCACCATGCTCCGATGCTCCCCCTTGCAGCGCAGGGCAAGGGCTGTTTGTTTCCATTTGGACACTGTTAAGCAGAGTCTTCCCCCTAGCAGTGATCCCGGTGATGTCACCGGCACTAATGGGCGGTGTAAAAACAGGCTAGGGCAGTGCTAAAGACGGCCCATTAGTGCCGGTGACATCACCGGGCTTAATGCTAGGCTAGAGCCTCCACCTAGCTTACCCATGGAGAGCCCGGTACGTCACCAGATCTCAAGAAAATTGCCCTGCGCAATTCAGTGCAGGGCAAGGGGGAGCATTGAAGCATGGTGGATGAGTGCAGCTCGGGTCGTGTCCGGGTCCCTCTGTATGTTGTTGCCTGTGATTGTGTCTCTTTTTCTAGGCTCTACACTGTGCAGCTTTCTATGGATTATTCTGGTGTTCATGGTGAATGAGTGCAGATCAGGTTGTGTCCGGATTCAGCTCTGAACCCAGATAACCCCTTTAACTCTCCTACCTAGCTCTGGTATTGGGCACATAGTCCGAAACCTGATTGGTAAGCATAGTAACCCTTCCAGCGCCGTCCTGCACTCTAGTTTGGCTGCATGAATTTCTGACAACCAAATAGTTACTCAACAAGTCAACCAAACGACCAGCCAATCAACTAATCACTCAACCGATAAATCAACCAGTCAATCAATCAACCAACAAATCAATCAATCAACCAATTAATTAACTAGTCACACAAGCAATCAAACCATCAACCAACCAATCACTCACCCAATCAGCCAGTCACTTCACCCATCAACCAACCAGTCAACCAACCAATAACCAAACCAAAACATCAACCAATCTCTTACCAACCTATCAATAAACAATCAGATAATCACTAAATCAATCAATCTTTCACCTAATAAACCAACCAGTTGCTCACTGCTCAGGGGTCTGACTCCCAGCCCCCCGCCGCTCAGCTGTTTGAAGAGTGCGCAGCGCGCAGTGTTCTCCTCATACAGCTGATCGGCGGGGCTCCCGGGAGTCGGACCCCCGCCAATCTGATATTGATGACCCTGAGGATATGCCACCAATATAAGAAACTGGCCATCCCCTTTAACTAACCAACCAACTAATGGATCAATTTCTAATCATTTTCTGTCTCTTGTCAGGAATATATTTTGGAAAAAATGCAAATAGAAAAATTAGCAAAATCTCCGCCTGAGGATCTGCAGCTTCCGTCTGTTACGCAGGAGCGCGGCGCAAAACTGAAGAAGAAGACGACAACAAGCAGCAAGGAACCTCAAAAAAAGACGGTGGACGGCAACAAGCGGAGAACGTCCAACACCGGATCAAACGCGTGACGGCGGAACAAGAGTGATAAGGGATGCCTGGACTGCGACCTAAAAGAATGGAGCCACGCATCAGGGGTTAAACCGTCTGCACATGTATGTAGCCTCAGCCCCAGCCGTGTATGTACAGATGTGTACTAACCCCCAATACACTGGCATCCGTGGAAGTCCTGATGGTCCAGTCAATGAAGGTACATGAGACAAGGACGATGGCGGCTCCGCGTACAAGGACTCTCATCATCCATCGTCTTGCTGTGTTTATTGTAAATAAAATATAATACATTTGATAAAAAAAATTAAAAAAAAATTACATTTACTGTGTCATAATGGTAATGATGCAGAAGAATTCTTTTAATCCGGCACCCAGTAATCCCGACCACATCGTTCCGCGGGCATTCCGTATTTCGCAGAACGGAACAGCGGGCTCCTAATAGAACAGTCCTATCCTTGCCCGTAATGCGGACAAGAATAGGATACGTTCCCCGTCATTGCACCCGCTACTTACCAAGAACTGCCCTTTATGACGGAGTCATTCATCACGAATTGAATTTATTTGTGAAATTTGGCGAAGCAGCCAAATCGAATTTTCCATAACTTCGCTCATCTCTGATTACGATCAGTGGGGCTCACAATCTAAGGTCCCGATCCGTCTGTCTTTGGAGTGTGGGAGGAAACCGGAGAACGCGGAGGAAAACGCACGCAAACACGGAGGAGAACATACAAACTCCATGCAGATGGAAACCTAGGACCCCTGCAAGGCACCAGCGCTGACCACTGAGCCACCGTGCTTGCCCCTTGGTGATTTGGGGGGGGGGGGCTTTTATTGCACGGGACATCAGCAGCAGTGACCCCGGGGCCAGGACTGAATGATGTCACTGCACATTATTAAGTGACATCATGTAATATAAGTAAAAGGTAACCTACTGCGCTGACAGCCTTTACGGTCCTAAAAATGAAATACGTAGCAGAGCTGAGTGTGTCATGTGGAGCAACTTATGGTCCAACGTGTTCTCGGAGGTTTTCCGCGGGACTGCAGGTAAGCACGCTGCATTATCTTAGCTCTGCGAATTATTGATGTGCCCATACGTTACAGAGAGATAACGGTCACTACTCCTACACCTGCGCACAGTAGAATCGGGCTTAAATAGGTTCCTATAAAATCACACGTTTGAAAGTTTCACCGATTGATGAACCTATTTTTAAGATCAGGATTAGGCCTCATGCGCTCGGCCGTCGCCCAGCCATTCCCATATTGCGGGTCCGCAATGTACAGGCACTGGGCTGTGTGTGCACCGTATCGCGGATTCATTTAAATGGGTCCGCAATCCGGGAGATGCAGTGAGGAACAGAGACACGGATAGGAAACCCACGGAAGCACTATAGAGTGTTTCCGTGGGTTTTCTGTCTGTGTCTCTGTACAGCAAAAAAAATGGTGCATGCACTACTTTTTTGCGGTGCAGACTGTCGGATGGCGGACCCCATTCCAAACCGCAGACGACAGACATGCAGTCGGTGCCCGCGCATTGCATACTGCAATTTGTGGTCTGCAGCACAGGCAAGGCCGGCAAACGGTCGTGTGCATGAAACCTTATCATGCTGCATGTCAGTATTTGCAGACCCCTGCACCCAGTCTAGGTATATTGTACTAGTGAGGACATTTTTCCCTCTGGTGGACACCTTTGGCACTGCACATTTACTCGAACATTGGAAACACTGGGGGAATTTATTCTCCGTCTTGCACCTGTGTAATAAAAAAAAAACTTGCAAAATGTGCGACTTTCCAAAAACATGGGTGACCCTAGCAGTGGGCCGGCGCCCAACAGATTTACTAGAATTTACACCAGATGAATTTACACCAGCTCAAAGCTGGTATAAAGCTACTTTTCTGGCGCATGGCCTGCCTGGAGAAGCGCCAAATCTATCAGAAGCCTCGTAATAAATTTGACGCATCCTACCCCAGCTCATTAAAGGGGTTTTCCTATTACAAGAACTTATAAGCAGTGATGGCCAGTTCGCCCGCGAACACATGCCAGCTGCCATCTTAACTCACAAGTCCGGCAATGCACAGGTAAGTCCCTTACCTGTGCCTGTCCGCGAGCCGGTCTGAAATGAAATGCGGTCACCGGGAGCGGGCAGTTGCGAGAAAAGCCTGATGAAGGCCCCCGGTGACCGCATTTCATTTCAGACCGGCTCGCGGACAGGCACAGGTAAGGGACTTACCTGTGCATTGCCGGACTTGTGAGTTAAGATGGCAGCTCGCATGTGTTTGCGGGCGAACACGGCGAACTGGCTATCACTGCTTATAAGCATCTGGTTGGCAGGGATCCGAACCCTGGGGCCCCTGCCATTCGCAAGAACAGGGGCCCATGTTCCCCAGTGGTGGGACCACTACTGATCAGACACTTTTCTCCCATCCTGAGGATATAGAATAAGTTCTTGCAATAGGACAACCCCTTTAAATCTGGCATAGGGGGCATCACTACTAATACATTGCCTATGGGTGACTAATATTATAGCAGGGATCGGCAACCTCTGGTGCTCCATCTGTTCTGAAACTACAACTCCCAGCATACTTCATTTACTTCTATGGGAGTTACATGAACAGCCAAGCCAGTGTGCATGCTGGGAGTTGTAGTTTCAAAACAGTTGATGTGCTAAAGGTTGCTGACAGCTGTACTACAGCAAGCAGCTCTCACTTAGCAGTAATCTGCTGATTCTGATAGATATGGGGGCAGAACAAGGACCCCCTCTATGATGTGTCTTGATGATTTAATTCCTTTAATATTAATATTTTATGTTTCACGAAACCTGCAGCCTCCAATTACAGGGAAGGCATATGGTGCACATACAATTATGTATCAAGTATCTGTTTTGTTTGTTACTTTGTTACATCTGGGTGTTTGTTACTTGTTTCCAATGTTATGCAAATAAAGGTAGAAAAAAAGAAAACAAAAAACACTCAAACTTTTCTAATAGACTTTGGGAGAGGTGTACTAATCAGAAGGTGGAAGAATTCAGGCATAATTGGTGCCAAAAAGCTGGTGTTCATGCTTTGCACAACGTTTATAATAGTGGCGCGGTCTGCTGTGAAGGGGCCACGTCTCAAGGTGCGACCAGGTTTCGCTCACAGAGGATAGTCTACCCTGGACACAACTGTAACAAACTCTGAGCTGCGAAAACTATCAGGCCTGAATGGTCTCTGCGTGTAAACATGTTCCCATTCACTGGCAGCAAGCAGAGAGTTTGCAAATATTGAGAAATTGAAACACAGAGATGGGAATTTAGATGAAGACTGCCGTTTCTGATGCGGAAGCTCCACTGATGTACGATGGGACAAGGCTAATACCAGGGGCATGCCTTTTAAAAACGTTGGCATATCCCAGGGAGGTCCATGTGCCAGGAAAGGAGATCTACGCCAGCAAAGATCTGTGGTAGATTTCAGATGTAATGTGGACTAATGTGGTGCAGTGCCCATACCTCTCACATGTTTTAGGCCTCTTTCAGACGGGCGTCCCGGGTGCACTGCGGAAAACCCGCGCGATTGCGTTCCGTTGTTCAGTTTTTATCGCGCGGGTGCAATGCGTTTTGCACACGCGTGATAAAAAACTGAATGTGGTACCCAGACCCGAACTTCTTCACTGAAGTTCGGGCTTGGGATCGGTGTTGTGTAGATTGTATTATTTCCCCTTATAACATGGTTATAAGGGAAAATAACAGCATTCTGAATACAGAATGCATAGTACAATAGCGCTGGAGGGGTTAAAAAATCTAAAAAATTAACTCACCTCATCCTCTTGTTCTCGCAGCCGACATCGTCTTCTTTCAGGACCTTTGATGACGTAATCGCGCTCACCACGTGGTGACGTCAGCGCAGGTCCTGCTGAATGAAGATAGAATGACGGGGCCTGCGTTACGTGAAAAACGCACAAAGAGGAGCATGCTGCGATTTTCACGCAACGCACAAGTGATGCGTGAAAATCACTGCTCATCTGCACAGCCCTATAGAAGTGAATGGGTCCAGATTCGGTGCGGGTGCAATGCACCCGTGCGGAATTCTCGCCCGTGTGAAAGGGGCCTTAGAAAACTGGCAAGATTGTTGAAAAAGTTTCAAAATTTTGCACAAAATTTGCATCTTTTCTATGCCAGAAAATTGGTGTAGAAGTTTGATACATCCCCCCCCCCCCTTGTCTATAAGAAAGTTAAAATTATATTGAGATGGAAAATTGAACTTTGCATAAGTCCTCATGCACACAGCCGTTGCCCAGCCATGCCCATATTGCGGCCCGCGATGTACGGGCGCCAGCTGTGTGCACACCATATCACGGAGGCGCACCCATTCACTTGAATGGGTCCACAGAGGCACGGATCGGAAGCCCGCTGAAGCACTACGGAGCGCTTCCAAGGGGTTTCTGTCCGTGCCTCCGCACTGCAAAAACGTATGGCATGCGCTACTTTTTTTGTGGTGCCGACTATCGGATGGGGATTGCATGAGCCCTAAAACAAGAAGACCCCTTTAAGTTTTAGCCTGTGAAAGTTTACCCCACCTCTGACTCTCCAGCTCTATAACTCACGGATTGCCTCGATAGCATGTTGGGTGCATGCTGGGTGTTGTAGTTTTCAAATAGCCGCCTTGTAAATGGTATGAGCGGACTGCGGAGTGATCCTTCATAGCAGAGGTCTGGATGATAAACTGTAGGTGGCTCAGACATCTCAGTATATTGTGGGTGGTTCTTTCCTGCAGGGTGGACTTGGGACCTGATGACATCACTCACAGTGGGAGGGGTATAGGGAGGCGGGTGACATGTTTGGGGTGGGTGTTACAGAAGCCAGTGCAGGAAGAGGGAGCACAGCAGACATGGTTGGTGCAGACTCATTACCCATAGAATCGGATACATTATACTGGTTGTCTGTCAAGCAGTTGTAAACTACAAATCCCAGCATGTCATTATAGACTCAAGTTGTATGCTGGGAGTAGTAGTGTCACAGCAGCCACAAGTTGCAGGTATATGCTGGGGTTCAGTGGTCATGCTGCAGGGGGGTGGGTAAGGATCAGTGTTACAATTTGTCATTACAATGTTTCGATTTGTGTCACTTTTATCACAAATCTAGTAAAGAAGTTTCTACTGTGGTTACAACTTTGTGTGAGAGGCCGGGGGCACATGGGGGGCTACGGTTAAGTGGGTGGGTACGGTTTTTCCTATCCTGCCTAAGTGATATATATTAGGGCACACCAACACTTGCTGACCATAAGTGGTTCAACAATTGGGCCCCTAAAAAAAAAATCCCTAATATAAGGTCCATATATTGTAGCTATAGGACTCACTTGAAATTCACTAACCTTTTGTTCCATAGACTAGTGCTCTAACCAAACACCTAGATCGCCCTCTGGTGGTGAAAATGTAAAAATACAAGCAAGCTCACAGCCCCCAAAAGGAGGAGGTGCCACCTCCTGACGTGTCTGAATTAGTAACTATTAGTGTTGAGCAAACTTTTGTTTTAAGTTCTGCGTCCAAGGTTCGGGTTATCGAAGAATACCGTTATGGATTCCGCTACCACGGACCATAACGGAATTTGGAATCCATAACGGTATTCTTCGATAACCCGAACCTTGGACGCAGAACACTAGTAACTATCTCTCCGTAAGGAGAGAGCGCCTTACTCTCACCCAGTCAAGCCAGTACTCTCTGCTCTGCACAGGTGAGGGGCAATCACCCCCAAAACAGCTGTCTGCAGATGAGATGCTGGCTTATTTAATATCCAAGCCATGTCTCAAGGCTTAGCTAAAGAGCTGAACATTGACTTATAGCAGGGATCAGCAACCTTCGGCACTCCAGCTGTTGTGAAACTACAATTCCCAGCATGCTCCATTCATTTTGATGTGAGTTCTAAGAAGAGCAGAACAAGTATGCATGCTGGGAGTTGTAGTTTCTCGACAGCTGGAGTGCCGGAGGTTGCCTACCCCTGACTTATAGGATCGCTGCCTTACATCTGGTGGCATTAGAGGCAGAGCTTGTTAAGAGCTCATTTGCATCTCTTTCCTCCCTGATTTAGTAACTACATGCATTCCCTAAGTCATTCCAGCTGTTGTAAAACTACAACTCCCACCATGCCCTTCTGTAGGCTGATAGCTGAAGGCTGTCCGGGAATGATGGGAGTTGTAGTTTTGCAACAGCTGGAGGGCCGCAGGTTGAGCAGGCCTGCCCTAAGTAATAACAGTTCTGGAGCATCTTTTCATAAACTGTACGCTGTGCCATTCCTCTGTTATTCCTACTAGAATCTTATGAATGATTGCCAGCAGTCTGCAGTAAAGATCCATTTGGGTGTCACCAGTTGGGGGTTATGCCCCTGCACAATCTGACCCAGGCAGCACTGATCGTGCTGGGCAGGGACACCCCTACCCCACCTGGACAAACCTTCATTGCTAACTGCTGGCAATTCATTTGTAAAGTTCTAGTAGGAATAATAGAGGAACGGCACAATATAGAGTCATAAAAATAGATGCTCCAGAATTATTCCAAGGGGAATGCAAGTAGTTACTAAATTAGGAATATGAGGAGAGGGGACAATTTAGGTGCCCAGTTTGTGTATGCCACCACAGAGGGCACCCCCCCCCCCCCGTTCTTCAGGACATGTCCCATTTGCACTAGGTAACTGTTAAATATTTCCAGTGTTGTACCAATAATCGTCGTATAATCCAATACTCCACAACTCTAGGCTTTGTGTTCATGACCATTTTCAAGAGCTCTGCTTGCTGTCAGTGATTGCATTCTTGCTTACACCCAGAGGCTGAGAACCTGTACCTCTGCCCCTTCCAAAGGATATCGCCAGCCTGGAAAGCTGATTATTCTCATTCTCACAGGCCGCGGACTCGCGCGACTTGGTGTCGGAGAAGTACGATATCGCTCTGTTTATAGAAGAACACAGCGGTGCGCCGTTGTATCAGGAGAAGTTAAAGGTAGGATCCGTTTTTTTACACATTTTGAGGTGACGCTGGTCGGGACACTTTCTAAGGGCTCGTGCACATGACCGTATGTATTTTGCGGTCTGCAAAAAACGGATCTGCATAAAGTACGGATGACGTCCGTGTGCATTCCGGCCCCTGATAGAAGTCCTATCCTTGTCCGTAATGCGGACAATAATAGGACATGTTCTACATGCATATGGTCCGCAGAAAAAAGAAAATAAGGTTGTGTGCATGAGGCCTAACAATCGCAGAATCTGAAAAATATATATTGGGGAAATTGGACCTTATATTACTAATCCAAGCTTGAGGTGTCGGGGCATGCTAGGAGTTGTAGTCCCATGCAGTCTTTGATGCTCTCTTCTCAGGGTCTGCAGGGTCGCTATTGCGCTGTTCGGAGGTCATGCGCTGACGGCAGCTGTTTTTATAGGGGTCTGGGCTTTGGCTTCCTGGAGTCTTTGGTTGGTAAACCTCAGGAGCTGCTCCGGTGAGTGGATGGCGGACACTGGGGGCGACCACACGGATATTTCTATGGTCCACGTACACTCTGCTCTTTTCTCTCCCTGTCAGATTTAGAGAACGTGTGAAGCGGAGCAGACACCAGCTCCTCGCTGCAGGAGTCCCTGAACACGGATTTAGCCGTCCCTACGACACAGTAAGTTTGACCTCCGAGGACCGAGATGATTGACTAATGTAGCACTGACGCATACATAGAAAGCGTAAAGGGGACGTCCCAACAATGAATGTTATTTTAATATAATTAGGCTTTTTACTTTGTGTTACAAAAATGCTCCAGCCGTGTGATATTTTTCTTGGCTTTGTTACAATAGCACTGTATAGTAATGGGCTTGTCCACTTACTGAGGTGGTCGCACATGCTCAGTTCCTTCCTTCAACTGCTACCAGCCTGCTCTAATTTTAAAAGCTGTAGACAGTTACAGGGAAAGAGCTGCAGCACAAAGGACACATCCCTTGAGCTGTGATGGGGGGAGAGAGCTGCAGCACAAAGGACACATCCCTTGAGCTGTGATGGGGGGGAGAGAGAGCTGGAGTAGGAAGGACATATCCCTTGAACTCTGATGGGAAGAGCTCTTTAGTAGGAAGGAAACATCCCTTGAGCGGTGATAGGGAAAGAGCCGCAGCAGGAAGGACACGTCCCCTGAGCTGCAGCAGGAAGGACACGTCCCCTGAGCTGCAGCAGGAAGGACACGTCCCCTGAGCTGCAGCAGGAAGGACACGTCCCCTGAGCTGCAGCAGGAAGGACACGTCCCCTGAGCTGCAGCAGGAAGGACACGTCCCCTGAGCTGCAGCAGGAAGGACACGTCCCCTGAGCTGCAGCAGGAAGGACACGTCCCCTGAGCTGCAGCAGGAAGGACACGTCCCCTGAGCTGCAGCAGGAAGGACACGTCCCCTGAGCTGCAGCAGGAAGGACACGTCCCCTGAGCTGCAGCAGGAAGGACACGTCCCCTGAGCTGCAGCAGGAAGGACACGTCCCCTGAGCTGCAGCAGGAAGGACACGTCCCCTGAGCTGCAGCAGGAAGGACACGTCCCCTGAGCTGCAGCAGGAAGGACACGTCCCCTGAGCTGCAGCAGGAAGGACACGTCCCCTGAGCTGCAGCAGGAAGGACACGTCCCCTGAGCTGCAGCAGGAAGGACACGTCCCCTGAGCTGCAGCAGGAAGGACACGTCCCCTGAGCTGCAGCAGGAAGGACACACCCTCTGAGTTTTGATGGGGAGAGAGCTGCAGCAGAAAGGATATGCTCCCAGAGCTGATAGGGGGAGAGCTGCTGCAGATAGATAACATCCCCTAAACTGTGATAGGGAGACGGCTGCAGCTGAAATCACACGTCTCGAGTTGTGATGGAGAGCTACAGCAGAAAGGACACATCCCTGAGCTGAAGAGAATCTAGCAGAGCAATGAATGGGGAGATGCTTTCTGTAGCGTACTAAGTTTGACTGCGGGATCAGACTACACCGAGTATTTGTTGTCTGTTACCATGGAAACACGGAGTGTGCATAGGGGCTGTAGACAAAACAGTAAGACCTTTTTCTCTTGAGAAATTGACACACAGAGAAAATGATAAAATAAAAAGCCGGTTGTAAAAATGTGAGTGTGCAGGAGCCTGTAATACATGTTACCAGGGGCGGTGATTTCTCCTCTCATCCTTCACCTTGTAGTTTTCTATAGCTGCTGCCTCTCTAACTGTTCACACACCTGTCCGCAAAATATACACTGCTCAAAAAAATAACGGGAACGCAAAAATAACACATCCTAGATCTGAATTAATTAAATATTCTTCTGAAATACTTTGTTCTTTACATAGTTGAATGTGCTGACAACAAAATCACACAAAAATAAAAAAATGGAAATCAAATTTTTCAGCCCACGGAGGTCTGGATTTGGAGTCACACTCAAAAATAAAGTGGAAAAACACACTACAGGCTGATCCAACTTTGATGTAATGTCCTTAAAACAAGTCAAAATGAGGCTCAGTAGTGTGTGTGGCCTCCACGTGCCTGTATGACCTCCCTACAACGCCTGTGCATGCTCCTGATGAGGTGGCGGACGGTCTCCTGAGGGATCTCCTCCCAGACCTGGACTAAAGCATCTGCCAACTCCTGGACAGTCTGTGGTGCAACGTGACGTTGGTGGATAGAGCGAGACATGATGTCCCAGATGTGCTCAATTGGATTCAGGTCGGGGGAACGGGCGGGCCAGTCCATAGCATCAATGCCTTCGTCTCGCAGGAACTGCTGACACACTCCAGCCACATGAGGTCTAGCATTGTCTTGCATTAGGAGGAACCCAGGGCCAACCGCACCAGCATATGGTCTCACAAGGGGTCTGAGGATCTCATCTCGGTACCTAATGGCAGTCAGGCTACCTCTGGCGAGCACATGGAGGGCTGTGCGGCCCTCCAAAGAAATGCCACCCCACACCATTACTGACCTAATGCCAAACCGGTCATGCTGGAGGATGTTGCAGGCAGCAGAACGTTCTCCACGGCGTCTCCAGACTCTGTCACGTCTGTCACATGTGCTCAGTGTGAACCTGCTTTCATCTGTGAAGAGCACAGGGCGCCAGTGGCGAATTTGCCAATCTTGGTGTTATCTGGCAAATACCAAACGTCCTGCACGGTGTTGGGCTGTAAGCACAACCCCCACCTGTGGACGTCGGGTCCTCATATCACCCTCATGGAGTCTGTTTCTGACCGTTTGAGCAGACACATGCACATTTGTGGCCTGCTGGAGGTCATTTTGCAGGGCTCTGGCAGTGTTCCTCCTTGCACAAAGGCGGAGGTAGCGGTCCTGCTGCTGGGTTGTTGCCCTCCTACGGCCTCCTCCACGTCTCCTGATGTACTGGCCTGTCTCCTGGTAGCCCCTCCATGCTCTGGACACTACGCTGACAGACACAGCAAACCTTCTTGCCACAGCTCGCATTGATGTGCCATCCTGGATAAGCTGCACTACCTGAGCCACTTGTGTGGGTTGTAGACTCCGTCTCATGCTACCACTAGAGTGAAAGCACCGCCAGCATTCAAAAGTGACCAAAACATCAGCCAGGAAGCATAGGAACTGAGAAGTGGTCTGTGGTCACCACTCCTTTATTGGGGGTGTCTTGCTAATTGCCTATAATTTCCACCTGTTGTCTATCCCATTTGCACAACAGCATGTGAAATTGATTGTCACTCAGTGTTGCTTCCTAAGTGGACAGTTTGATTTCACAGAAGTGTGATTGACTTGGAGTTACATTGTGTTGTTTAAGTGTTCCCTTTATTTTTTTGAGCAGTGTAGATCTAGCGTGGAACAGAAAATAAAAGGCAGGGAGAAGGGAGGTGAGGGGGATGCAACTGCAGCTTCACTCTGTGTCTGCTGAGACTGCATGCTGTGAGAGGGAAGGAGGAGCATCTGACTCAAACAGCACAGCTGACATCACACCAGGAAGTTCCGCCAACTCTGCAAGAATAAACACAGGAGCTCCAGCCAGCAAGCAGAGGTCCTGAAAGTGATGAGGAATTGAAACATAAAATATATTATTTTGCAGAACTTTTTATTACATGCTTGTTGAGAAATGTTGCTGACGCTGAAGTATCTCAGTTTCTCAGTCTTGTAGATGTAGCAGAGAGCGACGTGTCCGAGTGTAACCTCCTGAGAGCGTTCAATCATCCGGAAGTCTCTGACCGCGCCGTCCAGTATCTGAGACTCGTCACTTCTGCCTTCCTCCGGAGCAGGGGCGATTTCTACCAGCCGTTCATAGAGGAGGAAAAAGGCATTGAGGAATACTGTGCTCAGGTCGCCATCTATAATATACACTGTGGGGATGGCGGGCGGTGACGACCAGTAATGCTGTAAATGTCTCTGGAGGTTATATCAGCGCTGGAGCGTTATACGAGGAGCGGCTGATATCAGTCACATAGGATGTAATGTCTCTGGAGGTTATATCAGTACTGGAGCGTTATAAGAGGAGCGGCTGATATCAGTCACATAGGATGTAATGTCTCTGGAGGTTATATCAGCGCTGGAGCGTTATAAGAGGAGCGGCTGATATCAGTCACATAGGATGTAATGTCTCTGGAGGTTATATCAGCGCTGGAGCGTTATACGAGGAGCGGCTGATATCAGTCACATATGATGTAATGTCTCTGGAGGTTATATCAGTGCTGGAGCGTTATAAGAGGAGCGGCTGATATCAGTCACATATGATGTAATGTCTCTGGAGGTTATATCAGTACTGGAGCGTTATAGGAAGGAGCGGCTGATATCAGTCACATATGATGTGATGTCTCTGACTTTGTGAAATAGAATACTTGCTTATTTTGATGTTCGCTGGTTTTATGCAGCCGGAAACTGGTTTAAACTATAGCGCAAATCTACGCCGCCGCCTCCTCTATCGCTGGTGTCACTTTATTCATAACTAGTGTTGAGCGAACCTGTGTCTAAAGTTCGGGTTATCGAAGAATCGCATTATGGATTCCGCGATTCTTCGATAACCCGAACTTTAGACACAAGTTCGCTCGACACTATTCATAACGTTTTATGACCTGGCGGCCACTAGTGGACAGACTCTGGCTCTGTGGCCCTAGCACTCTCTACCTTTTGTGTCTTCCAGAACGTGGAACCCATGTCAGCGGTGTGCGACCACATCCAGATCACCGCCGTGACCCAGGAGCTGGACATACCGCTACTGGTTGAATATGTGGACTCTACGGACAGCGCAGTAAACCAGCACATCTTCCCGGAGGGATCCAGCCCACATGTCTACATGCTGTACAAACAGAACCATTATACCCTGTTATACAAGTAGGGCCATATGTGACCCCCCCAATACAGGCACTGGCCTGCTATACACGCCAGACCCATATCTGCCTGTCCTGATCCCAAGGCTTGTCCACAGGGGTGGATAGTAAGATGCAGATAGCACCCATCTGAACTGGTTGTATCAACTAGATCCTGAACCAAAAACTTACAAGACGATATGAAGACTGATGAACACTATGCAACAAGCATCACTCCAGCATTTACAAGGGAAAAAAATATACAAAAACTGATGCAAAACATGTCTGATGTTCTCTTCAGTCCATCTTCTTGCAGGAGAAGCCAGGCCTGCATGTAATTCTATAGAAACAGCACCACCTATTGGTCACACCCTGCAGGTGCTGCTGGTCTCTACACAGCATCAAGCCTTGTGCTTCTTCCTTTTGGTCTTGGACTTGTGCTCGGCGAGGGTGTGCAGGGCACTCTCGGCTTTGCTGAGGGGCAGGCTGGGCACGGGAAGCTGGCCGCTCTGGGTCGGGTATTTCGTTTTCATGACGTTTCTGAATATGGGCTGGGACAAGAGTCTCTTCAGCTGCTTCTTCATCATCTTCAAGGCTTTCTGTTTCTGCAGGTCTTCTTGTTCATCCTGCTTCCCTCCTAGAAATGAGCAGGGCAGCGTTACTTGCCAGTCAATATAAAGCCTTAAGGGGCATCTGTCAGCAGTTTTGTACCTAGGACACTGGTTGACCTGTTACATGTGCGCTTGGCAGCTGAAGGCGTCTGTGTTGGTCCCATGTTCCTATGTGCCCGCATTACTGGGAAATATGATGTTTTATTATATGCAAATGAGCCTCTAGGAGCAACAGGGGCGTTACCTTTACACCTAGAGACTCTGCTCTCTCTGCAATTACCGCGCCCTATGCACTTTGACAGGAACAGGCAGGGAAAACATCATCACATCTGGTCCTGTCAATCACAGTGCAGAGAGAGCAGAGCCTCTAGGTGTAATAGTAACGCCCCCGTTGCTCCTAGAGGCTCATTTGCATACAATAAAACATCATTTTTCTCAGCAATGCGGGCACATAGGAACATGGGACCAACACAGAGGCCTTCAGCTGCCAAGTGCACATTTAACAGGTCAGCCAGTGTCACAGCTACAAAACTGCTGACAGATGCCCTTTAAGAGCTTAAGTGATCCAGTTGTTCTGCTAAAGTCTTGTACTGAACAGCTCCAGTGCTAGAACGGTTCAGTACATGATGCAAGCTGATGAGTCCCGGTTTGAGGACCCGGTCGATCCCACCCAGTGGTGGCGGGGACTCCGGGTCCTCATGACTATCAAGACTCATGCCGTGTACTGAACAGTTCTGGCACAAAAACGGCTGGGTCAATTGAGCCCTTAAAAGGATATTCCAGGATTTTAATATTAATGGCCGATCCTGAGGACAGGCCATCAATATCATGGTGGTCTGACACCCCCATTGTTCAGCTATTTAAGAGTAGGCCTGGCGCTGGAACCACATTGTGCAGTGGACAGAGCCGGTAACGGCGGCGCTGCCCTCACTGAAGGGGATGCAATCAGCGCTGCCGTTATAAGCTCTGTCCCCACACATAGGAGGGGGCCATGTAGTTCTGAAACAGCCGATCAGCTGGGATGCAGGTTGTCGGACCCCCCATCAGTATAATAATCCAGGAATAGCCCTTTAAGAATTCAGCTCAGTTTGGTCCTCAAGGCTCCAGCAATATCATTTATTTTTACGTAATTTATTTCCACACCTTTTACATTTTTCCTCTGACGTAGCTGTACGAGCGCTCGCTTTATGCAAGTTGTATGTTAATGCCAACGTCTTGGGGTACCTCTAACGTCTTCAGAAGGCCCATGGCAGTGTGCCAAAATAGTATGCCCCGGAGCATTAAAGGGTTAAAGAGAGTGACGCAGAGATTCGGTAAGAGGATTCATCACCAGCTTATGCGGCTCTTAGGATAGCTGACAGATAAATCCTTAATATCAAAGAATTCCGCTACACATATCTTGATGTAAACTTATAGTACACTCATACCCAAAGCTGCAACTTCCACGGCTGCTAGGGTCAGAGCCAAAGCTGCAACTTCCACGGCTGCTAGGGTCAGAGCTAAAGCTGCAACTTCCACGGCTGCTAGGGTCAGAGCCAAAGCTGCAACTTCCACGGCTGCTAGGGTCAGAGCCAAAGCTGCAACTTCCACGGCTGCTAGGGTCAGAGCCAAAGCTGCAACTTCCACGGCTGCTAGGGTCAGAGCCAAAGCTGCAACTTCCACGGCTGCTAGGGTCAGAGCCAAAGCTGCGCTTTACATACAACAAGCACTTTGTACATTACATTCAGACCCAAAACTGTAATTTATATACTATATTCACACCCAAAGCTAATGCAATGCATTATGGGATCACCGTCTAGCCATAAAGGGGTGTGTCTTAAAGAGAACCCTAGGGGCAGCCAGCAGAACTGTGGATGCAGCTCTGGGTGTGACGTGCTTTTTACCTATTAGGTCGTCGTCGTCCAGTTCCAAGTCGAGGGCCTCTGCCGCCTGCAGTATCCAGGAATTCTGCTGCTTTGCTTTGCCGTTGAAATACTCCATCTTCTCGATCTGTCTGGCGAAATTGACGCGTTCCTGGTGAGAGGAGAAGCACATGTTCTAGATAATGACTGGTCACCTCTGAATGGACTTGTACGGGGTCTGGAGAATCGCAGATTACAGTCTAGTGCTGCAGGACATGGTGCTATGTCGCCCTCCAGTGGCCAGATAACATGACTCCTACCTTAATTCCATCCATGCATTTCAACTCCACAGGGAATAGCGGGAGATCATCGTTCTTTTCCAGGGTCCTGAAGATTTTCCTATAATTAATAATATCATCTGGTCCAATTAGAAGCAAAGTGAGGCCATCGCTGGAGGCGCGAGCTGTCCTGCCGCTGCGGTGCACATAGGTTTCTGATGTCCTGGGGACCTGAAAAAGGAAGTTATATTACACAGGGACTCAAGATGTATGTACACCATGACTGCACCAGCTGAATAGTGAGTGCAGCTCTGGAGTATAATACAGGATGTAACTCAGGATCAGTACGGGATAAGTAATGTAATGTATGTACACAGTGACTGCACCAGCAGAATAGTGAGTGCAGCTCTGGAGTATAATACAGGATGTAACTCAGGATCAGTACAGGATAAGTAATGTATGTACACAGTGACTGCACCAGCAGAATAGTGAGTGCAGCTCTGGAGTATAATACAGGATGTAACTCAGGATCAGTACAGGATAAGTAATGTAATGTATGTGCACAGTGACTGCACCAGCAGAATAGTGAGTGCAGCTCTGGAGTATAATACAGGATGTAACTCAGGATCAGTACAGGATCAGTAATGTATGTACACAGTGACTGCACCAGCAGAATCGTGAGTGCAGCTCTGGAGTATAATACAGGATGTAACTCAGGATCAGTACAGGATAAGTAATGTATGTACACAGTGACTGCACCAGCAGAATAGTGAGTGCAGCTCTGGAGTATAATACAGGATGTAACTCAGGATCAGTGCAGGATAAGTAATGTAATGTATGTACACAGTGACTGCACCAGCAGAATCGTGAGTGCAGCTCTGGAGTATAATACAGGATGTGACTCAGGATCAGTACAGGATAAGTAATGTATGTACACAGTGACTGCACCAGCAGAATCGTGAGTGCAGCTCTGGAGTATAATACAGGATGTGACTCAGGATCAGTACAGGATAAGTAATGTATGTACACAGTGACTGCACCAGCAGAATAGTGAGTGCAGCTCTGGAGTATAATACAGGATGTGACTCAGGATCAGTACAGGATAAGTAATGTATGTACACAGTGACTGCACCAGCAGAATCGTGAGTGCAGCTCTGGAGTATAATACAAGATGTAACTCAGGATCAGTACAGGATAAGTAATGTATGTACACAGTGACTGCACCAGCAGAATAGTGAGTGCAGCTCTGGAGTATAATACAGGATGTGACTCAGGATCAGTACAGGATAAGTAATGTATGTACACAGTGACTGCACCAGCAGAATAGTGAGTGCAGCTCTGGAGTATAATACAGGATGTGTCTCAGGATCAGTACAGGATAAGTAATGTAATGTATGTGCACAGTGACTGCACCAGCAGAATAGTGAGTGCAGCTCTGGAGTATAATACAGGATGTGACTCAGGATCAGTACAGGATAAGTAATGTATGTATGTACACAGTGGCTGCACCAGCAGAATAGTGAGTGCAGCTCTGGAGTATAATACAGGATGTGACTCAGGATCAGTACAGGATAACTCCACTGTTTAAAGATATCACCTGTACAATGGTTCTCAGAGGTGACAGATGTGTTAAGCAGTTCAGAAAAGTCTGTACCTGGTAATGCAGGACATGCTGGATGTTGGGAATGTCCAGACCTCGGGCAGCGACGTCCGTAGTGAGGAGAACACAACTGTAAGAAGAACAACTGTGATTACGGCTTCAGACCACTATCACCTCCCTCAAGGCAAGCGCACCGTTTCCTCAAACACTCTGTGCTGCTGGGGACCCTGCTCCTTCTACTCTAACTTAGTCTGTGACCTCTCACAAGATCAGCCCACTCCTCTCCTGAAATCCTCTGTGCTGCTGGGGATACCTACTCCTTCCTCTGTGTAACCTTCAGTACCTCTACACAGTTAATTAAGGGGAGAAATGTCACCTTTCCCGCTCGGCGAATCTCTCCAGATTTTTAAGCCGCTGCTTCTGGTGCATGTTGGCGTGGAGGGGCAGCGTGTTACACTCCAGGATGGCGAGGAGGGACGTCAGCCTCTTAATGCAGTCGATGCTGTTGGCAAACACCATAGTCCGGCCCGGGTACTGCAGCAAGAAGTAGTAGAGGTAGTAGTCCTTCTCATCACCGGTGCAGTGGATCCGGGTCTCAGTCAGCGTCTCCACGGTGGCCTGCTTCCTGGTCAGGTCGATCACCTTGGGCTTCCCCTTGAGGCCGATCTTGCCCATCAGACTCTCCAGCTTCCCTTCCTTGTCCAACTTCTTGAAGTTCTTCTTCTGCAGCAGGCGGCTCGGGGCCTGGTGGATCAGGGTCAGGGTGGCTGAAAACACAAAGGTCTGCCGTTTGGGGTTGTAGTGCGAGTCACTTAACATCTCCAACAGCTGCGCCAGCTCAGCATAGTGACCCTTCTCCACCATCCTGTCCGCTTCATCGATGACCAGGCACCTGCAGTCGAAAGACAGTATACATTATGCACTTCCCAAGCCTTCTGGAAGCCATATTGGTCCTTACCCCCACTTACCAGCAAGTTCTGGAAAAGCTGGGTGACAATCTATACGGGAGATGTGATGTTACCTCAATATTGAAAGAGCCCAGGGAGCCTTCATGATTATATAGTGATGTGGGCTAGAACCAGTCCCACTGTCCCGTACCCCTCCCCCATCACTCACCGAAGTTGGCGCAGGTTACACAGATGTGGGTGTCTCTCTTTAATCATCTCCCACAGTCGCCCAGGCGTGGCGATGACAATCTCTGGCCTCCGGTTTAACACTCGCTCTTGCTTCTGGGGGGCCATCCCTCCGACCACTATGGTCGCTTTTATCCCTGGAAGAAGGAAGGAGCAACGTCATCACTTTATACGAACACATTGCTCAACGCCTTTCTGCCAAGTCTACACCTGTCTCTGGAAGCCATATAGTTCTCCTTGCTCCCATATCATTGCATGACGAGGATACCGGGACCCCCGGAGAGCTGGGTGACAACCCCTGGGGGGAGCCACACTGGTAGTCAGTTTGATCCATTCCAGCTGCATACAATCTATAACTTTGCGCAGGCGCAAGAATATAAATTAACATCTCACCAGTAAATCTCGCCACGGCGTCAATGTGATGCTTGACCTGTACAGCCAGCTCTCTCGTCGGGGTCACCACTAGTCCAAGCAGTGGCCTTTTTGTGTCGCACTGGGGGGCAGCGTTAAAATTAAGATTGACATTTTTCACCACCTTCACACAGCCCATGGTGGAATAATCATCATCATCATCATCATCATCATCATCATCCTCCTCCTTCTCATCATCATCATCTTCAACCTCTTCGTCCGCCTCGCCCTCCTCCTTCTCATCATTATCCAGATCCTCAGCCATGTCCGTCTCCTTGTCCGCCGCCTCCTCATCTCCGCTCTCCTTCTCTTCTTCCCCTGAACCTTCGTTTTCCTGCACTTTCCTCCATTGCAGTATAGAGTGGATCATGGGGATGGCGAAGGCAAGAGTCTTGCCGCTTCCTGAAGTGAAAGATAAAACTCACATAATCCACAGCCTCCAATGTATGACATACGTGTTCTGAGAAAGGGAGGGAAACCCCCCCCCCCTCCCAAAACACTGCTCCGGCTCTTAGCGTTCACCTCTGTCTTCTCTGGGCTTCCAGCGCTGCAGGTAAACATCCGGCACGGATAGCGTCACGCAAGCTATTGTAGCCAATGACTGGCGGTGACATGTCCCCCCAAGCAACAAGTGACCCAGTGATGTACTGTTCAGGAAATGTCACCTCTGAAGTCAGAAGAAGAGGAGGGTGGATGCTAGGAGCCAGGGAGCAGGTAAGCATGCTTCACCCTACAGGCCGCGCATGGTGGAGGAGGTTTAAAAATTGGTAAGTGGCTGGACCACCCATTTAAAGGGTTTACTATTGATGACCTATTCTCAGGATAGGTCATCAATATCAGAATGGCGGGGAGCCGACACCCAAAGAGAAGCAATTCTATGCTCTGCTTACCGCAGCAATTGCAGTGTAATTACAAGTATGGCGTCCTCATTCACTTCAACGGACAGATCCGTCCCATAGAAGTGAAACAAAACAAAAACTTTCTAAGGGTACTTTCACACTAGCGTTAGTTTTCCGGTATTGAGTTCCGTCACAGAGGCTCAGTACCGGAAAAAAAAAAAAACGCTTCAGTTTTATCCTAAAGCATTCTGAATGGAGAGCAATCCGTTCAGGATGCATCAGTTCAGTCCCTCTTACGGAATTTGGCCAGAGAAAATACCGCAGCATGCTGCGGTATTTTCTCCGGCCAAAATTCCGGAACACTTGCCGGATTCGGCATTATTTTCTATTAAAATGTATTAATGCCGGATCCGGTACCAAGTGTTCCGGAAAACCGGATCCGATTTCCCGGTCTGCGCAGATCTTTAAATATGTAAAAAAAATAAGTAAATACCGGATCAGTTTTTCCAGATGACACCGGAGAGACGGATCCAGTATTTCAATGCATTTGTTGGATGGATCCGCTTTCGGAGACAAATGCTATCCGTTTGCACAGGGATTTCCAGATCCGGCAGGCATTTCCGGCGACAGAACTGCCTTCCGGAATCCTCTAACGCAAGTGTGAAAGTAGCCTAATATAGTGTTGTAATTTTACACCATGTGCAGACTGATAGACTTCGCACAGGTTTGTTACAATTGCATCCAGCCTAGCAAAGGCTTTGCGAGCTAAACACATCAGCTTGACGCAATGTATCAGTGCAGGGAAAATGCATCAGTCTGGAGTCCAGGCTGTTCAGCTGGCAGAGGTTTGTCGCGGCTGGATACAACTGTGAGAAGTCTGTTGGTCTGCATCCTGGTATTCGGCTTCAGGAGGTAAACAACCCGGACTCCAGACAAACATTTTACCTACACGGATACATTGTATTGAGCCGATGTTCAGCTCACAGAGGATTGTTCAGACTGGATACAACTGTAACAAACCCTGAGCTGTATTGGCTTCTGCTCTCTAGAAGTAAACGAGAATGCTAATATTCACTGACAGCAAACAGATCATAAAACCTGCCGAGATATTATATCCTGTACACCCACCTGTTTCTGCAGCGCCTAAAATATCCATCTTGTCACGGATTGCGGAAGGCAAAGCCAGAGCTTGAATTGGGGTCGGAGTGGAAAAGCCTGAAAAGCTCAGAGCTTTGAGAACTGGAGGCGGAACGTAAAGATTTGTCCACGCCGAAACATCAACGTTCTTACCGGCCAACGCGCCTGCCGCCCAGTTCTTTGTCTTCTTCGCAGGTTTGACGGCCACGGCTTTTTCTTCTTCCCTCTTATCCCCTTTCACCTTAGGTTTTTTCTTCCTCTTTTTCTTCTTGTTTTTTGGTGGCTTAGGATTCTCTTCGCCTTCTTCTTCCAATGCTTTAGCCTCTTCTTCCTCAGGCACAGACAAGTCAAGATCCTCCTGCTCCTCTTCATCTTCCTCCTCATCATCATCCTTCTCCTCTCCCCAAAAAAATTCCTCTATCTCATTGTCAGATTCTTCTCGCTCTTTTTTGCCTTCCAATTTTTTCTTGGGATTTTTCTTTTTCTTCTTGCTGGCGGCTTTTCCCTCCTGCTGCTCTTCCTCCTCCTCTTGCTCGTCAGCGCTGTGTTTCCGCTTCCGCTTTGCAACTAACTCCTTGGATGTCTTCACTAATGTATAATCCGTCAGTTCCTCAAAGCAGATGATCTCCTCCATATTCCCATCTGCCAAAAGATTGGGGTCCAGTGAAATCGGTTTCCATTTTCCGGTGATTTTGATTCCTTTCCTCTTAAGTTTAATCTGGGCCGGGCCGACTTTCTGCTTTCCCTTCTGCGGCTTCATTTTCCCCCAAAACCTGGAAATACAAAAAATAAGACACTGAATGAAGCGCCATGGTGGACTAGGGTTAGCCGTTAGCGCAATAATGGATTAACTGTATTTGTTTCCCAACCAGGGTTCCATAAGACCCTGACAGAAGATCTGAGCAGCGATTGGCGGCTCAAGACACCTAACATCAGGACCTGTGTATCGGGCTGTGAAGACAAGAGAGTCGGCATTGACACAAGGTAAGAAAATCCTTGGGCCTGGATGCATCGAGGCTCCCAGTCTGCGGTCTGCATGCATTTAAGCGCCTGGTCTGTGAAAGACACATTTAAAAAAAAAAATTTGGGTACAGTGATTTATTAGTATCAATCGTTATTGGATTTAGCGGCTCACCCCTTTGTTGCTATGGATAAAAGGTGCTCTGACTTTTGACTCACCCCGTCAGTCATACATTGCTTGTATTCTAGATATAGACAGGCACTTAGAACATGTCGATCAACGTCATCTCTATTGACAATTGATTATTTATTTATTTATAAATAAAAATGAAAAAAAATGATAAAAATAAAGCTGGAAAATAAAAATAAAATGAAAATGTAAATAAATTTAAAAAAATGCTGTATTACCTTTATTTTCATATTTTTATCATTTATAATTTTTATTATGTAATACAGCATTTTTTTTTATTTTGTGATTTATTAGTACTTGCGCATTACTTTTTTTTTTTTCCTCTTGTCAAAATCAATTCGTTGTTTTCCCTGATTTTCTTCTGGGGTTCCTTATTACTAAATGCTGCCCTCTCCTGGTTTCCTTCCTGCCTCTCTGGCCGCTCTTTCAGTGTATCACTCCCTCCTGCTGTTGGGGTTCCTCAGAGTTCATTCAGTCTTAGGCCCTCTCCTCTGTACACAGCCCCTGTTGGACAGACCATCAGCAGATTTGGTTTCCAGTACCATCTCTAGGCTGATGACACCCAACTATACACTTCACCCCCCCGACATCACCCCTGCTGTATTACAGAACACCAGTGACTGTCTCTCCGCTGTCTCTAACATCATGTCCTCTCTCTCTCTGAAACTGAATCTCTCAAAAACGTAACTTCTTGTGTTCTCTCCATCTACTAACCTACCCAAACCTGATACCTCCCTCTCAGTGTGCGACACCATCATCACTCCTAGGCGTCTCGAGGTGACGTTTGACACTGATCTTTCTTTCACCCCCTATATTCAATCTCTCTCCCGCTCATATCACTTGCAGCTCTAAAACATCTCTCTAGAATCTGCCCCTTTCTCACTATGGAAACAACAAAAACCTCTCATTGTTGCCCTGATCCATTCCCGCCTTGATTACTGTAACTCTCCCCCTCACCAGACTCTCCCCTTAATGCAGCAGCCACGGTGTGCCATCTGTTCAACCGCTACTGCGATGCCTCCGCCCTGTGCCAGTCATTGAACTGGTTGCCCATACAGTATAGAATCCAATTTAAACTGCTTGTCCTCACCCTAATTTTCCTGTAGACCGTGCCAATCCCCTGGAGATCTGTTACCAGGCTCAGAAATCCCATTGTGTGAGAGGCGCCAAATTTAAAGGGGTTGTCCAGGTTTTTAATATTGATGACTAGTGTTGAGCGAACGTGTGTTTTAAGTTCGGCGTCTAAAGTTCGGGTTATCGAAGAATTGCGTTATGGATTCTAAATTCCATTATGGTCCGTGGTAGCGGAATCCATAACGCGATTCTTCGATAACCCGAACTTAAAACACAAGTTCGCTCAACACTATTGATGACCAATCCTATGGGCATGTGTGCACCGCTCGATAGCTGAACGGCGGCGCGCGCGCGCGGGGGGGGGGGGGGGGTCTCGCTGTCGGACCCCCGACCGATCTGATACTGATGACAGGTCATCAATAGTAAAAGCCCAGACAACCCCTTTCATAAGAGGCCTCTTACTAATGTGTGCACCAGAAAAATGAACCAACACCATAGATTTGCAGATTTGCGCTCTACTTTAGGGCAATTGTCCATGTGGGACATAACGTCTAATGGTCCATCCACAGCCACTGGCTGATTCCATCACATGAACAGGTGGACTGGTCAGAAGAGCGGATGATGGGAGTCATAGGGAAAGTAATACTGACGATTACCCTCTATACACACAGGCAGTCTCGTACACATCGTTACTGACAGACTGCTGACACTTGTAGTTCCACCACATACACAGGCCTCGCCAATGCTTGTCAGGTTCATATTTACCTCCTTAACCCCCCGATAAAAGCAGAATCAAGAAGCAAAACACACAGGAGCTGAACCCGCAGCTGACGCACTGCACACGCTGCTCACACGGAAGCCGCCATTACAAGGTGACGTCATCAACAAGGGACAGAAAGAACTTTATTAACAGCGAACATTCCGGACAGGCTGAGGGACAGAGCTGTCTCTGCAGCTCCTGTATGACAGGTGTGTCTTCTGCATGGCAGACTCTTGTTCTAGAGTGAGTCTCTATGTATTATCAGTGACTTGTGCCCTATATGGTCCTGTACCTACCTCATGGAGGCAGATCCTGAGTTATTATACTCCAGAGCTGCACTCACTATTCTGTTTGAGGAGTCACTGTGTACATACATTACTTATCCTGTACTGATCCTGAGTTACATCATGTATTATACTCCAGAGCTGCACTCACTATTCTGCTGGTGCAGTCACTGTGTACATACATTACTTATCCTGTACTGATCCTGAGTTATATCCTGTATTATACTCCAGAGCTGCACTCACTATTCTGCTGGTGCAGTCACTGTGTACATACATTACTTATCCTGTACTGATCCTGAGTTACATCCTGTATTATACTCCAGAGCTGCACTCACTATTCTGCTGGAGTAGTCACTGAGTACATACATTACTTATCCTGTACTGATCCTGAGTTACATCCTGTATTATACTCCAGAGCTGCACTCACTATTCTGCTGGTGCAGTCACTGTGTACATACATTACATTACTTATCCTGTACTGATCCTGAGTTACATCCTGTATTATACTCCAGAGCTGCACTCACTATTCTGCTGGTGCAGTCACTGTGTACATACATTACTTATCCTGTACTGATCCTGAGTTACATCCTGTATTATACTCCAGAGCTGCACTCACTATTCTGCTGGTGCAGTCACTGTGTACATACATTACATTACTTATCCTGTACTGATCCTGAGTCACATCCTGTATTATATTTCAGAGCTGCACTCACTATTCTGCTGGTGCAGTCACTGTGTACATACATTACTTATCCTGTACTGATCCTGCGTTACATCCTGTATTATACTCCAGAGCTGCACTCACTATTCTGCTGGTGCAGTCACTGTGTACATACATTACTTATCCTGTTTTGATCCTCAGTTACATCCTGTATTATACTCCAGAGCTGAACTCACTATTCTGCTGGTGCAGTCACTGTGTACTGTACATACATTACTTATCCTGTACTGATCCTGAGTTACATCCTGTATTATACTCCAGAGCTGTACTCACTATTCTGCTGGTGGAGTCACTGTGTACATACATTACTTATCCTGTACTGATCCTGAGTTACATCCTGTATTATACTCCAGAGCTGCACTCACTATTCTGCTTGTTGTTCTTGCAAACAGTCAACAAACTTGTCAGTAGCATGCATAAATAAGAATGGAGGCGCCGGTTCCAGCACATGATAGACACCGTGGACTATAATGGGGTCAGCAATGCTCTTCAGTCCAGCTTTCTACTAGACATAATAGCTCTGAGTGCAGCGGACAGATTGTAACAAACCCTCTGCTGTGAGAAATATTAGGTCAGGGAGGGTTTACAGCCTCTGGATATAATCTAGAATGTTCATATTAAGTGAAAGCAAGCAGAGATCTGGAAAATCTATAACGGTTGCTGAATACAGAGATTAGGGGCCGGCAACAGTTGTGACCGATGTTGGATGGCGGGAGATGTTATCTGCGGTTGTCGGTCTGGAGTCACCTTTTCATGGGACACACAGCAAACAATGAGGCATTGTCTGTGCAGATCCTGATCCTGTTTGTTAGTGCGAGGCACCTTGGTGACGGGGCCGGAGCCGGGCGCCACATGTAACTCTAATGATATGTGGGGGTGGGCGGCACCGCTGATCTCAGGAGTGCAGAAAAACGGAGAAAAACCTGTCTATATACCTGGATATTGGGGAAAGAGGCAGCGCCCCCTAGTGGCTGCATTATCAGGCACTGTGCAGGGAATACTCCAGAGCTGCACTCACTATTCTGCTGGTGCAGTCACTGTGTACATACATTACATCGCCTCCCTGGACACCCCTTACCATACATCCTCTCAGGTGGTCCCCTACCAGACACCCCCTCTATGAACCTGAGTCCGGGGCTGCTGCTGCTTGACTGGGATATCACCCCCCATATCATTAGGACTGCTAGTACATCCCCTACTGGGGTCACACAGCTTCTCTCTAGTCCTGCATGGCAGATATAGCCAGTTTTGCACCAGTAGCACTAGGGGGCGCTGCCTAAAAGGGTAGACCTGCCTTTCAGGATTCTAGGAAAGCTGGGTGACAATCACTAGGGCTGCTACTACATCCTCTACTGGGGTCACACAGCTTTTCTCTAGTCCTGCATGGCAGATATCGCCAGTATTGCAGCAGTAGCACTAGGGGGCGCTGCCTAATAAGGTAGACCTGCCTTTCAGGATTCTAGGAAAGCTGGGTGACAATCACTAGGGCTGCTACTACATCCTCTACTGGGGTCACACAGCTTCTCTCTAGTCCTGCATGGCAGATATAATCAGTTTTGCAGCAGTCGCACTAGGGGGCGCTGCCTAATAAGGTAGACCTGCCTTTCAGGATTCTAGGAAAGCTGGGTGACAATCACTAGGGCTGCTACTGCTACTGACCCCAGAGGGTCAGCACTGGATGGCCAGGGGAAAGAAGAGGGGAATACTTTTTGAATGTGCATTTTTTAAATTTTTCTCTAGAACTTGGATGACCCTTGACCGATTCCTTTGCACACAGCTGAGGGTTTGCTTTAATGTATCAGTGAGGTGAAAGATTTGTGCTACTTGTTTTGTCTCCCCAGATACATCCCTGTGTGAGCAGCAATAGGTCAGGACTGGAGCTAAATGAGATTGTTTCCTGCCACCGACAGCAAGTAGAGATCTAGAAAATTGTCTGGAAAGCAAAATAAATCCTTATTATTTTGTTATACAATGTATCGATTCGAGGGAGAAAATTGTCTGTGAACGAAAGACCGACCTCTGACGGATACATGGTGACACAGCCCCAGCCACGTGAGCGGGAGTAAGTCACCCTAGACCGGAATGTTTCCATTCGCTGTCAGGAAGCAGAGATTTTGAAGCAGGAGAGGAATTGAAGCACAGGGGTTATGAGAAGTTGTCTGACGCCGACCCTTTAATGAATTATTGTGATCTTGAGAAGACCTTGCTGCTCCTTCTCACAGTCAGAAGATTCCGTCCAGAAGAAATCCACTGATTAGTTTCACCGCGGCGGTGGCGGCTGCTGCAGTCCTAAATATAGCGGCTTTATAAAAAGAAGCGGGGCTGCAGATCAGGAGCGTTTATCTGCAGAGAGGAGCGCTCACTCCACAACCTCAAAATCATCTCCGCAGTAACGACCACTGCATTGTCAAAACTGGACCTCCGGCCGCGGGGGTGTCAAAACTGGACCTCCAGCCGTGGGGGGTGTCAAAACTGGACCTCCGGCCGCGGGGGTGTCAAAACTGGACCTCCAGCCGTGGGGGGTGTCAAAACTGGACCTCCGGCCGCGGGGGGTGTCAAAACTGGACCTCCGGCCGCGGGGGGTGTCAAAACTGGACCTCCGACCGTGGGGGTGTCAAAACTGGACCTCAGGCCGTGGGGGGGGGTGTCAAAACTGGACCTCAGGCCGTGGGGGGGGTGTCAAAACTGGACCTCCAGCCGCGGGGGTGTCAAAACTGGACCTCCGGCCGCGGGAGGTGTCAAAACTGGACATCCGACCGTGGGGGTGTCAAAACTGGACATCCGGCCGCGGGGGGTGTCAAAACTGGACCTCCAGCCGTGGGGGGTGTCAAAACTGGACCTCCGGCCGCGGGGGTGTCAAAACTGGACCTCCAGCCGTGGGGGGTGTCAAAACTGGACCTCCGGCCGCGGGGGGTGTCAAAACTGGACCTCCGGCCGCGGGGGGTGTCAAAACTGGACCTCCGACCGTGGGGGTGTCAAAACTGGACCTCAGGCCGTGGGGGGGGTGTCAAAACTGGACCTCCAGCCGCGGGGGTGTCAAAACTGGACCTCCGGCCGCAGGGGTGTCAAAACTGGACCTCCGGCCGCGGGAGGTGTCAAAACTGGACATCCGACCGTGGGGGTGTCAAAACTAGACATCCGGCCGCGGGGGGTGTCAAAACTGGACCTCAGGCCGCGGGGTGTGTGAAAACTGGACCTCCGGCCGCGAGGGGTGTGAAAACTGGACCTCCGGCCGCGAGGGGTGTGAAAACTGGACCTCCGGCCGCGAGGGGTGTGAAAACTGGACCTCCGGCCACGGGGGTGTGAAAACTGGACCTCCGGCCACGGGGTGTGTAAAAACTGGACCTCCGGCCACGGGGGGTGTGAAAACTGGACCTCCGGCCACGGGGGGTGTGAAACAGGGGGTGTGAAAACTGGACCTCCGGCCGCAGTGGGGTGTCAAAACTGGACCTCCGACCGCGGGGGTGTCAAAACTGGACCTTCAGGGGTGGCGCAAAACTGGACCTCCAGCCGTGGGGGGGACTTGACCTGGGGGGGGAGGGTGGTTGGGGTGTCAAAACTGGACCTCGGGGAAGGGGGGGATTAACTTGGGGTATCAAAACTGTACCTCCAGCCTTGGGGGTTTCAAAACCTCCGACCGTGGGGGTGTCAAAACTGGACCTCTGACCATGGGGGGTGTCAAAACTGGACCTCCAGCTGCAAGGGGTGTCAAAACTGGACCTCCGGCCGCAGGGGGTGTCAAAACTGGACCTCCGGCCGCGAGGTGCATCAAAATAGTTAGTTTCTTTACAGCAGCACAGAGTATTGCAGGATCCAATGAGATGATAAAGGAAGGGGTGGAGGAGTAGGAGAGGAGGGCGATCTTGGGAGGTCACAGACAGAGAGTTAAGGCGGCTGCTCTCTCAGTGGAGGTGAAGCAGTGCACTTATATGCAGCAGTCTCCTCCACAGTGTGAGGACGGACAGTCGCTATTGCTATGGCTCCTCCTCATACGGCTGAATTGTTTCTGGGCAGCAGAAATAATAATTCAGGTGCCTGCATGAACGTCAGGATCACCCGGCGAACGAGCGTTTTGCTCATTCATCGGGTGATCGGCGGCACATTTAGACGGGCAGAGTATCGGGAGCGTTCACTGGAACGAATATCAAGCCGTGTAAATCCACCTTTACATAGTGGAAGGACCAGGGTTTCCCAGAAGCAGAAAGGATTTCAGGAGAGGAGCATACTAATTTTGGGTGGTAAGAGACGGAGAGTTACATAGTGAAAGAAGCAGGGTGCACAGAAGCACAGAGTATTTCAGGAGAGGAGTGTTCTGATGTTAGGAGGTCACAAAAAGAGAGGTACATATTGAAAGGAGCAGGGTTCACAGCAGCACAGAGTATTTCAGGGGAGGACCATACTGATCTTGGGTAGTAATGGAGAGTTAAGTAGTGGAAGGAGCGTGGTTCACAGCAGCACAGAGTTTATCAGGAGAGATGAGGCTATTTTCATACCTCTGGTGTGAATTCCAGCGGGCTGTTGTGGTAGAGAACAGCCTCCTGGAATTTGCCGGATGTGAATGGAATGTCCGTCGGCCCCATTAAGTATAAATCCGTACGCACTCCGGCAGACAAGCGGAGAACCATCCGGACACAAATCTCTGCGTGCTGCGGGTTGTGTCCGGGCCGATTCTCTGCATGTCTGCCGGAACAGCCATGAGGTGTGAAACTAGCCTAACGGGTGGAGAGTTACATAGTGGAAGGAGCAGGGTTCCCCAGAAGCACAGAGTATTTCAGGAGGGAAGTGTATTGATCTTAGGAGTTGGAAGGTCGCAGATGGAGCATTGCAAGCAGGGTGCCCCAGCAGTACAGAGTATTTAAGGAGAGGAGTGTGCTGATGTTAGGAGCTCATAAGGAGGGTGTTGAAAGAGCGGAGTTCACAGCAGCACAGAGTTTATCAGGAGAGAAGTGTGCTAACGTTGTGGGGAGATGCCATCCGTGTTTCACAGATAAGGAGATGTTTTGAAAATTATTTTTCAGCTGTTAAGTGACACATGGACCCAACACAAATCCTTCATGGACAGCTTCACGGATGCGAGCACGGACACGGATGTGTGAATGAGGCTTAAGTCCTGATGCACTGACACTAATCACCTACTCAATACTGAGGAAACCCTGAATACATTTTCGGCAGGTGGGTCCTGAGGACTGGAGCTGAGGGACACTGCCGTAGGGGATCGCAGACTGAATAGTACCTAGTGGGAAGAGCGGGCTCGTACAGCAGCACAGAGTATTTCAGTGGAAGGGGGAGGGTCAGCACAGCCTCTAACCTCTTCTTCATGGCTAGGAGGGCTCATACATGTGTAAACTTGTAGAATTCCCTGTTACTCCGTGTGGGGGTCACAGCGGTCAGAAGACGGGGGTCACAGCCCCTGACGGGGTTAGGATTGCGTCCATCCTGACATTCATCTCCCTGACATTAGAGACCCGCGGTTGGCAGCCTGCTGTGAGGCGCTCCGGTCAGCAGGGGGCGCACTGTCCCTGATCCTTCATTGATGTTCTGACAGATTGTTCTGTAGAAATGGATGTTTTTCTGATTAAACTCTACACGTTACCGGCTTCAGTCTGTGATACACCAGAACATACATGTGCAGCAGTACACCAGAACATACATGTGCAGCAGTACACCAGAACATACGCAGTACACCAGAACATACATGTGCAACAGTACACCAGAACATACATGTGCAACAGTACACCAGAACATACATGTGCAGCAGTACACCAGAACATACGCAGTACACCAGAACATACATGTGCAACAGTACACCAGAACATACATGTGCAACAGTACACCAGAACATACATGTGCAACAGTAGACCAGAACATACATGTGCAACAGTACACCAGAACATACTGTACATGTGCAGAAGTATAACTGAACATACATGTGGAGCAGTAGACCAGAACATACATGTGCAACAGTACACCAGAACATACTGTACATGTGCAGAAGTATAACTGAACATACATGTGGAGCAGTACACCAGAACATACATGTGCAGCAGTACACCAGAACATACATGTGCAGCAGTACACAAGAACATACATGTACAGTACACCAGAACATACTGTACATGTGCAGAAGTGTAACTGAACATACATGTGGAGCAGTACACCAGAACATACATGTGCAGCAGTACACCAGAACATACATGTACAGTACACCAGAAAATACTGTTCATGTGCAGAAGTACATGCGTGATATTTCCCCACACTTCAGTAGACCTCAGTGAATGCGCAGAGAAATCACTGGATGCTGACGTGTGAGCATACACGGGACCTGCGTATGTTTCTGTATTGACATGTAACATGCATGTAGTAGTGTGTGCAATTGTGTGGATATGTGACAAGTATGTAACCGTAGACATGTAATGTCTATGTAATAGTGTGGACATGTGTGACATGTATGTGGCAGTAAGAGCATGACATGTAGGCAGGGTTGCCAACTAGAATTCTTCTTCTTTCTAGACAACTTATGCCAAAATCACGGACAGACAATATTTTTTACGGACAAATTGGGAAACCATAATGAACGCTGAAGATGATGAATGATATCAGAGCTCCTCACCAGAATTTACCGGGACCCGGAGAGCGATGAGAACAATCACCACCAAAACAATCAATTACCCTCGGCCTGAAAAAAATCACACAGGAAAAAAGTCGCCTATTTTTACGAACTGTCCAGAAATTTCTGGATGGCTGGAGACCATGTGACATGTATGTAGCGCTCTGAACATGTATTTGGCAGGGTGGACATGTGACATGTATGTGGCTGTAAGCATGACATGTAGGCAGCAGTAACAACATGTGACTTACAGTGCCTTGCAAAAGTATTCACCCCCTTGACTTTTTTCGTGTTTTGGTGCCTCACAACCTGGAATTAACATGGATTGTTTGAGGATTTGCATCATGTAATTTACAGAACGTGCCGACAACTGTGAAGATGTTTTATTTATTTATTTTTATTCTGAAGCAAACAACAAATAGGACAAAGTAACAGAAAAAGTCAATGTGCAGAACTATTCACCCCCCTAAAGTCAATACTCTGTAGAGCCACCTTTTGCGGCAATCACAGCTCCAAGTCGCTTTGGATAAGTCTCTATGAGCTTCCCACATCTTACCACTGGAGTTTTGCCTATTCCTCCTTGCAGAACTGCTCCAGCTCCTTCAGGTGGGATGTTTGCACTTGTGAACAGCAATCTCTAAGTCTGACCACAGATCTTCTATGGGATTGAGATCTGGGCTGTGACTCGGCCATTCCAACACATTTACATGTTTCCCCTTAAACCCCCCAAGTGTTGCTTTAGCCGTGTGTTTGGGGTCATTGTCCTGCTGGAAGGTGAACCTCCGTCCGAGCCTCAGATCACGCACAGAGAGGTGCAGGTTCTGCTCAAGAATATCCCTGTATTTAGCACCATCCATCTTTCCCTCCACTCTGACCAGTTTCCCAGTCCCCCCAGCATGATGCTGCCACCACCATGTCTCATTGTGGGGATGGTGGTCTTTGGGTGATGTGATGGTTTGCACCAGACATAGCGTTTTCTTTGATGGCACCTTCCTCCATACATTTGGGAGTCTCCCACAGGCCTTCTCGCAAACTCACAACGTGCCTTATTGTTTTTAGCTGACAGTAATGGCTTTCTTCTGGCCACTGCCATAAAGCCCAACTCTATGGAGCGTACGGCTTATTGTCGTCCTATGGACAGATACTCCGGTCTCTGCTGTGGAACTCTGCAGCTCCTCCAGGGTTACCTTAGGTCTCTGTGCTGCCTCTCTGATTAATGCCCTCCTTGCCCGGTCCGTGAGTTTTGGTGGGCGGCCGTCTCTTGGCAGGTTTTCTGTTGTGCCATGTTCTTTCCATTTGATTATGATAGATTTGATGGTGCTCCTGGGGATCATCAAGGATTTGGATATTTTTTTATAACCTAACCCTGACTTGTACTTCTCAACAACATTGTCCATTACTTGTTTGGAGAGTTCCTCGGTCTTCATGGCAGTGTTTGGTTAGTGATGCCTCTTGCTTAGGTGCTGCAGCCTCTGGTGTGTATATGTAATGACAGATCATGTGACACTGAGATTGCACACAGGTGACATCATCTCACTAATTATGGGACTTCTGAAGGTAATAGGTTGCACCAGAGCTTTTTATGGGCTTCCTAACGGAGGGGGTGAATACATACGCACAGGGCAATTTTCTGTTTTCTATTTCTAAACAATAGTTTTATTTATATATTTTTCTCATTTCACTTCACCGACTTAGACTATTGTGTTCTGATCCGTCACATAGACTTTAGATTAACAAAACATTGAACTTAAGGCTGTAATGTAACAAAATACGATAAATGTCAAGGGGAGTGAATACTTTTGCAAGACACTGTATGTGGCAGTAAGCATGACATGCAGGCAGCAGTTACATGTGACATATATGTGGCAGTATAAACATGACATGTATGTGGCAGTATAGACATGACATGCAGGCAGCAGTTACATGTGAAATGTATGTGGCAGTATAAGCATGACATGCAGGCAGCAGTTACATGTGACATGTATGTGGCAGTATAAACATGACATGCAGGCAGCAGTTACATGTGACATCTATGTGGCAGTATAAACATGACATGGATGTGGCAGTATAAACATGACATGTATGTGGCAGTATAAACATGACATGCCGGCAGCAGTTACATGTGACATGTATGTGGCAGTATAAACATGACATGCAGGCAGCAGTTACATGTGACATGTATGTGGCAGTATAAACATGACATGCCGGCAGCAGTTACATGTGACATGTATGTGGCAGTATAAACATGACATGCAGGCAGCAGTTACATGTGACATGTATGTGGCAGTAAGCATGACATGCAGGCAGCAGTTACATGTGACATGTATGTGGCAGTATAAACGTGACATGCAGGCAGCAGTTACATGTGACATGTATGTGGCAGTATAAACGTGACATGCAGGCAGCAGTTACATGTGACATGTATGTGGCAGTATAGACATGACATGCCGGCAGCAGTTACATGTGACATGTATGTGGCAGTATAGACATGACATGCAGGCAGCAGTTACATGTGACATGTATGTGGCAGTATAAACATGACATGCCGGCAGCAGTTACATGTGACATGTATGTGGCAGTATAAACATGACATGCCGGCAGCAGTTACATGTGACATGTATGTGGCAGTATAAACATGACATGCAGGCAGCAGTTACATGTGACATGGATGTGGCAGTATAAACATGACATGTATGTGGCAGTATAGACATGACATGCCGGCAGCAGTTACATGTGACATGTATGTGACAGTATAAACATGACATGCAGGCAGCAGTTACATGTGACATGTCTGTAGCGCTCTGAACATGTATTTGACAGGGCGGACATGTGGCAGGTGTGTGACGTCAGCAGCGCCTCGTCACTATGGAGACCGGGCGCCGCACACCCGCTGCAGCAGGCCGCCTCTCGCTCCGCACAGCGCTGAGCCCGGACACCATGACCCGGGGCTGCCCGGTACCGGCCCCTCCTTAGCCTCCCTGCCGCCTCCTCCTCCTCCCCGGGGTCATCTCCGCCCGCAGGTTCAGTGTCACCCCGTTCCCCCGCAGGTGTCCCGCTCTCCCCGGTGATCCGCTCGGTGCAGGCTCCGCCCCCGCCGCCCCCTCGCTCCCCCGCCGCCCCCGCACTCAGGATCTCCGGCTGCTGCCATGTGAAGAGCTCCCGGTGGAGGATGCGGGGCGCAGCGGCTGCCTGATCCCCGGAGTCCCCAGGATGGAGCTCAGCCTGTTCGGATACATCGAGGACCTGCAGGAGCTGGCCATCATCGAGCGGCCGGTGCGCCGGAGCCTGAAGGTAACGGGGCCAGTGACGTCATGGGCACCCCAGAACAAGCGGCGCCGTGACGTCATCAGAGCCTAGCATGTCACCGGGGGCCCCGGGAATAGATGGGGGGTGTCTTACAACTATGTAACAATCTTAGAAGCCAGGTGATACATCGTATCCTGTGCTGCAGTCTCCATAATAACTACTCCATGTAATGTGATGATGTCATCACCCTGCCGGACCAGAGAAGTGGGGGGGGGGGCTTATCCCTACAGTCTAGTAACCCCCCTGCCCCAATTGTAACCCTTCTATACTGTATGAGGGGATCCCTATGTCATACCCTGCCCCTCCGCCAGTCAGTGATGTCATCAGACTCTGACATCATCAATCATGATATTCCTTCATGGACCTGTTTACTAATGGGGATGGTTATTGGGGACGTGCCCTACCTGGGTTGTTATACATAAAGGCCCCCTTCAGGGTTCCTCTATTATATGTCATACAGACTGAGGGGATGTCACCTGATCGTGATGTCATCGCCCTCCGCCGACATCATCCCACTGTGTATCTCTCCGATTATTGAGGGTCCCCCATAATAATCGTTATCCCGGTGCCCCCCGTTCTGGGTATATCCTATGATGAGATGTAGCAGTGTCGGTAGTGCTGCGCTCTATTAATCTCCGCCCCCTTCGTTATAATCTCCAGGTGTATAATATCATTTGGAGGCCCCTGACCCGTCGTCCTTTCTTATTACAGACTCCTGAAGAGATTGAGAGGCTGACGGTCGATGAGGAGCTGAATGACATTGAGAGGGCGGTTTACCTGCTCAGGTAGGTGGCACTGGTGGCGCGGCCCTCGCTCACAGTGATGGGCAGGGTGTGAGGCTTCCACCATATTGTCATTTGTTGTATGGAGGGTCTGATAAATGGTGACATTCTTTACTGTCATTGGCCGTGGCGTCCGCACCCACCTATTGCCACCTGTGCCCCCTTAGTACCAATCCCCCGTTAGTGTCTGTACCCCCTTAGTACCAATCCCCCGTTAGTGTCTGTACACCCCTAGTACCAGTCCCCTCGTTAGTGTCTGTACCCCCTTAGTACCAGTCCCCTCGTTAGTGTCTGTACCCCCTTAGTACCAGTCCTCTCGTTAGTGTCTGTACCCCCTTAGTACCAGTCCTCTCGTTAGTGTCTGTACACCCTTAGTACCAGTCCCCTCGTTAGTGTCTGTACCCCCTTAGTACCAGTCCCCTCGTTAGTGTCTGTACCCCCTTAGTACCAGTCCCCTCGTTAGTGTCTGTACCCCCTTAGTACCAGTCCCCTCGTTAGTGTCTGTACCCCCTTAGTACCAGTCCCCTCTTTAGTGTCTGCACCCCCTTAGTACCAGTCCCCTCGTTAGTGTCTGTACACCCCTAGTACCAGTCCCCTCGTTAGTGTCTGTACACCCCTAGTACCAGTCCCCTCGTTAGTGTCTGCACCCCCTTAGTACCAGTCCTCTTGTTAGTGTCTGCACCCCCTTAGTACCAGTCCCCTCGTTAGTGTCTGCACCCCCTTAGTACCAGTCCCCTCGTTAGTGTCTGTACACCCCTAGTACCAGTCCCCTCGTTAGTGTCTGTACCCCCTTAGTACCAGTCCTCTCGTTAGTGTCTGTACCCCCTTAGTACCAGTCTCCTCATTAGTGTCTGTAGCCCCTTAGTACCAGTCTCCTCGTTAGTGTCTGTACCCCCTTAGTACCAGTCCTCTCGTTAGTGTCTGTAGCCCCTTAGTACCAGTCCTCTCGTTAGTGTCTGCACCCCCTTAGTACCAGTCCCCTCGTTAGTGTCTGTACACCCCTAGTACCAGTCCCCTCGTTAGTGTCTGTACCCCCTTAGTACCAGTCCTCTCGTTAGTGTCTGTACCCCCTTAGTACCAGTCTCCTCGTTAGTGTCTGTAGCCCCTTAGTACCAGTCTCCTCGTTAGTGTCTGTACCCCCTTAGTACCAGTCTCCTCGTTAGTGTCTGTACACCCCTTGTACCAGTCCCCTCGTTAGTGTCTGTACCCCCTTAGTACCAGTCCTCTCGTTAGTGTCTGTAGCCCCTTAGTACCAGTCCTCTCGTTAGTGTCTGCACCCCCTTAGTACCAGTCCCCTCGTTAGTGTCTGTACACCCTTAGTACCAGTCCCCTCGTTAGTGTCTGTACACCCCTAGTACCTGTCCCCTCGTTAGTGTCTGTAGCCCCTTAGTACCAGTCCCCTCGTTAGTGTCTGCACCCCCTTAGTACCAGTCCCCTCGTTAGTGTCTGTACCCCCTTAGTACCAGTCCTCTCGTTAGTGTCTGTACCCCCTTAGTACCAGTCTCCTCGTTAGTGTCTGTACCCCCTTAGTACCAGTCCCCTCGTTAGTGTCTGTACCCCCTTAGTACCAGTCCCCTCGTTAGTGTCTGTACACCCCTAGTACCAGTCCCCTCGTTAGTGTCTGTACACCCCTAGTACCAGTCCCCTCGTTAGTGTCTGTACACCCCTAGTACCAGTCCCCTCGTTAGTGTCTGTACACCCCTAGTACCAGTCCCCTCGTTAGTGTCTGTACCCCCTTAGTACCAGACCCCTCGTTAGTGTCTGTACACCCCTAGTACCAGTCCCCTCGTTAGTGTCTGTACACCCCTAGTACCAGTCCTCTCGTTAGTGTCTGTACACCCTTAGTACCAGTCCCCTCGTTAGTGTCTGTACCCCCTTAGTACCAGTCCCCTCGTTAGTGTCTGTACACCCCTAGTACCAGTCCTCTCGTTAGTGTCTGTACACCCCTAGTACCAGTCCCCTCGTTAGTGTCTGTACACCTCTAGTACCAGTCCCCTCGTTAGTGTCTGTACACCTCTAGTACCAGTCCCCTCGTTAGTGTCTGTACACCCCTAGTACCAGTCCCCTCGTTAGTGTCTGTACACCCTTAGTACCAGTCCCCTCGTTAGTGTCTGTACCTCCCTAGTACCTGTCCTCTCGTTAGTGTCTGTACCCCCTTAGTACCAGTCCCCTCGTTAGTGTCTGTACACCCCTAGTACCAGTCCCCTCGTTAGTGTCTGTACACCCTTAGTACCAGTCCCCTCGTTAGTGTCTGTACCTCCCTAGTACCTGTCCCCTCGTTAGTGTCTGTACCCCCTTAGTACCAGTCCCCTCGTTAGTGTCTGTACACCCCTTGTACCAGTCCCCTCGTTAGTGTCTGTACCCCCTTAGTACCAGTCCCCTCGTTAGTGTCTGTACCCCCTTAGTACCAGTCCTCTCGTTAGTGTCTGTACCCCCTTAGTACCAGTCCTCTCGTTAGTGTCTGTACACCCCTAGTACCAGTCCCCTCGTTAGTGTCTGTACACCCCTAGTACCAGTCCATTTGTGCCAGTACCTCCTTCCTACCACCCCCCTGGTTCTGTAGCTCCTTTCCATTAGCCTGCCCCCCCATGTCTGTTCCTCTTCCATGTGCACATCGGGGTAGGTGAACCCCAGATATTTTGCTGATGTCATAGTCCCCTTTCTTGGTTGTCAGCGCCTTATGGGGGTGATTTTGCGCCTTCTATTTGAGTTTCTGATTGGACTAGCGCTCAGCACCCTGGCCGTGGGGGCGGGGGGCAATGTACTGACCCAATCTACGGGGGTGCACGCCCAGGGCGTTTCTGCACTGCGGCTAGTATAGCAGGGGTGTTCAGATAACTTTCCTCCGATGTCAGGGGGTTGCTATGGTAACTGCGATGTATGGATGTTACCTGCCTTATTGTCGTGCTCCTGATACCGTCACTGGATAACAGATTGTCACTTACTGTCATCCGTCTTCAGTGTCTCAGGCTGGTGTCAGCCTCTGGTTCCCATACAAATATCAGAAATGTGGTAAATGAAAGGGTGTGTAAACTTTTGCAACCCCTCTCCAACACATGTAAAACAGACAAATGAAAAAAATAAATAAATGAAGAAATACTCTTTCTCCAAAAAATCCCCTACCGTTTGGTATGTACAGCTCCAGTGCAGATTTATGTGTCGCCATGGTTACAGACTACAAACAAACTCTGTGTGGTCTGATACCGCAGTCACCTATAAACGCTGTGACTGCAGGGCCAGACTACACCCGGCTTGTTTGTAGTCTGTAACCATGGAAACGCCATACAGCACAGCTACTGACAATAGGAGACTGGTTACAAAATTGCTTCATTGTTTTTGTTTTAGATTGGAAAGGTGGGGCGTCCCAACTTCTCGCAGACCTCCCCTCCTCTCCATCCCATCCAGCCAAAGTTGGAGCTCCCCTTTAAACCTACTGGAGTCGCCCCTTTGTCCGCTCGGTGTCATGTCGTACGGACTGGGCCGTGCTGCCGGTGACATTATTGGTGGGCCTACAGTGTTGCAGGATAGCGGTGGCGTTACATAACGAGCACATGTTCCGCAGGCGGTGCTGCCTTTAATTAGCCCTTGCCTGTCCCGATGTGCCGGAGGGGAGGCTCTAATGCCTCTTAATCATCTGGACGGGTGGCGTAATTAGCTCTGGAAGCGGCCGCGTGCTCCGAGTCTTCGGCACTTGAGTCTTCTGTTGCATGGAAACCGCAATCATCTTACAATTTTTCACGGATTTGTAAATAAACCTTGATAAATAGAACCCCGACCGGGAATGCCTCAGCCTGCCAGGGGCCCAGTCCTTGTAGAGGAGAGGGGCCCCATAGCAAACATGCATCCAGTCATATATTTGCTATAGGGGAGCCCAGTGCGGGTTCACATAAGGTAGGGTGAGGCGGCTAATTGGGCCCCGCTCTCCCCGCTGCTGCAGAACGTCTCTTTGAGGCCTAAGAGGGAGACTGTTGTTTGATATGAAACACCCTAAAGAGGTGTGTACTGTGAGGTTCTGCAGCAGCTGAGGTGTGTGTATTATGAGGTTCTGCAGCAGCTGAGGTGTGTGTATTATGAGGTTCTGCAGCAGCCGAGGTGTGTATTATGAGGTTCTGCAGCAGCTGAGGTGTGTGTATTAGGAGGTTCTGCAGCAGCCGAGGTGTGTATTATGGTGTTCTGCAGCAGCTGAGGTGTATATTAAGAGGTTCTGCAGCTGAGGTGTGTATTATGAGGTTCTGCAGCAGCTGAGGTATGTAGTATGTGGTTCTGCAGCAGCTGAGGGGTGTATTATGAGGTTCTGCAGCAGCTGTGGTGTGTATTATGAGGTTCTGCAGCAGCTGAGGTGTGTATTATAAGGTTCTGCAGCAGCTGAGGTGTGTCTATTAAGAGGCTCTGCAGCAGCTGTGGTGTGTATTATGAGGTTCTGCAGCAGCTGTGGTGTGTATTATGAGGTTCTGCAGCAGCTGTGGTGTGTATTATGAGGTTCTGCAGCAGCTGTGGTGTGTATTATGAGGTTCTGCAGCAGCTGAGGTGTGTATTATGAGGTTCTGCAGCAGCTGAGGTGTGTCTATTAGGAGGTTCTGCAGCAGCTGAGGTGTGTATTATGAGATCGTTCAGCAAGTAGGACTTAAAACTGTACAATACACACTGCAGCCACTGCAGAACCTCTTTTCATAGAGAGCTGGAACGCTTCCTGTCAGTCATTACGAAGATCCATGACCGGCTCAGAGATCAGCAGTATTTATGTTGCGCCGCTTGTCTGGTTTGGAGGTGAAGGTATTCTTCATCTTCAGTCTCGGCAGCAGTTCAGACTGCTGCTCTCACCTTCCCCCATGCTTTATACTGCAGCTCTGCTTGTTCACACCATTTCCTGACAGTTAGAAAAACACTATTACAGACTGAAGATGTGCCTCAATAGAGGGCGGGGCCTCGCTAGGGGGCGGGGCTGGAGATCGCCTTTCAGGTTCGGACTCCTCACTAGAGGCAAGAATGCTGATTACCTCGTTAATGGCCATTGTGCGGCTGTCAGGTGGCGGTGCCCGGGGCCCCAGCACGTAACGACTTTAATCACGTCTTATTGTTCCAGGCTGAATGACTTGTTTCTCTGCAGAGCGTCAGCCCCAGATCCCAGGAGTCTGCAGAGCATCTGCCCCCTACACACAGTGGGGGCGCAACATCCACAGAAATCCAGCGTCTGCCCCAAATCCGCTGCGAATATAGAGCCTTGTCTCTGTTGGTTCTGTCTGTTCCTGGGAAAGCTGGGTGACCACCACTATGGCCGCCATTGCAGCTTCCAGGTTACCCAGCTTTTCTAGACCCCTGAATGGCCGATCGACTTGGTAAATAGGATACAGTAATACAGGAAGCTGGGAAGGTTGGCGCCGAAATGTCCCCCTTAGGTGTCGTCATTCAGCTATTTAAGATCTTTATCTGGGAAAGCTGGGTGATGAGCAATATGGCAGACGTTACGCCTTCGATAGGGTGGGGGGTCATCAAACTTTCCTAGCGCTTGTTCTGTTACCATACACACTCACAGTAATTGGATAACTAGACAGAGGTTCCATACAGGACTGTAAGAAAGCTGGGTGACAACCCTTGGGGACCTGTAACCAGCACTGACTGTGTTGTCAGTTGTCACCCAGCTTTTCTAGAGTCTTGCATGGCAGATCTGCCCAGTTCTGCAATGATATGGGAGCAAGGGACTTACTTAAAGAGCAGGATCGACCCTATTAAACCAGAATCTGCCTGGTGGGCTTGATTCTGCTGATTAAATCGATACCTGTCTTGCGAAAATCGGTTGTGGCTTTCCCGAGGAAAAAAAGATTTTTATCCTTTAAGTAAATGAGGGTGTCAGTTCACTGAGGGGCGTGGCCAGCCCTGGGAAGCATGGAGGGCCTAGGCCACACCCCTCAGCGAGCTGAAGCTCTCATTTACTTAAAGGATAAAAGTCTTTTTTTCTTGAGAACGCCACAACCGATTTTCACAAGACCGGTATCGATTTAATCCGCAGGATCAACCCTACCAGGCAGTGTACTTGGTTTTATAGGGTTGGTGTTGTGGACGGGTGCCCTTTAAAGGGGTATTCTGGTTAAAGTTATCCCCTATAACTATCAGATTGTTTGGGATCCCACCGATCACCAGAACAGGTACCCCATACTCCTTGGAGCCCCCGAAATGAATAGAGCAGCAGGTCAGGTGTGCAAACCGTGCTCGGTTCATTCTTGTTACTCTGCTTTCTCCGGACCTCCCATGGAGATGGGCGGAGCGGCGGTGCGCCTACCCAACCTGCCTCTCCGTTAATTTTGGGGGGGCTCAGAGGAGTCCTGTGATTGGTGGAGATCCCAGTGGTAGGTGGTTATATGTAGAGGGGATCCCAGCAATAGATGGTTATATCTTTTTGCAACCAGAATACCCCTTTAACTAGGCAGACCTATGGTGGCCACATCATCCAGCTTTCCCAGCTCCAGATATAACCAAATAATAGCAGCGTGCAGTGTTTAACCCCGCGAGAGGAGAAGGCAGTGAGGTTACGTTATAGCTCGTGCCTCGTGCTTTGCCTTGTGTTGTCAGCAGGGTGGACCGGCAGGTCAGTGTACGCCTCGCTGTCAGCCGGGGAGCGTGCCCGTCACCAGGGAGACCTGTCTGTTTACACACAGCGACCATCGCTCCTTACTCCGGGCCCCATTGTTCCACACATAATAGGTCAGCTGACCTCCGCGCCCGGCCGCCGCCGCAGTAACCGCGTGCTGTGAATGGACGGGATTCCTGCTATTGTCCCCCGTGTCCTCATGTGCCGCCCTGTGTACAGAGTGAGTCTGCAGGACACGCTGCGGCGTGGAGAGGGTTAACCCACGGGGGGGACTTATAAAACCTTCCACTTCCCAGTTTACCAGTCGTACAATTTCGCGCTGGGTCAGGGGGCGGTATCCAAGGCGCCCCGCTGCGTTTATGTCCGAAATCTACGCTCTGTAATGTGCAGTTATGGCGCACGGGTGGAGCGAGATGCGCCAATGGCAGGGCATTTGACACCAGTGGGCCACCAATTAAGACTGGCGTATCAAGCGTCGGTCTTAATAAATGTCCCCCGTCGTGTTTCAGTTCCGCACCAAGATCTCTGCTTGATGTCAGTGAATGAGAACACATGTTTTCATCCAGAGACTGAAACAGCCGACCTAATGCTTCTCACCTAAGCTGAGGGTTTGTTACAGTGTGTCCGCGCATGGAATTTTGAAATCTCTCTCCTGCCCTGACCGTTTGTTACAGTGTATCAGTCTGGAGCCCAGGCTGTTTAAATTGGATACAATCGTAATAACGTTTCGGCTCAGGACATTTTTATTTTATTTTAAGTTACCCGCAAAGTTGTTCCCATTCCATTCCTTGACAGCAAGCAGAGATATTGAAACTGTGAATGGCTAAAAAGTAAAGAATATACATGAGAAAGTTACAGAACTTTTCAGACTGATACATTTTACCTGGGTGGGCACATTGTAACAAGCTCGGACAGGGGAGAGGTTGGCGCAGCTGTGGGTTTGTTACAATTGTATCTGGTCTAGAAAATTCTCTGTGATATAAACACGTCACAGAGGATTGTCTGGACTAAGATACAATTGTAACAAACCCTCAGCTGTGCGAAGTTTCAGGTCCTGCAGCCCAAACCCTTCGACTTCATTGGAGCTGAGATGCAATACCAGACCCAACCTTTAGGCAGATGTGGTGCTGTTTTTGGAGGAAAGCAGCCATTGTTTTTTAAACCTGGACAAGCCCTTTAAGTTTCCATTCAAGTTCATGGTCAAATTGACAAAATGAGCTCAGAAGTTTGGAGGTCTCCATGCTAGAAACCTAAAGGACAGGGTATCCATACTGTATGTTCTGCTGAGGGACAGTTTGCCTCTGTTTCTTCTCTTTTCAGCCTGTGTCAGTCTTCACTGCAGTCGTAGCATTCTGTACCTTCACCAGGAAGCTCAGGATGAACAGTTGCAGTGTCTGTGGCTACAATCTCTGGGGCCTCTGGATGCGATTTTCCTGTTCATTATGTATGAGGAGAGTCATGAAGACGTGAGCCCCTAATTAGACGTCCTTGGCTCATAACGGCGAGCGGTAGCCTCTCTTCTTCAGCAAAGCTTCTCGGCAGACCCTCCCGGGTGCGATTCTTCCTCTTAGGCCTCTTGCACACGACCAGATGTGTTTTGCGGTCCGCAAAATTACGGATGACATCCGTGTGCAATTTGTATTTTGCGTAACGGAACAGCCGGCCCCTAATAGAACAGTCCGATCCTTGTCCGTACTGCAGACAATAATAGGACAGGTTCTATTTTTTTTTGCAGAATGGAAATACAGACATACGGAAACAGAATGCACACGGAGTAACTTCCGTTTTTTTTTTTTGTGTGGAACCATTGAAATGAATGGTTCGATATACGGTCTGCAAAAAAACCCGGAATGGACACGGAAAGAAAATACGTTCGTGTGCACGAGGCCTTACCCAGTAATTGAAGTCTGGAGACCTGCGGCGGGCGGCTCGCTTTCAGTAGGTTCTCACCTGTAAGAAAAGCTACTGATGCCTGTAACTGGACAGGACGGAACAAAGGAACCAGTAATTACTGCACTTTACATTGTTTTCACTGCAGAGAAGGCGGGAGACGGTATTAGGAAATAGCCGGAGTAGTAATTCCCTGATGTCCGCTATAAACCAATGGATGTAGCAGAGTATAGTGTAATGATGGATCTGCAGGAAAGATCTATGTATCTATTATCTATCTATATATTATCTATCTATCTATCTCATATCTATCTATCTATCTATCTATCTATCTATCTATCTATCTATCTATCTCATATCTATCTATCTATCTATCTATCTATCTATCTATCTATCTTCTTTCTATCTTCTATCTATCTATCTATCTTCTATCTATCTATCTATCTATCTATCTATCTATCTATCTATCTATCTATCTATCTATCTTCTTTCTATCTTCTATCTGTCTATTATCTATCTATCTATCTATCTATCTATCTATCTATCTATCTATCTATCTATCTATCTATCTATCTATCTATCTATCTATCTATCTATCTATCTATCTATTATCTATCTATTATCTATCTATCTTCTATCTATCTGTCTATTATCTATCTATCTATCTATCTATTATCTATCTATTATCTATCTATCTTCTATCTATCTATCTATCAATCTATCTCATATCTATCTATCTCATATCTATCTCATATCTATCTATTATCTATCTGTCTATTATCTATCTATCTATCTATCTATCTATTATCTATCTATCTATCTATCTTCTATCTATCTATCTATTATCTATCTATCTATTATCTATCTATCTATCTATCTATCTATCTATCTATCTATCTATCTATCTATCTATCTATCTATCTATCTGTCTAGCTCTGTCTCTCTGTCTATCTATTGTACAGTCTTTGTTTTACCACTATGCATGTACCAGGAAGCGCAGTATGAACTGAACTATGATACCCAAACCACACTGTAGATAGATGTGAAAAGAGTTAGTATAAGTGTCGTCACTGGACACCAGCACCGAATGGAATCGACCAGTATGAGGTGCCAAGGCACAGAGCCAGATGGATTGGGGCCCCTTCACACGTGGCAGATTTTATGGCAGAAAATTCAGCGGCTGAAAATCAGTTCCATTCACTTGAATTGGACGGCAAGCGCATGGATTTTTGCAAGCCCCATTCAGGTGAATGGAACTGATTTTTCAGTTGCGGAATTTTTCTGCAACAAAATCCTCAGCGTATGAAGGTGCCCTTATAGGGTCCTAGTGAGACGGAAAGACAGAGGAGCAAATGCTAAGAAGACAATCCCCTCAAATATAATGACATTAGAGGCATAATACAAGCACAGGTGCCGTACATTACAATGCATGGAAACCTGAGAAATATATCATTATATGGCCTTCCAGGAAGTCAAATGCCAAAAAGACAATTCCCTCAAACGTTCTGCTCCATGGATACAGAATGGCTGTAGTGCGCTGTGGCGTCACAGCCGCAGTGAAAGGAGTCCGAGGAGATTGGTGTTATACGCTGAAACCCCAGTAGCGATCTGGGAACGCGTCTCCTGCTCTTACAAACGACAGGAAAGTGATCTATTAGGGGAATTGTCACATCTGTGAAGTGATATCACTCTCGGCATCATATGGCAACGCAGTGTACAGTATCTCTTTCCAGGGGCGTGAAGACTTCTCCAGTCTGTGCCGCTTATTGCAGCGACGAGCCGTTCTGATAATAACTGAAGCCTCTAGTTGCTAAGAAGGAATTGTTGTTGGTGGACACTTCAGTACCACGCACATGAATCACTGCTTCTTCAAATAGAGCAAATATCGGTGGCAACGCTGAGCTTCCTCCATGCATTTACAGGGTCTCTAGATAATGCTTTACCCTTCACCAGTCTTCAGGTCCTGGTGGTCATACTTCTACTTTTATCACCATGGAGGACCTAGTGGTCATAATTCCACTTTTACCAGCATAAAGGCCCTGGTGGTCATAATTCTACTCTTATCGTCATACAATACAGGTCCTGGTGGTCATACTTGTACTTTTATCGTCCTACAATACAGGTCCTGGTGGTCATAATTCTACTCTTATCGTCATACAGGTCCTGGTGGTCATACTTGTACTTTTATCGTAATACAATACAGGCCCTGGTGGTCATAATTCTACTCTTATCGTCATACAGGTCCTGGTGGTCATACTTGTACTTTTATCGTCATACAATACAGGTCCTGGTGGTCATAATTCTACTTTTATCGTCGTATAGGTCCTGGTGGTCATACTTTTACTTTTATCACCAGGCAGGTCCCGGTGGTCATAATTCTACTCTCATCTTCATACAGGTCATGCTGGTCATACTTATAATTTTATCACCATGTAGGTTCTGATGGTCATGTTGTGTAGGCCTTGGTGATTGTAATCTTTCTCCTACTGGTCATACTGAGTAGTTCCTGGTGATTATTCTTCTACCTTTATCATCATGTAGTTCCTGGTCGTCATGCTGTGTAAGTCCTGGTGAACACGCATCTTTTATAACCATGCAGGTCCTAGTGGTCCTACATCTACTTTTATCTACCATGTAGTTCCTAGGGATCTTACTTCTACCTTCTGATGGTGATATTGTGGGTTGTCACACCATATAGGTCCTAGTGGTCATAAACTTGTAGGTGCTGGTGATTATACTATACTATCCTTATCACTGTGTATGTCACTGTCCCTATGTTCATACTTCTTCTACCACCATGTAAGTCCTGGTGGTCACACTACTACTTATACAACCAGGGATCCTGGTGATCATACTTCTTTGATGTACTTCGATCATACTTCTTCAGTCCTGGTGATCGACTTAACCGGTGAAGTCACTGTACTTCTTTCCCCACAATGCACCTTCTAGGTTATTTCCCCAGAACCATCACTCTCATTTCCATCTTTTGAGGTCCACGCTCTCAGACTCTTCCATCCTCTCTCCCTAAGAGAGGCAGTGACTGCCCCCTGGCTCACCCACCCAGTTACTGGGTCACTTTGCATTTCCTGTTCTTAGAACTGCCAACTGTCATTTTGGGTGACTTTAACATCCCCTACACAACCCAATCTCCCCATCGGCCTCCAAGCATCTATCTCTAACCACCTCTCTTGGTCTTTCACAACTTTCTAACTCTCAGACGCATAAAGACAATAACACACTTGACCTGGTCTTCTTCTGGCTCTGCTTGGTTCCTGACTTTACTAGCTCTCCTCTCCCACCCCCTCAGAAGCACCCTGGATGAAGTAGCGCCCCCTACACTCAGAACCTCCAAACAGAGATAAAAGCTACACAGACTTACACCTTAAACTCGCTTGCTCCAGCAATACTCCAGCAGTGCCGAACACCTATGGAGAAAAGGTCATACGCCAGAAGATTTTCTTCATTACAAATTTATGCTGAGAACTTATAACTTTGCCCTTCACCTCCCCAAACAGACCCATTTCACAACCCCGATCTCCTCACTATCCAATTATAATAAAAAAACTGACACTTTTCACTTCCTCCTTAGTCCAAAAGTGCATGCGCCTATCACAGACCTCTGGGCTGAAGATCTGGCCACCTTTTTCAAAGAGAAAGTTGGTAACATTCAGCAGAGAATTTGCTCCCAGTCTCCAAATGTCATCGACTCCCCCCCTCGCATCTCTTCTGGTTCACTTTCCACATTCAACCCATTCACAGAAGGAGAAGTCTCCAGGCTCCTCTTCTCGCCCTCCCACATGTACTACTGCCTCTATTACCTTCAACTCCTCCAGTGTCTCTTACCAGCTGTCAATACCTCCCTAACTAAAGTCTTCAACCTCCCTCTCTCTTCTGGTATCTTCCCCTTCTCTTTCATAAAGAAGTCTCTTTACTAAAGAAACCTTCTCTTGTCCCGTCCTACGGAGCTAACTACAGACCTGTGTGTACAATATATCGATCGGCACTGCGGGAGATAGAGTGGAGGTGCACGTGTCCCAGGGCAGGCGTCCCATGTAGATCAAAGGAAGAACGGACCGGCACTCGCTGTTAGTATATAATCCTGTTAGTATATAGTCCGTTCTTCCTTTGATCTAACTACAGACCTGTCTCCAATCTCGCCTTCATCTCTAAACTCCTGGACGTCTAGTCTACTCTCGCCTCATCCATTATCTCTCGGCTAACTCTCTCCTTGATCTATTACAATCTGGTTTCCACACCCTTCATTTTACAGAAACTGCCCTCACAAAAGCGAAAAATGATCCCCTGACCTCCAAATGCAGTGGTGACTACTTTCTACTAATTCTCCTAACTGCAACGGTGACTAATCTCTTCTAATTCTCCTCAATCTCTCTGCAGTATTGTAGACACTGTAGACCACCATCTCCTCCTCACCATGCTCTAATCTATTGGCCTCAAGGACACCGCTCTCTCATGGTTTTCTTCCCATCTCTCTTGCCACTCCTTCAGTGCATCATTAGCTGGCTCTACGTCTTCTCCCTCCTGCCGTTGGGGTTCCTCAGGATTCAGTCCTAGGTCCTCGCAACTTTTCTCTCTACACAGCCGCTAATGGACAGACTATCAGCAGATTTGGTTTTCAGTAATATCTCTATGCTGATGACACCTAACTGAATACTTCTTCCTGTGATATCACCCCTGCTGTACTAAAGAAAACCAGTGACTGTTTGCCGTCTCTAGCATCATATCCTCTCTCTGACGGAAACTTTCAAAAACTGAATTTTTGTTTTCACCAACTACTAACCTAAAGTATATAAGCCTGATATCACCATCATCACACCCAGGTAGCACGCCCGCGGTCTCAGTGTTATGTTTGATCTTTCCTTTACCCCCAATATTCAATCTCTCTCCCGCTCGTGCCGCCTGCACCTCCAAAAACATCTCTAGAATCCCCCCCTTTCTTACTATGGGAGCAAAGAAAAACTCCCATTGTTGCCCTGATTCATTCCCATCTTGATTACTGTAACTCATTACTAATTGGTCTCCCGTCTCCAAGACTTCTCCCGAGCCGCACCGGTTCTCTGGAATGCCCTACCCCCTCATAGATTGTAAGCTCTTGAGAGTGGGACCTTTTAATCCTCTTGTTATAATTGTTCGTTGCTATGTAATGTATAATTTTGTTTGTACATGATCCCTCAGGTGGTAAAGCGTTGTGGAATATGTTGGCGCTATATAAATAAAGATTATTATTATTCTTTACCTTGCTGGACCTGGTGGTTATACTTCACCCTGTAACCGCCTGTAGGTCCTGGTAAATATACGCCTGCTATTATCCTCTTGTAGGACATGTTGGAGTTTATTTAAGCCTTTCTTGGGCTCGGAGCTACTTCCCAACCCCCTAACCAAACTTGCCTGTCCGCTTACACTTTCTCTTTAGATCATTATATCCTAACTACCAGTCTTATGTCCTCCTCATGACCACTTAAGGGTTGAGCATAGTGGTGCATGATGTATTTACTGCCATGTTGTCACGACGAGTCGGGCTTCATGGTGCATTCCTCACCCCAGAAGTAAGAGTAGTACTAATGGGTATAAAGCTTTACAGATGACCCTTAGGTTTATAGCCCGTTTTGCATTGAAGGAACAAAAGTGCTTTAGGCTACTTTCACACTAGCGTCTTTTGCGGATCCGTCATGGATCTGCAAAAAACGGATACGTTACAATAATACAACCGCTCGCATCCGTCATGAATAGATCCGTTTGTATTATCTGTAACATAGCCGAGACGGATCCGTCATGAACTTCATTGAAAGTCTATTGTGTCAGAGAAAACCGGATCCGTCCCCATTGACTTACATTGTGTGCCAGGACGGATTGGGTTTGGCTCAGTTTAGTCAAGCGGGCAGGCAGCGTATTGGTGTCCGCCTCCAGAGCGGAACGGAGACCGATTGGAGGCAAACTGATGCATTCTGAGCGGATCCTTTTCCATTCAGAATGCATTAGGGCAAAACTGATCCGTTTTTGACCGCTTGTGAGAGCCCTGAACGGATCTCGCAAACGGAAAGCCAAAACGCGAGTGTAAAAGTAGCCTATACGGGGCAGGTCATCCTTACGGGCCCCCCCAGTCTCAGCTTCAGTGGGAGCAAATAGTTTTATGACTTCCCTCCAAGCTGCACAAGCCCAACCTGAAAGAGCATTGTGTGTAGACAAAGGGGAGAAACGTCTTCACACCAGGAAGATGGATGGATTTCTCCTGACTGTATTGTCCTCGGCATTTAAAGGGGTTGCCCCATTAAGACACTTTATCCACAGTATACGTTTGGCGGGGGTCAGACCTGTTCTCCCCCACACAGGCTCGCTGCCTCTCCATTCATCTCTATGGGGCTGCCGGAGATGGCCGAACACGTGTACTCAACTATCTCCGGCATAGAGTTCAATGAAGCTGTGGACATACAAACAGGTAGCACAGACCCTCAATCTCATGATCCTTGGAAGGCCCCAGCAGTCACAGGAGAGGGGATAAGTTGTCTTAAAGGTGCTCTCCAAGATAATTTAACTGATGACCTATCTTCTGGACAGCTCATCAGTATCTGATCGGTGGGGGTCCGACGCCTAAGACCCCTAGCTGATCAGCTGTTTGAGAGGGCACCGGCACGCGCAGTAGCATGTTCATCGGTCTCATGGCCTAGGCCAAGGGTGGGCAACCTGCGGCACTCCGGCTGTTGTGAAACTAGAACTCCCAGCATGCATGGAAATAAATGGAGCATGCTGGGAATGGTAGTTTCAAAACAGCTGAAGTGCCGGAGGTTGGGCACCCCTGGCCTAGGCGCAGATCAGCCCCATTGAAGTGATTGGAGCTGAGCAGAGATACCAAGTACAGCCGCTATACAATGGACGGCGCTGTGCTTGGTGAGCAGAGAGAAGACTGCGGCGCCACTGCGAGCACCAACAGCTGATCGGGGGGGGGGGTCATCAGTGTAAAGATCTTGGAAAATCCCTTTAAGGGCTCATGCACACGACCGTATGGCTTTTAAAGTGTTTTGCGGTCTGTTTTTTACGGATCCGTTGTTCCGTTTTTTGTTTCCGTCTCCTTTCCGTTTTATACATATGCCACATACAGTATACAGTAATTACATAGAAAAAATTGGGCTGGGCATCACATTTTCAATATGGATGCATTTCCGTATGTGTTCCGTTTTTTTTGCGGACCCATTGACTTGAATGGAGCCAAGCACCGTGATTTGCGGACACGAATAGGACATGTTCTATCTTTTCACGGTACGGAAATACTGAAACGGAATGCACACGGAGACACTTCAGTTTTTTTTTGCTGAACCATTGAAATGAATGGTTCAGTATATGTACCGCATACTGAACGCAAAATACTGTCGTGTGCATGAGCCCTAAGTGTGAGCATTTAAATCTATGGGAAATGCTGGACTCAAAAGTTTTTTTTTCTACCGTTGTTTTTGTTAATTAGGTCGCATATTTTGTGACTTTGGTGTTTGCATATTGGCATTTCGACATCTCCTTCTCTATGGGAAATGAAAGATCACATAAAAATGTGTTCACTCAGTTGAAATCGCCACTGAAAAACCGCCATAAAATCCACATGGTGTGCAGCGTTTTTTTTTTTTGTGCACAAAAACACTTCAGAGCAAAATCATGCGTGTAGAGGCCTTTAATCCATTCACTCATCATGTTCTTTCTTATCGCCATATGTCCCAAGATTGTCTTACCAGCTTTGAAAAGCTCCGTGAGTATCAGCTGCAATCTGGGTAATAGAGCGATTTTCAGGTGCCATTTGATGCCTGCAGTGTATCCTGTGCCAGGCTGCAGATGGGTAGATCTGGTCTCTGGAGCTTTATTACAGCCCCAGGTACATAGGTTTGGCAGCGAAATGAAAATGTAATCTTCCATAATCTAATGCACTCTGGTTGTATCCCTGAACTTCCAGCCTCTGTTATCAGAAAAGCTTCATATATTAGTTGTAAAGTTCATAAAACACAAGCAGTGTCTGTGAAGGTTCATAAGACAGAGCAACTTAGTATTTGATGTACCAAAATACTGCCTATATATAGAAATATAACTATTATAATACTGCCTATATATAGAAATATAACTACTATAATTCTGCCTATGTATATAAATGTAACTATTATAATACTGCTCCTATGTACAAGAATATAACTACTATAATACTGATCCTATGTACAAGAATATAACTACTATAATACTGCTCCTATCTACAAGAATATAACTACTATAATACTGTTCCTATGTACAAGAATATAACTACTATAATACTGCCTCCTATGTACAGGAATATAACTACTATAATACCGCTCCTATGTACAAGAATATAACTACTATAATACTGCCTCCTATGTACAAGAATATAACTACTATAATACTGCTCCTATGTACAAGAATATAACTACTATAATACTGCTCCTATGTACAAGAATATAACTACTATAATACTGCTCCTATGTACAAGAATATAACTACTATAATACTGCTCCTATGTACAGGAATATAACTACTATAATACTGCTCCTATGTACAAGAATATAACTACTATAATACTGCCTCCTATGTACAGGAATATAACTACTATAATACCGCTCCTATGTACAAGAATATAACTACTATAATACTGCTCCTATGTACAAGAATATAACTACTATAATACTGCTCCTATGTACAAGAATATAACTACTATAATACTGCTCCTATGTACAAGAATATAACTACTACAATACTGCTCCTATGTACAAGAATATAACTGCTATAATACTGCTCCTATGTACAAGAATATAACTACTATAATACTGCCCCTATGTACAAGAATATAACTACTATAATACTGCTCCTATGTACAAGAATATAACTACTATAATACTGCTCCTATGTACAATAATATAACTACTATAATACTGCTCCTATGTATAAGAATATAACTACTATAATACTGCTCCTATGTACAAGAATATAACTACTATAATACTGCTCCTATGTACAAGAATATAACTACTATAATACTGCTCCTATGTACAAGAATATAACTACTATAATACTGCCTCCTATGTACAAGAATATAACTACTATAATACTGCTCCTATGTACAAGAATATAACTACTATAATACTGCTCCTATGTACAGGAATATAACTACTATAATACTGCTCCTGTTTATAAGACAGGTAACCCCAAAATGCGTCAATCTTCTAGATAAAATCGAGGCGCGGTCAGTAGTTGCCGGCGACGTTTCCTTTATATGGATACACAGTGATACATTTTATAACGTTTTTATCACTTTGTGTCCGTCCGTCACCAGGCTGTTGTAAGGAGCGGGGTCGGATTATGTGCGGGATTTCCTTCATTCTTGGATGTGTCGGATGTGTCGGGGACAGGAGCACTGTCTCTACCTGCCGGCTCTGCTCTCCATCAGCGAGGGAAGTAATCCGCGTTTGCCTCGTATTCAGGTGTACAGCCGTGACGGCTTTGTATTCATAGTAACCTTATTTACTAAGATCAGCTTGGTTAATTGAAGTTTCAGATTTCTTTGTGTCCCTCTTGAGCCAGAACCAAGGAGCCGGAACCTAATTCTCACAAATAGCCATTTTGTGATGGTGCCAGTTACGTAGGGGAAGCACAAATGCCGATCGCTCAGCGCAGCCACAATGGATATGAATGAAGGGCTGTTGTCCATATGCTTCACTGATTAGAAATGGCACGGCTCTTTATTTGGTCTTAAAGGGGTTTTCTGATGGGACCCTTTGGGTTCTAAAGGGTACCCCACCTGGCTATTCATGAGCCTCCTCAATCAGCCAGGTCGGAGGGTGGGTTTAAAAGGATTTTCCAAGACCTTATAAATGATGACCCATCATCATCAGTATCTGATCGGTGGGGGTCCGATACCCGGGACTCCCGGGGATCAGATGTTTGAAGCGGCAGCGGCTTTTCTGTGAGCGCCACGGCCTTCTCTGTGTTTGCCAAGCGCCCTCTCCACTTTTTAACTGCCTGGCCCCGTTAATCAAAATGGAGAGCGTTGCAGAGACAGCAACTGCACCACTTTTCCCACTGAATGGGAACAGTGGTGCAGTGACCAACTCCGGCCACTGCACGACAGGTGGCGCTGTGTGGTTTGTAGCCAGAGTTACTGCAGAGCAGCTGTCAGACCCCCACCAAGAAGATAATCATAGCCTGTCCTAAGGATGGGTTTTTACGGATTTTTTTTTTTTTAACGGACGACCCATCCTCACACCTTGCTTCTGAAAACAATGAACTGCCTGACGACTAATCTGCATCGGAGTGGTGAGAAAAGGGCGCATCTGATCGGAAAGCCAGGAGTGCCGCGACAGATGTGCCGGCTGAAAAGCAGATGATTTTTTTCCCCCGGGATTTTCTAACTAGATAGGTAATCCCATCTGTATCTGATCGCTGGGGGTCCCACACCAGGGGCCCCACCGGTCAACTGTTTGAGAAGGCACTGGTGGTTGCAGTAGCGCCGCAACCTTCTCACAGCTTTTTCTTAGGTCAGTGATGTCACGTTCATCGGTCACATGGCCTAGGCGCAGCTCAGCTCCCATTGAAGGGAATGGGGCTGAGCTGCGATACCAAACACGGCCACTATACAATGGAAGGCGCTGTGCTGTGGTGAGCAGAGAGAAGGACGCAGCGCTACTGCGATCAGTGGGGCCTTCTCAAACACCTGATGGGTGTCGGACCCTCACGAATCAGGATAGGTCATCATTTAAAAAATCCCGGAAAACCCCTTTAAAAGAGTGAACAACCCCTTTAAGGACCAAGCTGCTTTGCCTATAATCTCGCCGTAGCCGGCCGCTCGCCTTTCCGCGATGAATCCTCTGTTTTAGCCCGGCAAATCTGTCGCGGCAGTCCTGGCTTTCCGATCCGACGCGCCCTTTTCTCGCCGTTCAAATGCGGATTCGTCGCCAGGCAGTTCATCATTTTCAGATGCAAAGTGTGAGATTTTTTCCGCAAAGCAAAGTGAATCAGGGATTCAGATTCCGCCTACTGATTCCAAAATTACTAGACTCCCTTTCGACGGCTCTGCTTTTCCCCGCGTAGACTGCCATGGCAACCCGCCGTTACGAGAGCGAGAGGGGCAATATAATAATGGCCACTGTGCCTTTTATTGAGCGTCCCATTTTTAACCGCTTCACTGCCAGAGCGACCGGCACAACCTAGAATCGTTAGTCTGTGATGTGAAATGCTCGTGGCGGCATCTTACACCAGGAGTTAATTGCGTCACGTCAATATAGGGTCAAGGACTTCCGTGCCCTTACTGCAGGGGGCAGCATGCGGCAGATATAGCGTACATAGCTGCGCTTCCCATGCTCCATTGCATTTGGTGCAGTCATAATTCCCCCCCCCCCCCCCATAATGTCCCGCCTGACCCCAGTATATATGTGACCGGGAACAGAGAACAGGTGAGAAAGGTAGGACTGCTGGGTGTCTGACCACTGGGACCCTCACCAGTCAAGAGAAAGGGGGTGTGACTGGAGCAGTAGTGCTTATGACCACCTCTCCATTCAATTCTATAGTGGTCGTGCTTCTGCATTAACAATGGGGTCTCGGGGGACTTGATTAGTGGGGTCCCCACCCCAGCGATCATACAGAAAATTAGACAGCTTTTTAACATCCTCAGACGTTGAATTCTTCACTATTTTCAAGATCTCTGCTCGCTGTCAGGGAATAGAATCATTCCTGTTTACATCTAAAGGCTGAGAATGTCTCCTTTTTAATGCTTCTCACAGCTGAGGGTTTGTTACAGTGTAAGGTTTGTCTGCCTGGAATCCAGGAGAGAGATCGGCGCTGCTGATGTTGTTGGGCCTGATTTTAGGTTCCTGGGAAGGAGGGCGACGCCGATCGTGCACAGACTGGGAGCTGTCGTGACTCCTTTCCCTGGTTTCCTAGGAGAAGACTGCTCGTTGCCGTGTCCCTTAGGAGGAAATAAAAAGTTAAAGTGGATTCCCTGTGGCACAGAGCAGGAGGACAGTAAGATAGTGATCATGACAGCGGACTGCAAACATGGAGATCCATAATCAGGCTGATAGAGCTGTCCCGGATTAGAAAAACATGGCTGCATTTCTTCCAAAACGGCGCCACACCTGTCCGCAGGTTGTATGTGGTATTGCACATCAGCTCCATGGAATGAAGTTGAGCTGCAGTACCGCACACCACCTTTGTGCAGTGGGGGGTCGCTGTTTATAGAAGAAGGCAGCCATGATTTTTGAAGCTTCACAAAGAGGATGCACAGAGTCACACAGCGTTCTTGCAACTAGTAGGTTTTCCATGGTCCTCATTACACCGCCATATAACTTTGTTACGCCATCCAGTGGAATATACCCCAATTTTCCACAATTTTACTTTCTGGCAGCGTTTATTCAAGCTCTCTCTTCGGTGCAGTCATGGGGAGACTTTCCTGGACCTTCATGGTCCTGTGTGAACATTACAGTCCGCTAGTAAATCTATCTGTGCCCTGTAGGAAGCTCCTTGTAGCATGGCAGTGTGCCACCCCCGATACCCGTTGAGGCTGCGCAGGTTGCACATGTGGTGTGCCTGCCCACGACTCTAGGGTGCACATAGCATTGAAGAAGCCATGGGGCCATAGAGAAGAGGGTCTGGTTCAAGTTGGGCCAATGGATGGAGAGGGATTGAGATATATATATATATATATATATAGAAAATTAGAGAGCGAGAGAATGAGAGTCTGAAAGAGTGAGAGATATAGAGAGAATTAGAGAGCGTGGGACAGTGAGAAATATAGAGAGTTAAAGAGAGAGCGAGAGAGAATTAGAGAGTGGGAGATATATAGAGAGAATTAGAGAGTAAGAGATATAGAGAGAGAATTAGAGAGTAAGAGATATAGAGAGAGAATTAGAGAGTGGGAGATACAGTACAGACCAAAAGTTTGGACACACCTTCTCATTCAAAGAGTTTTCTTTATTTTCATGACTATGAAGGCATCAAAACTATGAATTAACACATGTGGAATTATATACATAACAAACAAGTGTGAAACAACGGAAAATATGTCATATTCTAGGTTCTTCAAAGTAGCCACCTTTTGCTTTGATTACTGCTTTGCACACTCTTGGCATTCTCTTGATGAGCTTCAAGAGGTAGTCCCCTGAAATGGTCTTCCAACAGTCTTGAAGGAGTTCCCAGAGATGCTTAGCACTTGTTGGCCCTTTTGCCTTCACTCTGCGGTCCAGCTCACCCCAAACCATCTCGATTGGGTTCAGGTCCGGTGACTGTGGAGGCCAGGTCATCTGGCGCAGCACCCCATCACTCTCCTTCATGGTCAAATAGCCCTTACTTTCAAAGTTTTCTCAATTTTTCGGCTGACTGACTGACCTTCATTTCTTAAAGTAATGATGGCCACTCGTTTTTCTTTACTTAGCTGCTTTTTTCTTGCCATAATACAAATTCTAACAGTCTATTCAGTAGGACTATCAGCTGTGTATCCACCTGACTTCTCCTCAACGCAACTGATGGTCCCAACCCCATTTATAAGGCAAGAAATCCCACTTATTAAACCTGACAGGGCACACCTGTGAAGGGAAAACCATTTCAGGGGACTACCTCTTGAAGCTCATCAAGAGAATGCCAAGAGTGTGCAAAGCAGTAATCAAAGCAAAAGGTGGCTACTTTGAAGAACCTAGAATATGACATATTTTCAGTTGTTTCACACTTGTTTGTTATGTATATAATTCCACATGTGTTAATTCATAGTTTTGATGCCTTCAGTGTGAATCTACAATTTTCATAGTCATGAAAATAAAGAAAACTCTTTGAATGAGAAGGTGTGTCCAAACTTTTGGTCTGTACTGTATGTATAGAGAATGAGAGAGTAAGAGATATATAGAGAGAATTAGAGAGCGTGGGACAGTGAGAAATATAGAGAATTAAAGAGAGGGAGAGAATTGGAGAGTGTGATAGACTGAGAAATATAGAATTATAGAGCAAGAGTGAGAAATATATAAAGAATTTGAGAAATTGAGAGTGAACTATAGAGAATTGGAGAGTGAGAAAATGAGAGGGATATAGAGAGAATTAGAGCGAGCAAGAGACTGAGAGAGATACACATAGAATTACAGAGCTAGATAATGAGAGAGAGAGAGAATGAGAGCGTGTGATAGAATGAGAAATTCAGAGGATTAGAGAGAGTGAGAGAATAGAAGAGAAAGACTGAAAGAGTGATAGAGAGTGGGAGAATGAGAGAGATAGGGAACGAGAGGAAGAGATCGAGAGAGATGGAGACTGTGTGAAAGAGTGAGAGAATGAAAGAGGGAGTCTGAGAGAATGAGCAAGACAGGGATTGAGAAGGATAATGAGATAGAATAAGAGGAAGAAGGACCGAGATAGGTCTCAGTTTATCTCTACTCTATGGGCTCCACAACCCCAGAACATGGGGAGGCCTCCAAACAAAAAGAGGCTGCCCTGACCATGAATGGAGGCATGTGGAAGTACAAGCCTGGAGGAGCCTCGTGGTTTCCCAGCTTCTCATACAGATGAAGTGCGGTCACCTCTGCCGGGAAGACGTCCACCTCAGGGCTGATTCATTGAGATAGTGATTGTCAAACTTGATGCCATGTTAGAACCCGACCATCATGAAGCTGGGTGTCCTAGGAGACAAGGTTCTGGCCACCTGCTATGGCACCTACATATGTACTGAACACTGTGATGTCATCACCGATATCGTCCTTCACTTTGTCTCCCGTTTCCTACAATGAATTCCTCTTCCCTCGGATGCTTTCTGTGCGGCCATTAGTTGTAGGATCGGATTGCGTCTCTCCCAGAGAGGACAACGGATGAGGCTTTGACGTGGACGGACTCCTTGACGCTTTCGTGGTGTGTGGTGATACCTCACTCATTGTCATTTGTAAAAGACTCCTGTTGGCACCAAAGGCACAGAATCTCCTATATCACGGCGCCCCCTGCCTGTTCAGTGTCTGCATAATTTTTCTTTTTTAAAGCCCAAGGAGCGTGCTTTCTACACCCGTGCAGTATGCCTCACAAAAACGTGCACAAGGTTACGGTCCATCGCAGGCCCATCTCCATAAGAGAAGGGTCCCCCCATAAACCTTTTCCAGTCCCGCCGGGCCAGAAGGCTTCTGCAAGGGACCGAGACAAAACGGGCAACTTCCAGCTGAAGCCGGGGGTGCGCCAAGTCTGTGCTCCGGCTTTCACCTAGGCTGCCACCCAAGGTGTCGGCACAGAGCTTCAACAACTAGGCTGGTCTCTCCCCGAAGGGAGAGACCAAGGGGGTTTGCAGGGGGGTGTGGAACGAGGATGGCTACACCCCCGCCCCCCTAGGGGGGTACCCGTAAGGGCGCCTCAACCCAAGAAATCCTTGTGACAAAAAAACTTGGAAAGTGAACAGAACGGTTCAGTGTCTGCATTGTCCGATAGACCAGGAAGTTCCAAGGGTTTTCCGAGGGTTTTGTTCTGATGACCTATCCTCTGCATAGGTCATCGGTATCTGATCAGCGGGGGTCCGACACCCCTGTCAATTAGCTGTTTGACGAGGCTGGTAAATTCTGGGCATTTAAACCCTGCCCCATGGAAACACCCACTTATGGGTGTGGTTATCATCCGCTCCACCCATTTTCAACCAGGGACAGTCCCTGCGAACTTGAGACATTTGACATCTATCTATGCAGCCTCTTCATAGGCCAGTGACGTCACATTCACCGGTCTCATGGCCCAGGCTCAGCTCAGCCCCTCCTACCACCCATTGCCCTGTGTGGCCTTGACCAGGGTCCAGGACAGACAGAAACACTAGTATCGGCCTTCGTGTTTCATTGCTGGAAATATCTGTAAAACAAACATGAAAATTTGGGTTACCTTTTCTATCTTGAGAATAGGTCATCCAGATAGTGCCTCCAACCTCTTTCTTAGGCTACATGCACACGACCGTATGTGTTTTGCGTTCCACAAATTGCGGATCCGCAAAAAAAAACCTGATGAAATCCGTTTATTTATATTTTTTTGCGGATCCATTGTAACAATGCCTTAAACGGACAAGAATAGGACATGTTATATTTTTTTTGCGGGGCTACGGAACGGACATACGGATGCGGATAGCACACGGTGTGCTGTCCGCATTTTTTGCGGAACCATTGAAATGAATGGGTCTGCATCCTATCCGCAAAAAGAATGGAACGGACACGGAAACAAAATTTGTTTGAGTGCATGAGGCTTTACAAAGCTAGAACCAGCCCTGTACCTCACATGAATCCAGAGATCTCCCCATTCGTTGCTCTGCTACATTTATATCAAGCTGGCAGCTCAGGGGGAGTGTCTTTTCTGCTGCAGCTCAGGGGGCGTGTCCATGCTCTCCCTATCACAGCTCAGGAGGCAGCTGAAGGATGAAACTGAGCATGTGCGACCATCTCAGTGAGCCGGACAGAGAAATAAGAAAAAAACTAACAGCAGGTGGCGCTATACTAAATTTTTAATTACATGTAATTACAAAAGTATTCAGATCCAGGTGTTGGTTTGAAAACTGTACAATGTCTTCCGTAGGACAACCCCTTTAAAAATTGATGATCTATCCTTATCACTATCAGAATGGTGGGTGTCTGACTGCCCACAGCCCCATAATTAGCTGATAGAAGGAACTGCAACTAGCACATCTCCATACATTGTGTAGTGGGCGAGAAATGTAGTACAACCTCAGTCCCATTCAACTTCTGGACTTTTAAGTCCGGATATACTAGCTTATGCATGGTGTTTGTGCTCCAGTCACATCCAGAGCTGAATCTAAACTTCTGCTGATTTTCTGTTAAAAAAGTGAGAGAATGCAGAAAACCAAACAGCTGTCCTATGGTTATGGTAGGTCACATAGTTGTACAGTATAGTCAAAATTCTGAATGTAGAAATGAATGTGACAGGACTACATGTAATTACAGTGTTTGCCTTGTGCTTGCAGTGGCGCTGACATCTTAAGGCTCCTTGATCCGTTTGGGCTTCACAGAACAGGGAAAGCTTTCTTGGGAAATTTCACAATCTTAGGGCTCATGCACACGACGTGTGCCCCCCCGTGGCCGTATTGCGGGTCCTCAATACACGGGTAACGGCCGTGTGCATTCCGCATCACGGATCGCGGACCCATTCACTTGAATGGGTCCGCAATCACGGAGATGCGGAACGGAGGCACGGATCGGAACCCCATGGAAGCACTACGGAGTGCTTCCGTGGTGTTTCTGGCCGTGCCTCCGCACCGCAAAGAAGTAGAGCATGGGTCCACGATCCGCATGCGGCTGCCCCACGGTCTGTGCCCGTGCATTGCGGACCGCAACACGGGCACGGAGTCCTTACGTTCGTGGGCATGAGCTCTTACCCTGTGAGTGTTCTGTAGAAGCTCCTAGATAGATGTTATACATGAACGTAGAAGGGAGGAGATGTGTACCGACTTCTGTACCCCTCGTATTCTGCCGAACCGTCATAGGGGATCTAACAGGAGGATAATCCAGATTTCCGTAAAAGGGGTTTTAAGTTTGTGAAGGAGTAGCTAAAATTTTTTTTGTGTTTTTCACAGGGATTGAATATTGTAGAAAATATGAAATAGGTTAATATAAAATACACAAGAATATAACTACTATAATACTGCTCCTATGTACAAGAATATAACTACTATAATACTGCTCATATGTACAAGAATATAACTACTATAATACTGCTCCTATGTACAAGAATATAACTACTAAAATACTGCCTCCTATGTACAAGAATATAACTACTATAATACTGCCCCCTATGTACAAGGATATAACTACTATAATACTGCCTCCTATGTACAAGAATATAACTACTATAATACTGCTCCTATGTACAAGAATATAACTACTATAATACTGCCTCCTATGTACAAGAATATAACTACTATAATACTGCCTCCTATGTACAAGAATATAACTACTATAATACTGCTCCTATGTACAAGAATATAACTACTATAATACTGCTCCTATGTACAAGAATATAACTACTATAATACTGCTCCTATGTACAAGAATATAACTACTATAATACTGCTCCTATGTACAAGAATATAACTACTATAATACTGCTCATATGTACAAGAATATAACTACTATAATACTGCTCCTATGTACAAGAATATAACTACTAAAATACTGCCTCCTATGTACAAGAATATAACTACTATAATACTGCCCCCTATGTACAAGGATATAACTACTATAATACTGCCTCCTATGTACAAGAATATAACTACTATAATACTGCTCGTATGTACAAGAATATAACTACTATAATACTGCCTCCTATGTACAAGAATATAACTACTATAATACTACTCCTATGTACAAGAATATAACTACTATAATACTGCTCCTATGTACAAGAATATAACTACTATAATACTGCTCCTATGTACAAGAATATAACTACTATAATACTGCCTCCTATGTACAAGAATATAACTTCTATAATACTGCTCCTATGTACAAGAATATAACTACTATAATACTGCTCCTATGTACAAGAATATAACTACTATAATACTGCTCCTATGTACAAGAATATAACTACTATAATACTGCCTCCTTTGTACAAGAATATAACTACTATATTACTGCTCCTATGTACAAGAATATAACTACTATAATACTGCTCCTATGTACAAGAATATAACTACTATAATACTGCTCCTATGTACATGAATATAACTACTATAATACTGCTCCCCTGTACAAGAATATAACTACTATAATACTGCCTCATATGTACAAGGATATAACTACTATAATACTGCTCCTATGTACAAGAATATAACTACTATAATACTGCCTCCTATGTACAAGAGTATAACTACTATAATACTGCTCCTATGTACAAGAATATAACTACTATAATACTGCTCCTATGTACAAGAATATAACTACTATAATACTGCTCCTATGTACAAGAATATAACTACTATAATACTGCCTCCTATGTACAAGAATATAACTACTATAATACTGCTCCTATGTACAAGAATATAACTGCTATAATACTGCTCCTATGTACAAGAATATAACTACTATAATACTGCCTCCTATATACAAGAATATAACTACTATAATACGGCTCCTATGTACAAGAATATAACTACTATAATACTACCTCCTATGTACAAGAGTATAACTACTATAATATAGCCATGATACATAGGTGGAGGAACAAACAAGCACTGGGTCTCTGTCCTTCTGTCCTGGTATGCAGTTGCATATTGCGGTGGTCCAGGTCTTCTGCTCCCTCAGCTGTACGTGCCATAGGTCTAGGTGAGACGTAAGACAAATATACATTGTCAATGTTGTTTTCTTAGCCTTTTCTATTTTGCACATAGAACTATTGTAGTGAACTCCTCATCACTAACTGACAACAGAATGAAACTTGGAGGAAAGCAGCAGAGAACAGAAGGAACTGTATCTCCTTAGCGCCAAGTATATGGGAAGAAGTCAACATAAATTGTTTGTTCGCTGAGATCTGAATATAAAATACAGAAACATTAAGGCTGAGTTCACACGGGCGAGATTTCCGCGCGGATGCGATGCGTGAGTTGAACGCATTGCACCCGCACTGAATCCTGACCCATTCATTTCTATGGGGCATTGCACATGAGCGGTGATTTTCACGCATCACTTATGCGTTGCGTGAAAAAAGCAGCATGTTCTATATTGTGCGTTTTTTCCCGCAACGCAGGCCCCATAGAAGTGAATGGGGCTGAGTGAAAATGGCAAGCATTTGCAATCAAGTGCGGATGCGGTGCGATTTGCACGCACGGTTGCTAGGTGACAGTCTACTCACTGTATTATTTTCCCTTATAACATGGTTATAAGGGAAAATAATAGCATTCTTTAATACAGAATGCTTAGTAGGTGGTCAATTGAGGGTTAAAAAATAAAAAATAATTAACTCGCCTTCTCCTCTTGATCGCGTAGCTGCCGGTCTCTTCTTACTTCTTTAATCATGAGCTGCCGGCTAAAGGACCTGTGGTGACGTCAGATCACATGGTCCAATCACAATGTCCATCACCTTGGGCCATGTGATGTAACGTCACCACAGGTCCTTTAGCCGGCAGCTCATGATTAAAGAAGTAAAAAGTGACCGGCAGCTACGCGATCAAGAGGAGAAGGTGAGTTTATTATTTTTTATTTTTTAACACTTAATTGACCACCTACTAAGCATTCTGTATTAAAGAATGCTATTATTTTCCCTTATAACCATGTTATAAGGGAAAATAATACAATCTACACAACACCGAACCCAAACCTGAACTTCTGTGAAGAAGTTCGGGTCTGAGTACCACAGTCAGTTTTTTATCACGCGCGTGCAAAACGCATTGCACCCGCGCGATAGAAACTGAACGACGGAACGCAATCGCAGTCAAAACTGACTGCAATTGGGTACCTACTCGCGCGGGTTTGCCGCAACGCATCCGGACCTTATCCGGACACGCTCGTGTGAACTCAGCCTAAGGCCCCTTTCACACGGCCAAGTATTCCGCGCAGGTGCGATGCGTGATGTGAATGCATTGCACCCGCACTGAATCCTGACCCATTCATTTCTATGGAGCTGTGCACACGAGCGGTGATTTTCACGCATCACTTGTGCGTTGCGTGAAAATCGCAGCATGTTCTATATTGTGCGTTTTCCACGTAACGCAGGCCCCATAGAAGTGAATGGGGCTGCGTGAAAATCGCAAGCATCCGAAAGCAAGTGCGCATGCGGTGCGATTTTCACACACGGTTGCTAGGAGACAATCGGGATGGAGACCCGATCATTATTATTTCCCCTTATGACATGGTTATAAGGGAAAATAATAGTATTCTGAATACAGAATGCATAGTACAATAGCACTGGAGGGGTTAAAAAAAAATATATATAAATTTAACTCACCTTAGTCCATTTGATCACGCAGCCGGCATCTCTTCTGTCGTCTTCTTTGCTGTGTGCAGGAAAAGGACCTGTGGTGATGTCACTCCGGTCATCACATGGTCCGTCACCATGGTAAAAGATCATGTGACGGACCATGTGATGACCGGAGTGACGTCACCACAGGTCCTTTTCCTGCACACAGCAAAGAAGAAGACAGAAGAGATGCCGGCTGCGCGATCAAGTGGATTAAGGTGAGTTAAATAATTATTATTATTTTTTAACCCCTCCAGCGCTATTGTACTATGCATTCTGTATTCAGAATGCTATTATTTTCCCTTATAACCATGTTATAAGGGAAAATAATACAATCTACAGAACACCGATCCCAAGCCTGAACTTCTGTGAAGAAGTTCGGGTTTGGGTACCAAACATGCAGATTTTTCTCATGCGCATGCAAAACGCATTACAATGTTTTGCACTCGCGCGGAAAAATCGTGCATGTTCCCGCAACGAACCCGCACCTTTTCCCGCAACGTCCGTGTGAAAGAGGCCTAAGGAAAAACTACTGCAGAAAAGAAAACTGCCCCCCCCCCCCCCCCATGGCACTGATAATGATCATCGATGCTCTTTGACAAAAAATTTTAGTTACACTTCTTACAATGCTGATTGTGTACTGATCCTGAGTTACATCCTGTATTATACTTCAGAGCTGCATTCACTATTCTGCTGGTGCAGTCACTGTGTACATACATTACTTATCCTGTACTGATCCTGAGTTACACCCTGTATTATACTCCAGAGCTGCACTCACTATTCTGCTGGTGCAGTCACTGTGTACATACATTACTTATCCTGTACTGATCCTGAGTTACATCCTGTATTCTACTCCAGAGCTGCACTTACAGGTAGCAGTTTTAGTCCTTTCAGTGGGTTTTCTTTCCCATGTATATTTGTTCCAATATTACAAAAGCAACTAAATAAACTAATGAATCCCTAACAAAAAGAAATGAAGCTCAGAACACAATTCGGAAGGGAGAACAGATCAGATTGTAAAAATATATCCGTTTTTGATCTGTATTTTCTTAGCCAGTGTGAATGAGCCCTTACTCTATGGAGCCTGTAAGATGTCTTTTAGTGTCGGACGTTTCTGCTCCGGGAGTGGTAGAGCAGTGATCCGGTCGTCTGATTTTATTTTACTTGTCCTGGTTATTGGCCCGATTCCTGCAGTAACATTAATAATATTTTATTTCTGGTTTGCTCTCCTCTCTGCTGCATATGTTCCAAGGGCAGCAAGCCAATCAATTATAGGAGGAAGAATTGATGGTTCTGTTAGTCCAGCGCTGTCACAGCATTTCTAATGGGATCATCGTATAGTTTGGGCTGCACCAGTACAAGACACGGCTGGGGAAATTAAAGGAGGAACTGAACTTGGCCGTCCTGTGTATGAATCTGCTCCTTTGGCTGGCAGCCATGGCTCCCAATTTCCCCGTACACATGCATACTTAATTTGGTATGCATGTGTTCTCCATAGGAAGAGGGGAGGAATCTGGCAGCCGCTTATTTCCACGATATCAAAAGGATCAGGCAGCTGAAATCCAAAAAGCAGATCCTTGTCATCTCCCATCGGGGTAGAGTGCGATACCCCATACATTTTAGATGGTCATCTATCTGAATGGAGAGGTCCCGACTCCCAGCACCCCCAGCTAATTGGCCGTTGGAAGGATCTACAAAGTTCGTCTGTGATGTCACGTCCATCAGTCACATGGTCTTTCTGCAGCTCAGTCCCAATCAAGTGAATGGAATTAAGCTGCAATACCAAATACAACCACTATACGATATACGGCGCTGTACTTGGTATACTATGAAGAGTCTGCAGTAGAGAAGAGGGAATTTTTGAAAAATTGTGATTCTGCTACAAATCAAATCTACCCGAATCAAATATGTTTTAATTGCCCTGAAAGTTGGGAACATATTTTTACATGCAGATCTCGCTCTTGATTTGACAGAAATAAATTTGCGAAATACTTGGGTTAGATTCCAATGTTTTTGGGAAATTCAGGATGAAATGCAAATTGATAGGATTGTTTTGCTCATCTCTAGTATGTATATTTAGTCGTAGCTCCTGTTTTTTATGATAAGATTTTCCTTTAGTGGTAACCTCAAACTGTTCAATCGGTGTGGATCCGCAAAACACAGATACAGGCCCGTTCCACAATTTGCGGACTGCACACGGCCGCCGCTACCATAGAAAATGTCTATTCTTGTTCACAATTGCAGTCAAGAATAGGATATGCTCTATCTTTTTTGCTGGCCCGTGGAACAAAATGAATGGGTCCGCACCCATTCCGCAAATTTGCAGAACGGATGCGGACTCATTCATACGGACTTGTGAATGTAGCCTTAGACTTTCCCCTATTGGTAGTCTCAAACTGTTCAATCAGTGCTGTTTCATAATAAGATTTTCTCCTGGTGGTAGCCTCAAACTGTTGAATCAGTGCTTTTCCATAATACGATTTTTTCTTGGTGGTAGCCTCAAACTGTTGAATCAGTGCTTTTCCATAATACGATTTTCTCCTGGTGGTAGCCTCAAACTGTTCAATCAGCGCTTTTTCATAATACGTTTTTCTCCTGGTGGTAGCCTCAAACTGTTGAATCAGTGCTTTTTCATAATACGATTTTCTCCTGGTGGTAGCCTCATACTGTTCATTCAGTGCTTTTTCATAATAAGCTTTTTTATTCATTGCTTTGCTTGTGTCTCCTTATAAAGGAAAATAAAACTGAGTATCTCATTCCAGGAAGCTAGTTCTACCCTTTAATAGAGCTGAGCTCAGAAAATTTCTCATGGAGGGCGCTGAGTATGCATGAGGAGCATTGGAAGCCAGTCAACATTTTTCTGGGTTTCTGGGAAAAATATATGCAAATTACCACATCTTATATCTGCTGGCGTCACATAGACTTAGGAAAGCTAATTTGAATATTTTTCCTAGAAACCCAGAGGAGAGTTTACTGGCCTACAATTCTCCACACATATACTATGGATACTAGGCTCTCTCCATAATGGGATCCCCCCTCCCCCTGACAACGCAAACATATTGCCCAGAAACTCAGAGTAGCATCCTAGACTCTTTTCTAATCCTTTAATTGAACAAGTTATTTAGGATTTTAGAGAAACAGGATTGACGCTGTTTTTTGTAAGAAACCAGAAATGTTTTTCTAATCCTCGACACCCCCTTTAAGTGACAACCACAGTCGGTGTCATCACCCAGTGGGCTTGTCGCTTCCCTTCGCCTCCACCAAAGTGGGTTAGGCGATGTCGTAGTTGTAATTTAGCAAAGCTTCATCGTGGTCCTTCTACGGGATTTTTCGTGAAATGGGCCCCCCTCATGCTGTGCGCGATGGTCCACAACTGGGGGCGAGATCTTGCTCGGTTGTCTTGGCCTAAACTTCGCTATCTGTGTAAAAGAAATTCACTCTTCTGATTGATGTTCCTTGCAGTTTAATTAGCCGCCTGTGCGTTTTGCTGAATCGATGTCGGCAGGAGCTGGCGGCACCGTTCTTTATTGTAAGGGGAATTCCACTTTGGTAGATTAGGTGTTAATAGAGCTGTAATATTCGGGGCGAGTTATGCATAGCGCATGCATATAGCTGTATGGGCGTTTGAAAGCGGCTCTTAAGGGCTTAAAGAGCACCTGTTAGCAGGATCAACCCTATTAAGGCATTCATGCTGCAAGGTAGGGTTGATACTGGTGATTAAAATGATACTAATGTTAAAATCGGTTGCAGCTTACCCAAGAAAAAATACTTATTCTTTATGCCAATGAGGGCTCCAGTCCACCAAGTCACCAAGTGGGCCAGAACTGGAAAGCTGAGGAGCATCGGGGGGGGTCTAGGCCGTGGCCCTTTGTGCACTGAAGCCCTCATTGACATAAAGAATAAAAGGTATCATTTTAATCAGCAAGGTCAACCCTACCTGGCAGTATGTCTGGTTAAAAAGGGTTGATCCCTTAATTTAGATAACTTTTATATTGGGTGGCTAGAGTAAACAATCTGACACCTCTGAAACCCCCTTTATAGTTCTGAAAATGTTGGGGTGTGGTAAATTTATCAAAGTTTTACACTTTTCACCCCCCTTTACCCGGAGACCCGATGATATATAGTTGTCACCCGGTTGCCCTGGCCCAGAATGTGGAGGTGGTGTCGTATGGTCCTCCTCCATATTTAAATAAAATCTGCCATTATTTCTCGGATATTTAAGGATCTGGTCTGGGGGCTAATAGTAATATGGGGGGGCCCTATATATTCAAGGGCTGTGGTCTTGGTCTGATGTTTGGGGTCGAATGGTAATATGGGCGTCATATATATTCAAGGGGTCTGTTCTTGGGTCTGATATTAATTTATGGGTCTGGTCTGAGGTCTAATACTAATATTGGGTGTTATATATATTCAAGGGGTCTAGTCTTGGGTCTAATATTAATTTAGGGGTCTGTGGTCTAATAGTAATATGGAGGGTCATATATTTTCCAGGGGTCTAGTCTTGTTCAGATATTCATTTAAGGATCTGGTTTGTGGTCTTATAGTAATATGGAGGGTCATATATATTCAAGGTGTCTGTTCTTGGGTCTGATATTAATTTATGGGTCTGGTCTGGGGTCTAATACTAATATGGGGGTCATATATATTCAAGGGGTCTGGTCTTGGGTCTGATATTAATTTATGGGTCTGGTCTGGGGTCTAATACTAATATGGGGGGTCATATATATTCAAGGGGTCTGGTCTTGGGTCTGATATTAATTTATGGGTCTGGTCTGGGGTCTAATACTAATATGGGGGGTCATATATATTCAAGGGGTCTGGTCTTGGGTCTGATATTAATTTAGGGGTCTGATATTAATATAGTGGTCTGATCTGGGGGCTGATATTAATTTAAGGGTCTGATGGTCATGCCATACCGCTCCACAAGGTCACTTTCTTTTTGCCATCCCCCGCTGCTCAAGTATCACCCTGGGAAGCGCTCTCCCAGGTTGACATCTCTGGTATGATCACTCATAGTGGTCGGCAGAGCGTCACCTCCACCGCAGAGGCTGAAAAGCAGCAAAAACACGAGTGTGACCGTATCCTAGCTGTGGAAGAAGGGTTAATAAATCGTTTCTGATTGCATTATTTATCAGGGAACTAAGTGCCCCCTCCCTTCTTCTGCTCTCTGTGACTCACCGGGATGCGAGGAGACGTGGCGTGGGACCGCATACTGTTTTAGATTCTCCTTGAAGGAGGGTAATAGAGGCCAGCACGATCTCGTACAATGGATGTTCATTGACAGAGTAGTATTTCAGATGCACGGTAACCCCACGCGGAGGAGCAGTCACACCGTCATCTATGTGCATGCTTCACCTCTTCACGCAGAGCAGTGACAGAGGCTTGTGTAATATGTGGGGTAGAATCACGTAGAAGATATGGCTTAGTCACTGCGGATAATGCACCGCATGTGTCATGCACTCGTCTGATGACTGCAACTCCCCCTTCCCTCCTGGGCAGATTCAGCATTATTTCACACTTATCCTATGTGTTCTTGCTGCATAGGTTGACACGTGTAGTATGGGTTAGGGCTGAAACCTGACAACTCTGTTTCTTGGCACTAGCTGTTGTCAGCGGAGAATGTTTTGGGTGGAGTTCTCCTGTAATACACAGGTACGCCTGGCCAAGCATGCACGTGTTGTGAATGAGTGATCCCACCAGAGATGTGATCCCACCGGAGATGTGATACCTGAGCTCTGGGTTATAGCAAAAATGGGACTTATGGGTCTTTTAATATCAGACCCCAGACCAGACACTCAATATTAATATAAGACCTCTATATCGATAATAGACCTCAGACCAGACTTCTGACCCCAGAAGTTTATTCAGACCCCCAAGAACTAGAACCCATAAATATATTTAGACACAATACCCTCTATATTAGTTTCAGACTGCAGACCATACACCTAACTTATTTCAGACCCCAAACCAGACAACAACAAAAAATAAATATTTAGACCCCAGACCAGGCTATATTCTTACCTTCTTCTGGCAGCGGCTTATCTCCCCAAGAACAAAAGGATTGGACATATTGGAATCCAACATGCCCGACATCTGCTATTGGGGAACAGGCGGAATTCCCCCTATACCTTAGGTAGTCGGCTGATCCCAGGTTTGAAGACTTACATCTAATGTGTATGACCAGCTGTATGGTGTATTCATTAACTGCAGTTAATCTGATCTTAATATCTAACACACCCTGCTTTGTTTGGAGCGGGGTTCTTACTGGCTATAGCTACATTTTCTCTAATTTCCTGAGAAACTTTATTATGTTCCTGCAAATGAAGATTTATTTCCTGCTTAATTGTTTCTTCCAGCTCTGGCCAAGACATCCAAGGAACAAGCGTTGTGGCCAATTTGCCTGTGCTTATCCGGCAGAATCCTTCTGAAACACTAAGGAGGGTGGTGCCAAAAATCAGAGTAAGTAATTGAATTCACTTCATTCTGAGAGAGCATGACACAGGAAGGGGGATATGGATATGTCCAGGGGGTGGGACTTTGACAACCCCATCATTTCATTGAGAGAAATCATAGGTCACTGGCAGCTGACATCAGGCTAAGCACCGTATCACTGGCAGCCAACACCAGGCTAAGCACCGTATCACTGGCAGCCAACACCAGGCTAAGCACTATATCACTGGCAGCCAACACCAGGCTAAGCACCGTATCACTGGCAGCCAACACCAGGCTAAGCACCGTGTCATTGGCAGCTGACACCAGGCTAAGCACCATGTCATTGGCAACTGACACCAGGCTAAGCACCGTATCACTGGCAGCTGACACCAGGCTAAGCACCGTATCACTGGCAGCTGACACCAGGCTAAGCACTGTATCGCTGGCAGCTGACACCAGGCTAAGCACTGTATCGCTGGCAGCTGACACCAGGCTAAGCACTGTATCGCTGGCAGCTGACACCAGGCTAAGCACTGTATCGCTGGCAGCTGACACCAGGCTAAGCACTGTATCGCTGGCAGCTGACACCAGGCTAAGCACTGTATCGCTGGCAGCTGACACCAGGCTAAGCACTGTATCGCTGGCAGCTGACACCAGGCTAAGCACTGTATCGCTGGCAGCTGACACCAGGCTAAGCACTGTATCGCTGGCAGCTGACACCAGGCTAAGCACTGTATCGCTGGCAGCTGACACCAGGCTAAGCACCGTGTCATTGGCAGCTGACACCAGGCTAAGCACCGTATCGCTGGCAGCTGACACCAGGCTAAGCACCGTATCGCTGGCAGCTGACACCAGGCTAAGCACCGTATCGCTGGCAGCTGACACCAGGCTAAGCACCGTATCGCTGGCAGCTGACACCAGGCTAAGCACCGTATCGCTGGCAGCTGACACCAGGCTAAGCACCGTATCGCTGGCAGCTGACACCAGGCTAAGCACCGTATCGCTGGCAGCTGACACCAGGCTAAGCACCGTATCGCTGGCAGCTGACACCAGGCTAAGCACCGTATCGCTGGCAGCTGACACCAGGCTAAGCACCGTATCGCTGGCAGCTGACACCAGGCTAAGCACCGTATCACTGGCAGCTGACACCAGGCTAAGCACCATGTCATTGGCAGCTTACACCAGGCTAAGCACTGTATCACTGGCCTCTGACACCAGGTGAAGAATTATACAACACACACTTGGCACGACACGAAGCACTGAACTTTTCACTTGGAAGTTATTTAGTTGGGTGATATTTCAGACTTTTTCATTGATGGCTGCTTATGGCTTGACCTAGAAAAAGTTGGGTGCCTTTGTACTAAGGAGCATGAAGAATGAAGTACTTTAGGTTCTAGGTACAGATGCAGGTCTCACGGAGACGGTGTAGGTTTGGCACAGATCTGGTCAACTACACCCCTCCCCTACGTTAGCACTATATATACCTCTCCATCTCAGTGCCCTGTCCCTGTAAGTTCTTCAGCACTATTCCTTATTGAGGGTTGCTGGCATCTTCTGTTCCTGTGATCTTCTAGGCAAGGCTTTGGAATTGAGCCTCGCTGTGATTGCCATAGTAATAGACAAATTACTTCACGAGACATCTGTAGCGCCATAAAGCAAACTGGAGAAGATCAAACTTAAATTTATTGTGAAATACAGAAAGTTGTGAGGTCCGTTGTTTTATGCTTTTAGGAGACCATTGTGTGAGGCAGCTGGACATGTCGAGACACGGGTGTAGTGTAATTGTGGGGCCCATACACCATCTCATTTTTGAGAACCAAACTCGATAGTTAATTCTTTATAGTGGACAGGAAAGTCCATTTTACAAGCCACTGAGTTGGAAACGCACAGAGGAGCACTGGTGAGAGATAGGGAGGGACGCACAGAACAATGATGTCTACAGATAAAAAACAAGCCGCTCACATTATCTAACATTCTTCCTATGTCCCCTTGCTGACAGGAGGTTCTCCATGTTGCAGGAGTAGAGATGCAACTGACGGCAGCATATTCTTTTTTGACAATCCTACAAGAGGAGTCTGTGCCAGTCCATTCTTATTGCCTGTCCTTCCTGCAAATCATCCTGCAGAATCTGGAGCACAGAGATATAGGTGAGAACTTTGTATTGTGGTTGTCTACACTTTCCAATATAATACTGCTGCTATATACAAGAATATAACTACTATAATACTGCTGCTATATACAAGAATATAACTACTATAATACTGCTGCTATATACAAGAATATAACTACTATAATACTGCCTCCTATGTACAAGAATATAACTACTATAATACTGCCTCCTATATACAAGAATATAACTACTATAATACTGCCTCCTATGTACAAGAATATAACTACTATAATACTGCTCCTATGTAAAAGAATATAACTACTATAATACTGCTGCTATATACAAGAATATAACTACTATAATACTGCTGCTATATACAAGAATATAACTACTATAATACTGCTGCTATATACAAGAATATAACTACTATAATACTGCTGCTATATACAAGAATATAACTACTATAATACTGCCTCCTATGTACAAGAATATAACTACTATAATACTGCTCCTATGTACAAGAATATAACTACTATAATACTGCTTCTATATACAAGAATATAACTACTATAATACTGCCTCCTATGTACAAGAATATATCTACTATAATACTGCTCCTATGTACAGGAATATAACTACTATAATACTGCCTCCTATGTACAAGAATATAACTACTATAATACTGCTCCTATGTACAAGAATATAACTACTATAATACTGCCTCCTATGTACAAGAATATAACTGCTATAATACTGCCCCCTATGTACAAGAATATAACTACTATAATACTGCCTCCTATGTACAAGAATATAACTACTATAATACTGCCTCCTATGTACAAGAATATAACTACTATAATACTGCTCCTATGTACAAGAATTTAACTACTATAATACTGCTCCTATGTACAAGAATATAACTACTATAATACTGCTCCTATGTACAAGAATATAACTACTATAATACTGCTCCTATGTACAGGAATATAACTACTATAATACTGCTCCTATGTACAAGAATATAACTACTATAATACTGCTCCTATATACAGGAATATAACTACTATAATACTGCCTCCTATGTACAAGAATATAACTACTATAATACTGCTCCTATGTACAAGTATATAACTACTATAATACTGCTCCTATATACAGGAATATAACTACTATAATACTGCCTCCTATGTACAAGAATATAACTACTATAATACTGTCTCCTGTGTACAAGAATATAACTACTATAATACTGCCTCCCATGTACAAGAATATAACTACTATAATACTGCTCCTATGTACAATTATATAACTACTATAATACTGTCTCCTATGTACAAGAATATAACTACTATAATACTGTCTCCTATGTACAAGAATATAACTACTATAATACTGCTCCTATGTACAAGAATATAACTACTGTAATACTGCTCCTATGTACAAGAATATAACTACTATAATACTGCTCCTATGTACAAGAATATAACTACTATAATACTGCTCCTATGTACAAGAATATAACTACTATAATACTGTCTCCTATGTACCAGAATATAACTACTATAATACTGCTCCTATGTACAAGTATATAATACTATAATACTGCTCCTATGTACAAGAATATAACTACTATAATACTGCTCCTATGTACAAGAATATAACTACTATAATACTGTCTCCTATGTACCAGAATATAACTACTATAATACTGCTCCTATGTACAAGTATATAATACTATAATACTGCTCCTATGTACAAGAATATAACTACTATAATACTGTCTCCTATGTACCAGAATATAACTACTATAATAGATTTGCCGCTGGCATTGCTCCGGGCGCTGGTCACATGACTTGCACCACTAGCCCTGCCTTTTAGCTGAGGACTGGTCCCGGGTGGGACGTTGAAAGCTCACGAGACACTAAATGTATCTGTTGAACACAAGCCATCTGCATCTCGATGACTTGTGGTTTCTCTTGTCTTTCCGGGCGCAGACTTCTTGATGTTTCATTAGAACTTGATGGATCCTGAAATTAATTCAGAATTGCAATTATGTGAGAACATTGTCATCCTAATTATCTGCTATTGTTCTGATGATTGATGGAGGGGGGGGGGGGGGGGCTGGGGGGCTTTCTTCAATCCCAGAGTCCTTCTCAGTCACTTTAGGTGACCTCCTTTCCCCACAATAGGCCATTCCTCGCCCTGCCCGATGCACTGTACCCTTTTCAAGTGCAACAATTCGCTAGGTTTTCAGGGGCAACATCACTGTCAATAGTATTCCTAAGTCTTAGCCCCAATTTTTGCATTTTATATCTTAAAGGGGTCCTCCAGTTTAGAAACCCCCTTCTCAAACACCCTACTAGTAATTCTCAGTCAATAAAAGGGGGGTCCTGTGTGACCAGAGAGTGGTTATGTCTCTTTGGAGGACCTGTCCTGTCCTGCATTACACAGACAGCCTATTGATGTGAGAGGACACTGTGTAATGCTTGGTTTCCCCTGTGGGGGCGCTGCTGGGTAATTGAACACTTACTGCCAGGTTTCTGCACACATTACAACGGACCAACGGGAATCCCAGTAGACATATACTTTATAATGTGGTTTATGCTCCAATCCCATCCAGAGCTGCATCAAGTCTTCTGCTGACTGTCAGTTTACTTAAGAAAACCTAAAAAGGGGTTTCCCACAAGCAATCGCCTGGAGCACTCGGCTGTTTCGGTAACTGCCGTATGGAGCGGCAGCGTGTGTGCTCAATTGTACTCCCTACATAGGATCTTGAATACACTGAAGTAGGAGAAGGTCCTCATAACTCAGTCAGACACAGTCTTCTTCTCGAGGTTAAAGATGATGCTCTGTAGTCGGAAGGTGCAACGATCTGCAGGTCCGGTGACTGTTTTCCATTTTTATTTGGTAGGTGTAAGCAACGCCTGGCTCGACACCCTGCTCGCGGTTATAGACGTCCTGCCGAAGGAGACCATTAGACACGAGGTAATGAAGGAGAGCTAACACCTCCCCCCTGTATTACATGACGGAGATGTAGCAGAGCTAAGTTTGTTGTGTTCATTTCACATAAGACTGCAGGGAGTTATCACTGTGATCAAGTCCTACAGACCCAAAGAGTTACAGACATCTGTAGGATATCAAAAGGGAGCAGGAAAGTGTTGGTTCATATTCTGGAGGTTTTTAGGTCCCTTTTAATACTCACAACCACCTGTACAAGATGAGCTGCTGAATCCTGAGAATCTCTGCATCGGCCATGAGGTTTTCCTCCAAAACAAGTGAATTTATGTTGGTAAATTGGCAATCGTGCCGCTCGCTACTTGGTAACTGGCTGTTCTAATATAAAGTATCTGCATTGCAAATGAGGCAAGTGGAATAGTGTACAGTAGCTGATTATATTCATCCCTGCACAGACCGGATTCCAGGAGCTGAAAGGGGGAATTTGCCGGGTGACCTGATCGCTCTCACAAATATTCTACTTCTGTCACCCGGTGCCGAGAAAAACACATCAGATATTCCCAACTGTCTCATCAAATGTGAATCTACAGCTCATGTCCAACCCCGTGATAAATGTTACACATGGAATTAACCTATATAAACACTTTATAAATACAGTATCCCGTATTATACTCCACAGCTGCACTCACTGTTCTGCTGGTGGACTCCCTGTGTACATACATTGCTTATTCTGTACTGATCCTGAGTTACATCCTGTATTATACTCCAGAGCTGCACTCACTGTTCTGCTGGTGGACTCCCTGTGTACATACATTGCTTATTCTGTACTGATCCTGAGTTACATCCTGTATTATACTCCAGAGCTGCACTCACTATTCTGCTGGTGGAGTCACTGTGTACAAACATTACATTACTTATTCTGTACAGATCCTGAGTTACATCCTGTATTATACTCCAGAGCTGCACTCGCTATTCTGCTGGTGGAGTCACTGAGTACATACATTACTTATCCTATACTGATCCTGAGTTACATCCTGTATTATACTCCAGAGCTGAACTCACTATTCTGCTGGTGCAGTCACTGTGTACATACATTACTTATCCACTACTGATCCTGAGTTACATTATACTCCAGAGCTGTACTCACTATTCTGCTGGTGCAGTCACTGTGTACATACATCATATTACTTATCCTGTACTGATCCTGAGTTACATCCTGTATTATACTCCAGAGCTGCACTCACTATTCTGCTGGTGGAGTCACTGTGTACATACATTACTTACCCACTACTGATCCTGAGTTACATTATACTCCAGAGCTGTACTCACTGTTCTGCTGGTGGAGTCACTGTGTACATACATTACTTACCCACTACTGATCCTGAGTTACATTATACTCCAGAGCTGTACTCACTATTCTGCTGGTGCAGTCACTGTGTACATACATTACTTATCCTGTACTGATTCCTCCTGTATTATGCTCCAGAGCTGCTCTTACAATACTGCAAGCTTCAGAGCTGAAGTCTTCCAGCATTCTTTACTTTACCAGTATCTGCCCAGAGCTTGCCCTCATGGTTTCTGTTCTATGGGTTGTCGTTACACCAGGCAATGTTCATACATGTGACTCAGGAAACACTAGAGCATGCTAGGAGTTGTTGTTGGGAAGCTGCAGGCCTTTGTCGTGTGGAAAGTGGATGCTAAGGAGCTGTAATAGTGACCTTTACTGACCACGAGGAGGAACTACACTAGGAGCCGTCCCCACGTACAGCACATAGAACTATAGACAGTGTATAGAAAGTGGAGGCTTCTTATAGGTGGGTTAATTGCCTTCTCTTTTCACTCTCTCCAGATCCTCAATCCTCTTGTATCCAAAGCACAGCTGTCTCAGACGCTACAGTCACGAGTCACCAGCTGCAAGATCCTGGGAAAAGTTGCCAACAAGTTTGAAGCTCATATGTAAGTCTTGGAATGCGCTTGGTATTCGAGTTTTAATTCTTGATTATTCCAAGATCTCTGCTGTCTGTCCAAAAATAGAAACAGTCAACACGTAATGCCGCCCATGCACAGCATTATGTGGAACGGCTTGTATGGAGCGGGCTGCTGTGCTGACCCGGCCGCAATCACCGGGATCGGCGATGGCGCCGAAAGAGGTCATTTAACCTCTCAGATGCCGCGGTCATTAGCAATCACGGGATCTGTGAGGTTAAGCAGAAAGGGGGCTCCTTCTGCCTTCCGATCAGAGCCCCTGCAAGGAAATCATGGGGCTCTGATCAGTTACCATGATAGCCTGGGGCCTGCTGAAGCTTCCCAGGCCTATCCCGGTAAAATGCTTGTAAAGCTGTGCACCAGGCACAGCTTCACAGGCAGCAAATGAAAATCTCGTAGCCCATAATAGTTTTTCATTATGGTCTATGCGACAATCGATCAGATGATCGCAGGTTATAGCCCCCTAAGGGGGCTAAAAGGTATTGAGTAAAAAGTGAAAAAAAAAAAGTTTTTTTTTAAAGTAATAAAACAAAATAAAAACTATACACATTTGGTCTAGCCATAATCGCATTGACCCCCACAATAAGGGTGTCATGTCAGAGCACAGGGAGCTTCATTAAAGTATAACTGTCATTTTTTTTTTGTTGGAGTATTGGATTGTGGTGGTTAATATCTCCTTGGTGGCCCTATTTCAACTTTTCACTGTGTATTCAATTACCCCTTAATTCCACATTTTTGTCCCCTGTACTGCCTACTTTTACCTGTGCTTAAAATAGGGTTGCTAGGCATGGTCCGTCTATGTCTATCTGTTGATGGACAGAGGACGCTGCGTGCAAGGTCAGATTACTGACAGCCAGGGACTGTAAGTAAATGATTAAAGCCAGGTCCTCCCCAGCAGCTGATAACAGTGCCTGGGCTGTGTGCACTTCTCCCTGTCCCTGCGCTTGGCAGACACTCCCTCACTCAGCAGAGCTGGAGAATGCAGAGTTGAAGCAGCGCAGACCAGGGAAGGGAGATCTGCCGTCTGCTCAGTGTATACATGAAAGCAACATGTGGTAAGAGGACCCCTCTGTGCTGCAGGAGATTAACCCTTTAGGGGGAGGGCTCTGGTTACTGACACTTTTGGGGGGCTATTGTTACTGGCTAGTGGGGGCAGGCGGGATTAGCCTCAGGGTGAGGGCAGTGGCGGCCATCTTAACTGAATAGTGAAATTGCAGTTTTATGCAGACTGGTTGCTAAGGGCTGAATCTTATTAAATTTGGGGTAAGTCAGTCTAATAGTAACTGATTCTGGAATATCATGTTATTAGTAACTACATATATGAAAATTGAAATTAGGGTCTAAGTGTGACAGTTATCCTTTAAATCAAAACTCCAAAAAGTTTTTTTGTTTTTTTTAAGTTTACCCCACAAATAATTCCCCCCCCAACTTTCCCATACAGGACTTGATAAATTAAATGGTGCCATTAAAAAATACATCTTGTACCGCAAAAAAATAAGCCCTCCTATAGCTATGTGAACGGAAAATTGAAAACGTTATGGCTCTTGGAATGTGGGGAGCGAAAATGAAAATGGGCCCGGTCTTTAAAGGGTTAAATTCAGAGCTGGAAATCCTGTCCTAACCCAGTGGATGAGCTTGTTACAATGTGTCAGTATGGAGTGCAGGAGAGAAGATAGGTTTGTGTACATGGACACATCATAAGACATGTCAGCGACTACCGCCAGGTACTTGTGTCTTCTGCAGCAGCTTTTACAATACCAGAGCAGTATAATGCACACTTGGTCCCTGCTCCTGCTATGGACATTATTGCAGAAAATATTGCACGTAATGACTCATTCATGGTTAATTCAGCTAAATTCTGAAAATTCTTCTTTCTTACAGAGTTAAGCGTGACATACTCCCCCTAGTGGAATCCTTGTGTCAGGACGTAGAGTATGAAGTACGTTCTTGTATGTGTCGCCAACTGGAGTTCATTGCGCAAGGAATAGGGTAAGTACTCGTGTGTAATCTCGTGTTACCCACGGCTCCTGCAGAAGAACGGTTTTATATTATGTCCTGTGACAAGAGCTGCAGTCACATTTCTGCAGGCCTCAGAGCTGAGATCTCCCATTGTTCCTTGCAGTGTCTGCACAGAGCTTGCTCTGCTAATTTGAATTCTGGGGACTATTTGTCTTTACACTACATCAAGCAGTCTACTGTCAACTGATTTGCATTGTAGCAACTCAGCTATGCTGTTGGGATATGCCGGCCCACTAGCTTGCTGATTGTTTCTAAAAACAACCAGCAGAATAGTGACTGCAGCTCTGGATGGTATATAATACAGCATAAGTAATGTAATGAATGGACTCAGTGACTACACCGTAGAATAGTGAGTGCAGCTCTGGAGTATAATACAGGATGTAACTCAGGATTAGTACAGGATAAGTAATGTAATGTATGTACACAGTGACTGCACCAGCAGAATAGTGAGTGCAGCTCTGGAGTATAATACAGGATGTAACTCAGGATCAGTACAGGATAAGTAATGTAATGTATGTACACAGTGACTGCACCAGCAGAATAGTGAGTGCAGCTCTGGAGTATAATACAGGATGTAACTCGGGATCAGTACAGGATAAGTAATGTAATGTATGTACACAGTGACTGCACCAGCAGAATAATGAGTGCAGCTCTGGAGTATAATACAGGATGTCACTCAGGATCAGTACAGGATAAGTAATGTATGTACACAGTGACTCCACCAGCAGAATAGTGAGTGCAGCTCTGGAGTATAATACAGGATGTAACTCGGGATCAGTACAGGATAAGTAATATATGTACACAGTGACTGCACCAGCAGAAGAGTGAGTGCAGCTCTGGAGTATAATACAGCATGTAACTCAGGATCAGTACAGGATAAGTAATGTAATGTATGTACACAGTGACTGCAACAGCAGAATAGTGAGTGCAGCTCTGAAGTATAATACAGGATGTAACTCAGGATAAGTAATGTAAGTACACAGTGACTGCACCAGCAGAATAGTGAGTGCAGCTCTGGAGTATAATACAGGATGTAACTAAAGATCAGTACAGTTTTTTTTCTTGTGGGCAGTAATTGAATGTCCATTTAGCAGCCATATCTGGATGTAGCTGTCGTCCTTCATTTGCAAGGAATTCACCAAAGCCTTCATTGACATATTCAGCAGATGCATGTTCCTGTTCAGCAGAGATGATCTTTCTGGGGCACGCTGCATGCACTACTTTATTTTAATTACTGTAATCTCTTGTGGAATGAACGCTCTTAACATTCATTAACGCCATAGATGACTTTCCAAAGTATTAGATTCTTTCAATTAGGACATTTCCAGAAAGCAGCAGTAATGCAGAGCATCTAAAAAGGGAGGACGTCGCTATAAGCAGAGGACATCTAGGAGTGTGCAGGGGATCGCTCCCACACATATGCTGAGGGGTGTGGGCCCTATATTGTACTGGGCCCCCACATCGCTGAACCTTGTGTGATTATTAGGAAAAGTCAGTGTGCCTCCTGCATCTGTAGCATCAGGGGTCTATGACCCCCTCCCCCAGAAGTAGTGTATGACAGGCGGCACGCCGCTCGTTGTTCACTTCTATTACATTGCAAATTCCACCCTCCCATGCAACGCTTTGGTCCTTGGTGCGGGTTCATGGAGAAGTGTTGGCGTTTTTTCCCCTCTGTGAGGGCGTCATCACGTTCCTGCAGCCCCCTCTGAGTGGGCCCTGAATTTTACTTTGCAGATATTGAGAAGGAAGCTTCTTGCCCAGAAATGACACAAGGGGAAGGAACAAAGGACAGGAAGACGAGGCGTCTATTAGTGCGAGATGCAGCCGATGACTCACCGCGTAGCTCGGCACCTGCAGCTTATGTGATGTGCGCCATTTATACAGAGCCTTGGGCAAGGAGCTTTACCACCTCCATGTGCTGCCATACGGGCTCCACCGAGTGCTGCATGTACAGAAATACTCTCCCCTAGAAGCGACGGTTCCTTATGCCTCCCAGTCCTATAGAGCAGCCATTTTTTTCGGATTCGTATGGGGGAAGGGGGGACGGTTTGCCTCCTGTTTCAGCCCCTCCAATAGCTCCATGCAAGGTGGAGCGTAAAACCTTTGGGGGTATTTCACCTCGGAGTGCAGCCCCTACCAAGCGCCCAGACATAGGGGCTCATAGTGTAACTAGAGGACAGTTTGCAGTGGGCAGCCGGCGCTAAGGGGCGGTTTTCTTTTAAAACCGATCTGAACGACGCGTTTTGGCATCGGAACAACGTCTTCATCAGTTCAGGATGATAAACTGACACTGACATGACATGAGAGTCTGGGAATTATACATAAAAGCATACAAGTTACAGAGATATAAAATGGACAACATTGTGATAATAAAGAAACAATGACACAAAAGAATAATAATAATAATAATAATACTAATAATAGTATAAAAAGAAATGCATGAAGATAAATGCCGCTACATGGAGCCGTCGCCATAACAACACATAGACCTTAAAGAGGTTCTGTCCTCTGGGACTTTGATGGCATATCACTAAGATACATCATCCAAGGTTTTTAGATGGGTGCGGGTCCCACCTCTGAGAACCTCCCCCATCTCTAAAACGGGCCCCTGAAAGTGAAGAAGGGCGCCAGCACTCTGCTATTTCAGACTTCCCATAGTAATTAATAGAGGGCGGCTGCTCTTTGCTTACTTCGGGGGTCCACTTCTAGAGATAGGTGAAGGTCCCAGAGGTGGGACCTCCACTTATCTGAAATTAGTGGCATATCCTAGCGATATGTCACCAATGTCTCAAATGAGACGACCCCTTAAAGTGGTTCTCCAGGCTTTTTAATATGGATGACCTATCCTCAGGATAGGTCCTCAATATCAGATCAGCAGTATAAGGAGATGGTGCGCACGTGGCGTCTCCCTTCTCTCTTCTTGCTGCTTCTATGTCTATGAAACAGCAGCAGAGGACAGGAAGAGAGATGGGAGACGGCACATGTGCACTGCACGCGCCGTCTCCCCGTACAGCTGATTAGCGGGGACCCCCGCCGATCTAATATTGATGACCTATCCTGAGGATAGGTCATCAATAGTAAAAATCCCGGAGAACACCTTTAAAGCCAGTGTTGATGTACTGCAAATTAAAATGTCAAGAATGGAGGTCCGCCAACCTTATCCAGAGGGCATCTGCACCCCGCATCAGGGCTGCGAAGGATTACAGAGGGGGCTGAGATTGAGGAAACAGCTCTGTAAGATTGGCCATAATCCCAGCTGCCTCTGCAGTGAATCGCAGCCTGGATGCATGATGAGAGGATAGCTGTTTTGAAGGTTTGGGTCATTAGGTGGGACTCTCACCTGTCAAACGTTTATGGCATATCCTGTGGATATGATGGGACCATCACTTTAAAGGCACCAGTCAGCAGGATCAGTACTATTAAACCAAGTATACTGATCGGTAGGGTTCATCCTTCTAATTCAAATGATACCTGTCTTGTGAAAATCGGTTGTGGTGTTCCGGAGAGAAAAAGACTTTTGTACTTAAGCAAATGAGGACTTCAGTGCACCAATGGGCGTGGTCGACACAAGAAAGCTGAGGAGCCAGGCTCCACCCCTCCGTGCTCTGCAGCCCTCATGTGCAAAAAGAATAGAACTCTTTGTTTCTTGGGAATGCCAAAACCGATTTTTACAAGACAGGTATCATTTTTATCAGCAGGATCCGCCCTACCAGGCAGTATGCCAGCCTTAATAGGGATATTCCTGCTGATAAGTGAATTTTTATCACATAGAGCCGCAGCTTGGTACAAGGCTGGCATCCTTTGAGGGAGGACTCATACATTGACCGCACCAAGACCTCTCTGGTTATTAATTAGAGGTTGTTCTTTGTTGTAGGACAGAATTAACAAAAGCCGCCATTCTCCCGGAGCTGATTGAACTGGCCAGAGATGAGGGGAGCAGCGTGCGACTCGCAGCCTTCGAGACCTTGGTGAATTTGCTATCTATGTTCGATCACGGTACGTTCAAAAAAATGACCTCCTCTTTGCCGGCATTGGATCCCCCTTAAAGCTATCCCACACCGTTCTGGCAGTAAAAAAAGCAAAGGTTCTCCAGTAAGATTGGAAGTCAGCAAATGACAGGGAGGCAGCTCTGGAGGTGATTGGAGTATAAATACTAAGATTACTAAGGATCAGTACAATAGAGGATCATCGGCAGTCAGGTTACATGGTGGGCAGCGCCCGCGTCCTTGGCTGAAATCCATGAGTCTGGACATTGACGTGTGAATACTCAGTAACTGCTGCTTTTGCAATTAAAGAAAAACCCACTTAAGATCTCTGTAATGAAATCTCCGGCATCGTTTAGAGAGAGCGCCAGATACGTGAGCGCAGACACTAAGGCCCCTTTCACACAAGCGAGTTTTCCGCACCCGCACTGAATCCTGACCCATTCATTTCAATGGGTCTGTGTACATGAGCGCTGTTTTTCACGCATCAGTTCTGCGTTATGTGAAAATCGCAGCATGTTCTATATTCTGCGTTTTTCACGCAGCCCTGGCCCCATAGAAGTGAATGAGGCTTCAGTGAAAAACGCATTGCATCCGGAAGCAAGTGCGGATGCCATGCGTTTTTCACTGATGGTTGCTAAGAGATGTTGTTTGTAAACCTTCCGTTTTTTTATCACGCGCTTGAAAAACGCACCAAAATGCATTGCACCCGCGCGGAAAAAACTGAACGCAATCGCAGACCAAACTGACTGAACTCGCTTGCAAAATGGTGCGAGTTTTAATGAACGCATGCGGAGCCAATCCACCACGCTCGTATGAAAGAGGCCTAAGAGCTTACCCACGTAGGGACGACGCAGACGCTCACACAATCCGATGAATATGCTCTGCAGCCGCTGGGAAAAATCAATTCCTCCTTTTGCGAATGATGGAAATTTACGTCACTGGCATTCAAGAGAAGAAGGTCAATAATCATCTAAAGTGCAGGACCCCCGGAGGCTGCTGCATCAGCACCACCACCTCTGACTGCCAACTATTCATACACTGAGCGCAGCAATACAATATAATAATGCAATATAATAATCTAAAATAACAGTGTCATATATAATAATACAATATGTATGATATACTAATATAATAGTGTAATTGTACAGCATAATAACAGAACACAATGTAAAGATACAACGTAATAATGTAACACAATATAATGTGTAATAATACAATGATACAATGTAATGATATAATAACACAACGTAACAGCACTCTGCAAACATTGAATATACGGATTTTACATTATAAATTATGCTAAAGCGCCATATAAAGGATTATGAGGTACTTAGCAAATATATCAAAATCATAGGTGCTCATCTACCATGACAAGGGGACCTCTTAGAGATGGGACCCTCCTCTATCAGGACTCCTCTTCTATCTCATATCTATCTATAATAAAATAATAAATTCCACGGCGCTCCCACAGGTGTGATTCAAAAGTAGTGTTCTTTAATCACCAAAGTGACGTTTCAGTCCTCTTAGGCCTCATGCACACGACCGTTGTTCTGGTCCACATCGGAGCCAGTATTTGCGGCTCGGGTGCGGACTCATTCACTTCAATGGGGCCGCAAAAGATGCGGACAGCACTCCGTGTGCTGTCCGCATCCGTTGCTCCGTTCCGTGGCCCCCGCCAAAAAAATATAACATGTCCTATTCTTGTCCGTTTTGCAGACAAGAATAGGCATTTCTACAATGGGCCGCCTGTTCCCTTCCGGAAATAGCAGAAGGCACGCGGGCGGCTTTTGTGTTTTGCGGTCGTGTGCAGGAGGCCTTTATGGGACTTTTCTCAAGCAGAAAAGTCCCAGTAAAAGGACCGAAACATTGCTTCGGTGATTAAAGAACACTACTTTTGAATCACACCTGTGGGAGTGCCGTGGAATTTTTTATTTTATTTTTATTAGATGTTGGATCGCCTCCACAGCCGCTGGCACACCGAAACTTTCTTGATCACTGTGCCGCTTACATTACTATCTATCTATCTATCTATCTATCTATCTATCTATCTATTATCTATCTATCTATCTATCTATCTATCTATCTATCTATCTATCTATTATCTATCTATCTATCTATCTATCTATCTATTATCTATTATCTATCTATCTATCTATCTATCTATCTCATATCTATCTATCTATCTATTATCTATCTATCTATCTATCTATCTATCTATCTATCTATCTATCTATCTATCTATCATCTATCTATTATCTATCTATCTATCTCATATCTATCTATCTATTATCTATCTATCTATCTATCTATCTATCTCCTATCTATCTATCTATTATCTATCTATCTATCTATCTATCTATCTATCTATCTATCTATCTATCTATTATCTATCTATCTATCTATCTATCTATCTCTAATATCTATCTATCTATCTATCTATCTATCTATCTATCTATTATCTATCTATCTATCTCATATCTATCTATCTATTATCTATCAATCTATCTATCTATCTATCTATCTATTATCTATCTATCTATCTCATATCTATCTATCTATTATCTATCTATCTATCATCTATCTATCTATCTATCTATCTATCTCATATCTATCTCATATCTATCTATCTATCTATTATCTATCTATCTATCTATCTATCTATCTATTATCTATTATCTATCTATCTATCTATCTATCTATCTATCTATCTATCTATCTATCTATCTCCTATCTATCTATCTATCTATCTATCTATCTATCTATCTATCTATCTATCTATCTATCTATTATCTATCTATCTATCTATCTATCTCATATCTATCTATCTATTATCTATCTATCTATCTATCTATCTATCTATCATCTATCTATTATCTATCATCTATCTATCTCATATCTATCTATCTATCTATCTATCTGTATCTATCTATCTATCTATCTATCTCCTATCTATCTATCTATCTATCTATCTATCTCATATCTATCTATCTAATAACTATCTTTCTGTCTATCTATCCATATAACATAATGTAATGTAAAACATACTAATACGATACAATGTAATAACACAGTATAATATAATAATACAACACAATATGATGAAATGTAATGATGCAAGATATTATATCGTTACTAGGGATGACCAAACTTCATATTTTAAAATTTACTTTTGTTTCGTGTTGTGGTATTTAGTGAATAGCGTTATGGACTCCGTTATCACGGACCATGACGGAATACATAGCGGAAACAGGACGGATCCGTTTTGCAGCCCATAGACTTCTATTATGACGGAATGAATAAGAGGCATTCCGTCGTAGAATTGCGTTATGGTCCGTGGTAACAGAATCCATGACGCAATTCACCTTTTACCACAAAAATGAAATTCGCTCATCGCTAAATATAATGGTGCAATATAAAATAATGTGAAAAATACAACACAATGGACTATGATAATATAATGTAATATAATTTTATAATCTAAAAATACAAAATAAGAATGTAATAACGCGGTATATTATGATAACGTTACAATCTACACTCCTCCATTGTGTCATTGCAGATGACAGAAATCAGATTGTCCTCCCGATGGTCAAGTCCTTTTGCGAGAAGTCTTTTAAAGCCGATGAGTCCGTCCTCACCTCTCTGTCCTTGCACCTCGGAAAACTCTGCCACGGGTTACAAGGTGGGTCTTAAAGGGATAGTTAAAGGAGCAGGTGTTTTCTGCTGCTTCTCCCTATAGATAGGTGTCCATAACGGAACTACATATACAGTCGCAGCATCGGGAACTACTACTCCTAGCATGCCCTGAGAGCCGCAGATTGCCGGGTAGATGACTGTAATGATAGCTCAGACAGCTCCCCACCAGATCTGCTTTTATTCCCTTGTATATTAGTCACTTGCTTTGCCCTCAGTCCCCCCGAGCTTATTATGCATGAATCACCCCCATATCGGTGCAGCGCTACCTGACTTTACCTTTCATAATTAGTGTTTTGCTGCGGTTCCCTTTGTGTATGGATTGCTTGTGCAGCGGAGCGTTATTGTGTGATGACTCCCGTCTGCCGTAGATCAGAAAATTGCTTAACTAACAGTCGCTCAGTACAGTGGAATGTCAGTCTGCGAGGGAAGACCTCGATATAATCCTCATTATAGGTTGTTACTCTGTGAGGATTGTACCCGGGAATTGCTAGGTGAGCATTTGTCCAAAATATTCAGAAAAGGGGTTGTAGAGTCTCCTGATCAGATGAACGCCACTTTCCCTAGAATCCTCCTCTGAGAGAAGGCTTAGTTATGTGAGACTATGCTCTCCAGGGCTGGGTGGCGACCCCTGTCAGCGCTGTTCTGGCAGCCATATTGATTGTCGCCAAGGTTTCGAGAAGCAGAGGTCAGAGCAGCCCCTTCAGGGATTGGCACCCTTCTCTCGTAAAGTCCTGCATGGCATATTATTGCATATCTAGACGTATTTGTGCTGAAGAAGTCTAGGAAGGTTGTGCTACTGCCACGTGGAAGCTCTTCTGGCCCCTGGATTCTGAGCCGTTGGGATCTTCTAGGCCTCTTCACCCAGGAGCAGCACATGTGGTTCCTGGAGTTCTACAAGAAGCTCTGCCGATTAGGACTGCACCAAGAGAACGGGCACAACGACCACCAGATGGAGAACCTGGAGCTGGAGAAGAAGTACTCCACCGTGAGGAAGAACTGCGCCTACAACTTCCCCGTCAGTATCTGTCTATATCTATCTATCTGTCTATCTATCTACATTATCTATATTCTATCTATCTATCTCATATCTATCTTTCTAATATCTATATCTATCTATCTATCTATCTAATATCTATATATCTATCTAATATCTCTATCTATCTAATATCTCTATCTATCTATCTATCTATCTATCTATCTATCTATCCATCCCCAATATAATATTGTATCATTGCATTATTCTCCTATTTCAGGCGATGGTTGTGTTTGTGGGAGCAAAAAACTTCCACATAGACCTTTATGCCACGTTCTTCTGCCTGTGTCATGACCCTGATGTGCCCGTCAGATACACCATAGCTCTTGGCTTCTGTGAAGTAAGTATGGGATACCTGCATATATCAGCCTGGAAACCATCAACAAGCAGGCCGGTAGCTGTTGAAGGGTCTTATTTTTATTCTACGTGTGGCTTGTGTGAATATGATGGCAGGAGCTCATGAACATATCCGAATGCAACTTTTGCTCATCACGCACATGACCACTGCGATTGTAAATCCGGACACGTTGAACTGACGATGTCCCCCAGGCCTGCTGCTGGTGACGGCCCACCCTCCTGCTATTCCTGCCTGGAGCTCATTTTGAATTAGCAGACTTTCCGGACCACTGGGGGACGCATGACATCTCATTGGTGATTCTGTGTCTTATTTTGCAGGTCTGTAAGCTCTTGGGATCTAACGTATATTTGATACACAAGGAACTGATCGCCTTACTACAAGATGACTCGCTAGAGGTGACTACTGCTCCGGTGTCCCCATGATAACACTTCCTGCCATGAGCTTTGTCAGTTCAGCCTTGTCATGGAGAGCTTTTTCCACAAATGTCTACTCTCCATGGGCACCAACGTACCAAGTGACAAAAGCTTGAATCCAAATCATGTCCCTATGACAACACTGACATGGCCACGCTCAGGCAGGTAGTGCAGCAGGGGCAGAATTGACTTTTGCCCCACTGCTTAGCCCAGGTATAATGCCTGATAATTGGTCATTAATTATCTCCTTTGGTTTCAGGTGGTGGATGCTTTGTTAGATCACCTCCCGGAAACACTGGAGCTCATGACGAGCGGCGGCGACAACTCAGGGCTGGACAACAAGGTCCGCATCATGTGACGTATTACTACCCCTCTGTCCCCTCCAAATACTTACCCCTCTGTCGATTGGCTGGAGTTAGGCTGAGGCTACACCGCCATCTGGGCCCAGACATTCGTCTCATAAGCAAAGATCGCTGTGTATGGATTTAGCCGTTGAACTGAATGGGGTTGTTTTTTTTTCTTTTTTGTGCATTTCTGTGGTCGCAGCAAATTCCGAGCCACGCTGCGACCCTATTCAGTTCAATGGCTGCACTGTGCGATTTCGGTCATGAAGATCAGAGTGGCTCCAGCCGAAAAATTCTAGGTTTTGCCTGTAGCTCCCTCTTGTGGGGAGTTCCGGTTGGTGCATCCTGTTCTGCCTGGACTCATGAGCTGTTACTTTACATTGCAGCTTATGATTGTCCCCGACCTGGTCCCAGCTCTGACCTCAGCGGAGCAGAGGGTCGCCAACTCACTGAAATGGAGAAGCCACGAAAAAATCCTGCAGAAGTTCTCCTGCCTGCCGCACATTATTTCCAGCGACCAGATTTATTACCGCTTCCTGCACCGAATGTTTGCCATCATCCTAAATAATGTGAGTCCTATGACTCTTACTTGCCCTCTGCCAATGATCTTCTATCGCTAGGGGGAGACAGCCGTGTAGTGCCCAGGGTGATGGTCTATTTTGCTGCCTCTGTACAGTACCTGTCTTTACAGCGCTACAGCCTTGAAAGAAGACGTGGCGGCTCTTTACTGTCCGGCTGGTTAATATGGAGGCCGTCGTGTGCAGCCGTGATAGTGGCATGTAGGACCAGCATCCGATAACCATAGTCTCGTCTTTCCCTCCTAGAATGTTTTGCCGGTCCAGAAGGCGGCGAGTCGAACCCTGTGCATATTTTTGCGCTATAACCGCAAGCAGGAACAGAGGCACGAAATCATTCAGAAGATGGTGGAACGTAAGCCCCCAGCTATGTTCAGTATTGACCTCATCATGTTTCCCCCGCCGCTTGTAAGATCTCACATGTTATGTTCCAGAGCTGGGCCAAGGAAAGAGCTACTGGAACAGACAGCGGTTCCTGGACACGTGCGAATACATCATGGAGTTCTTCTCGAAGTCTTTCTTCTGTAAATACTTTTACCTCTCTGTCCTGGAACTGACGAGTGACCCGGTGGCCAATGTCAGGTAAGATGGGCTCTGTGCCCTCTTTTAGGGACACCGGTCACCTGCGTGCCCTGGAAACATGATAGCGGCGTGCCTGGGGTTCTGGATGGTAAGAAGTGTCCCGATGTGTGCATCCGGTGTTAGGGTGTTGGGGAATCCTTTGTAGCTTGTTAGGGTCCATTCACACGTCCGTTGTTTCTTTCCTGATCTGTTCAGTTTTTTGCGGAACAGATCTGGACCAGATCTGTACCCATTCATTTTCAATGGGTCCTGAAAAAAAATCAGACATTGAGCTGTCCGATTTTTTTTTTTTCAGGACCCATTGAAAATGAATGGGTACAGAACTGGTCCAGATCTGTTCCGCAAAAAACGGAACAGATCAGGAAAGAAACAACGGACGTGTGAATGGACCCTTAGTCTGGCAGTTTGGGACCTGGGCAATGCTCCGTCTAAGTCGGCAGCACAGAGCCACAAATAAGTGTTAACATGCAGCACCCTTGTAATTAGGTGCAGAGCAGCCGATATACATCGATTCCAGGGAAATAGCAGTAAAAAGCATCCAGGTCTAGAGCAGTCAAGTTTATTCTCTGCATCCCTGATGTTCCAGGGTAGTAAGAAGGGGTTAATGTTTGTATCTCTGGTGGTCTAAGATAGTAAATGAGGTTCATTTCAGCATCACTGGAAGTAAAAGTGTTAGTGTCAGCGTCCCTGGTGATCTGGGGGCAGTGAAAGGGTTAATACCAGTATACCTGCTGGACTAAAGAAGCACTAAAGAGGTTAATGTCCATATTCCTGGGGATCAGGGGAAGTGAAGGGGTTAATGTTATAAACCCTGAAGGTGGAGGGCAGTGGAAGGGGTTAATGTAAAGAGCCCTGCTGGTCTAGGGGGAAAAGGGGATATTCCACTGCCCCTTGTGGTCTAGGGTAGGGAAGGGTTAAAGGAGTTTTCCATGATTTTAATATTGATGACCTATCTTCAATAGGTCATCAATATTAAAATCCCTTAACCCATTCACAGGTCCACAAATTGCGGATCCGCAAAACACGGACACCAGCCATGTGATAGAAATGCCTATTCTTGTCCGTGGCTGTGGACAAGATTAGGACATGCTCTATCTTCCTTGCGGGGCACGGTGGTGTGCTATGAGCATCTTTTGCGGCCCCATTGAAATGAATAGGTCTGCACCTAAAGGGGGTATGCACGCGTCTTTTTTGGCGTTTTATTTTCTTCGCATGGTATCGAGTATCACAATACTTTTTTATGGTATCGAAGTCAAATCAACATTTTTGTATCTCAACAACCCTAGTACAGTGTTGAGCTAACTTGTGGTTTCAAGTTCGGCGTACAAGGTTCGGGTTATCTAAGAATTCCGTTAGGGATTCCGCTACCACGGACCGTAACTTATGGTAGCGGAATCCACAATGGGGTTCTTAGATAACCCGAACCTTGTACGCCGAACTTGAAACCACAATTTCGCTCTATTGTAAATATTCCTAGTGGTCTGGGGGCAGGTAAAGGGTTAATGTAATTGTCCCTGGAGGTCTAGGGCAGTGAAAAGATAAATTGAAGGATCCCAGGTGGTCTCTAGGGCAGTTACTTGGGTTAATGTAGAGATCCTGGTGTTCTAGGGCAGTGAAAGGGCTAATGAAAGGATCCCTAGTGGTCTGTAGCAGGGAAAGGGTTAATGTTAGGATCTCTATGATTGGGCAGAGCCATTCAGGAGCGCTCTGCCTGACCCTGGTCTGTCTACAGGAGAGCCGGCTTAGCGGTGTGAACACTGGAGACAGCGCAGCAGTGATTATAGTTCCTGACCGCTAATGTTCGGGTGGATCGGACATGTTGCCCTCATGCCTGTGGTCCGACTCGGCACATCTGGATCGGCTGGACTTGCGCTGTGCTCACACGTGGCATCCCAGGTTTAGCTGAACATCCGTATTCTCTTCCGCAGGATGAAGGTTAGTTACATGTTGCCAAAGCTGAAGTCGACGCTGAAGCTGCCGGCGGACAAACATTTGCTGCAGCAGCTGGAACTGTGCGTCCGGAAACTGCTGTGCCAGGAGAAGGACAAGGACGTGCTGGCGGTGGTTAAGAGGGTGAGTGACGAGCGGGTGTCGCCTTCCAGCACAGGACGCGCCACATAATACTTAGCGGGCTCCTCCAGTCTTATAGTCTTTATAGTTTAGCAACTTTCAAGATCTCTGTGTGCTGTCAGTGAATAGACAAATCAATTGATTGGCTGAAAGCTCATCCCAACCAGAGGTGCAGGACACGTAACAGTGTATCAGTGTGTATATTCACAGACAGCAAGACGAGACCTTGATAGTGGTCAGGCTATACCTCTTGTGTCTGCCCCCTATGGAGAAGGATGTGCTGCAGCAGCTGTTATATGGGTGATCTTCTTCTTATTTGTTTGCAGACTGTGCTGGAACTGGATCGGATGGAGATGTCCATGGATGCAGTAAGTACTTGTGGTGCACCTACCACCATCACCTTGTCATCCCCATACAATACTGACTGTTACACAGTTGTTAGATTGGGAGGTGCAGGGGGCGACATAACCATCTACACTAGGGGTGCACAACCTGCGGCCCCCCGAGCCAAGTTTTACGGCACTGTAGCAGGAGCAGGACGATTGCCCGGCTGTGACCGCATGAGACTCGAGGAGAAGGCATAAGATTCTGCCTTCTCCTCAGATAGGTGAGCGCTGTGCAGTGTGGACCCCGCTTGGGGGCAGAGGAGCGCAGAGCTGGAGGGTAAGGAGACCCCTGATCGGCTCTGCCTGTGTACAAAGCCCCCACCACAGGCTGGTTGAAATAGTGCAAAAAATAGTCTGTGTCTCCAAAGGTCTTTCAGTGACAAATTATGTGGAAAAAAAATAAGTAAAAAAATAATAAAATAAAATAATAAATCACAAATAAAAGAAAAAAGAAATAAAATATGATGTGGCAAAAAAAATTGAAAATTATAAATTATAAAAAATAAATAAAATGCAAATAAAAGAAAAATAGAAGGAAAAATTGCTAAATAAAAGTGTTCACTGCCCTTTAACAGTCTTTTTATGATCCCATTGGGGACACATTATGTAGCAAAAATATATTAAAATAAAAAACTGAAAATTGAAAATAAAAAAAATTATAAAATACAAATAAAAAAAATAAATAAAAAAAGTGCAAAATAGTAGAGTGTTCATTGTCCCCCAACGGTCTTTTTTTTTTTACCTCTTGGGGGAGATATTATGTGGCAAAAATATATTCAAATAATAAGTAATAAACCAATTATAAAAAAAGAATACAATACAATATTATTACGTCCCGCCTCTCCCCCCCCCCCCCCCCATAAGGGTGGTGGGTGGGTAAAAGGGGATTAAAAATAAATTTGTATGTATAGAAAAACCAGTTGGTTTTGGATAAAATGAAAATGTAACTATTTCCTGTGGATACTGAAATATATGATTGTTGAGTCGATATGTTTAAATAAAGAAAAAATTAAATAAAATAAAATATAAACAAATGAAAGTAATACATAAAAAGGAAAGAGTGAAACATTTACAAAAAGTGTCAGTGTCCCCCCAAAGGTCTTTTTATGATCTCTTGGGGGATATTATTTGTAACAGAAATATATAAAAAATTAAGTTAAAAAAGATTAAAAAATAATAAAATGCATAAAAGAAAAATCACCCACACCAACCAAAACCGTTGCTATTCTCTCCCCATTCATGTGAAGCTATACATGTTATATAACAAAACGACCGGCACAAAATAGGTAACTAATTATTAAAGTAATTTATTTTGGTGTCAGTTTGCATATTTAAAGAATAAGGAACTATAATTAGAAAAAAAAAAAAATGTAAGATGTTTTGTACATACAAATATTACTGTAGTGCAGCGGCGGCATGAAGCGCACGGCGTCATAGCAACCAATGACGCCGTGCGCTCCTGCTCTCAACAGGAATCCCGGCCGGCTTACCACGGACCGCTCTCGGCCGTGTGCATGAGGCCTAAGTATAACTCTTTGGTTTCAGGGGCCATGCTGCAAGAACTTGTTAAACATAAATTTTTACTGGGAAATCCCTTTAAGCCAGGGACAGATTGGCCATAGACCTCACAAGGAAATTTCCCGGTAGGCCGATGCCCAGGGGCCACCTGGGCCCTCCTCACGGCTAGCCAGTGAAAGTTTTAGGGGATGTATTTTGTGCTCATGGGGGCAGTATCCTGTGATGGACTGTGGTATTTGGCTCTGCTGGGGTAGGATAATGTGCCACAATATGGTATCGCTGGCCCTGACTTCCATCAATTTGTACCCGACTACAACATGGGGCCACTTTTAGTATTTTTCCAGGGCCACTTCAAGTTCCCAGTCCGCCCCTGCTTTAAGCGCTTATGACACTGCGAGATATTCAGGTCAATTACAGGGAACAGGTCTTCATAGGGACGCTGATTCATGGTAACTGGCCGGTATAAAGGTGCCGCAGTGTGATCCGGGATGTGCTACTGATAGTCAGTGTAACTAAGTGAAGGAGGAACGACTGTGATAGCGATCATTCCTCCCCAGTCACTTTACATTGCGGCCCTTGAAATACAGCGATGTGACAATGCGGCCCTCAGACCAAAAAAGGTTGTGCACCCCTGATCTACACTAATAATACTTATACTGCCATATTGGGGTAGCGGTCGGTCTGTATCTAGGGATGTGGGTGGGTCACAGATGTAAATACATGAACTAAGAGTGTGATCAATAAACCTGTGCACAATACACCTGATCAGTAGTGCAAGGGTCACATATAGAGCACACTTATAACGCTCCAGCACTGATATAACCTCCAGAGACATTACATCATATGTGACTGATATCAGCCGCTCCTCTTATAACGCTCCAGCACTGATATAACCTCCAGAGACATTACATCATATGTGACTGATATCAGCCGCTCCTCTTATAACGCTCCAGTGCTGATATAACCTCCAGAGACATTACATCCTATGTGACTGATATCAGCCGCTCCTCTTATAACGCTCCAGCACTGATATAACCTCCAGAGACATTACATCCTATGTGACTGATATCAGCCGCTCCTCTTATAACGCTCCAGCACTGATATAACCTCCAGAGACATTACATCATATGTGACTGATATCAGCCGCTCCTCTTATAACGCTCCAGCACTGATATAACCTCCAGAGACATTACATGATATGTGACTGATATCAGCCGCTCCTCTTATAACGCTCCAGCACTGATATAACCTCCAGAGACATTACATCCTATGTGACTGATATCAGCCGCTCCTCTTATAACGCTCCAGCGCTGATATAACCTCCAGAGACATTACATCCTATGTGACTGATATCAGCCGCTCCTCTTATAACGCTCCAGCACTGATATAACCTCCGGAGACATTACATCATATGTGACCGATATCAGCTGCTCCTCTTATAACGCTCCAGTGCTGATATAACCTCCAGAGACATTACATCCTATGTGACTGATATCAGCCGCTCCTCTTATAACGCTCCAGTACTGATATAACCTCCAGAGACATTACATCATATGTGACTGATATCAGCCACTCCTCTTATAACGCTCCAGCACTGATATAACCTCCAGAGACATTACATTATAGTGACTGATATCAGCCGCTCCTCTTATAACGCTCCAGCACTGATATAACCTCCAGAGACATTACATCATATGTGACTGATATCAGCCGCTCCTCTTATAACGCTCCAGCACTGATATAACCTCCAGAGACATTACATCCTATGTGACTGATATCAGCCGCTCCTCTTATAACGCTCCAGCACTGATATAACCTCCAGAGACATTACATCCTATGTGACTGATATCAGCCGCTCCTCTTATAACGCTCCAGCACTGATATAACCTCCAGAGACATTACATCCTATGTGACTGATATCAGCCGCTCCTCTTATAACGCTCCAGCGCTGATATAACCTCCAGAGACATTACATCATATGTGACTGATATCAGCCGCTCCTCTTATAACGCTCCAGCACTGATATAACCTCCAGAGACATTACATCCTATGTGACTGATATCAGCCGCTCCTCTTATAACGCTCCAGCACTGATATAACCTCCAGAGACATTACATCATATGTGACTGATATCAGCCGCTCCTCTTATAACGCTCCAGTACTGATATAACCTCCAGAGACATTACATCATATGTGACTGATATCAGCCGCTCCTCTTATAACGCTCCAGTACTGATATAACCTCCAGAGACATTACATCATATGTGACTGATATCAGCCGCTCCTCTTATAACGCTCCAGTACTGATATAACCTCCAGAGACATTACATCATATGTGACTGATATCAGCCGCTCCTCTTATAACGCTCCAGCGCTGATATAACCTCCAGAGACATTACATCACATGTGACTGATATCCTTCGCTCCTCTTATAACGCTCCAGCACTGATATAACCTCCAGAGACATTACATCATATGTGACTGATATCAGCCGCTCCTTATTACAATCCTGCACTATTTTAAAAGCTGCTGACTTTTGGGCTATTGGCCTTAGAGTGCAATGTAAATCCATACGATGCGATCGTCGTGCAGCACTGATGTCCCTTTCATCGCTTTCTTTTGGATAGTTCCAGAAACGTTTCTTTGAAAAGGATTTATTGGATCAGGAGAAGGAGAGGGAGGAACATTTACTTCTGGAAATGGTGAGATGCTGGGACGTAAAAAACTAAATTTGGGAGGTGTAAAAAGAAGAAGAATATAATATTGAGTTACATTGGGGCTTTCCGGCTTTTTCATACTGATGCCCTATCCGCTGTAAAGATCATCATCAGTATCTGATCAGTGGGTCCGACACCCGGGACCCCCATCGATCAGCTGTTTGAAAAGGCCCAGTCACGTGGCCTAGGTGCAGCTCAGCCTCATTCAGTACCAAGAAGGGCGACTGCACCCTGTACGGAGCTGTACTGTCCCGGCTCTGTACACGGTTTACCTCCAGAGCCTGCGACTGCTGGGGGTCTGACAACCTACGGATAGGTCACCAATATGTTAGTCCCGGAAAATCCATTTAAGTTTACCTTGATTCCATACATGTCATCAGCCAGAGCTGCATTCACAATTCTGCTGGTTTCTTTCCATCCTACTTCAGAATCTGCACAGCACATGCTCTGCTGTTGTGCATTGCTTGCACCTTCCTTCTAAATTGGGTCCTGCCCGCGGGCACATACTGGCAGCAGGGGCGCCTTCTTCTTCCTGATCATTAAAGGAATTTTCCAAAACTTTTATGTTGGTGAGCTATCCCCTGGATAGGTCATCAGTATCCGATCGGTGGAGGTCCGACTCCCGGGACCCCTGCCAGTCAGCTGTTTGAGAGGGCATCTGAGCTGGCAGTGGCACCGCGCCCTTCTCCTATGTGACGTCACGTGGCGCAGGAGCAGCTCAGCCCCACTGGACATTAAACATGGCCGCTATAATTGTACGGCGCTGGGAGAAGGCGGAGCGCTGGTGCTTTCTCAGACAGCTGTTCAGCGGGGGCCCCGGTTGTCAGGCCCCCGTCGATCAGGTACTGATGACCTATCCTGAAAGTACAAAAATCTCAGGAAACCCCCTTTAAATCGTCTTATTTCTTAATTTTGAACTTTTTTACTTACAATGTTATGTTTTTTTAGGAACAAATTGAAAAAGAGAAGCAGCAGAGTGAAGCTCGGTCCAGCAACGACAAGAGTTATGAAAGAAAGCGTAAGTGAGGTCGATACGAGATGCCCCGTTATTTAAAGGGCCGCTAACCCTAAATTTGACAGCCTGTAGTAGTACAGCAGTGTTCTAAGAGCAGCGGCTGATATCAGTCACTCACATGATGTATGTGGGTTCATGGGGGCAGGGAGGTGTTTGCTTCACGCATCCCATTCAGGTTACTACAGTAATGGCTGATAACAGGGAGCAATAGATTGACGCCAACTGCAGAGCAATTGGAAAGGAGGTAAACGAAACTTTAGGTTTTGTGTCCCTTTGCATCACCTGTGTGCTACCCATATTGGACCAAAGCAGCGTCCAGTCCACTGACTAACACCATCTAATCTCTGAGGAGCCGCGCTGCTAATAAATGGGGACAAGCTGCAATACCAGACAATACCTGTGCACAGGAGTGGCGCTGTTTCTAGTAGGAAGAATAGTAGACCCCTAAGTCTGAGTCTAATGTCATACACCCCTTTAACAAATGTTGTTGACTTGTACTTTGTTTTAGGCAGAGACAGTAAAACAGGATCAGCGTTGCCAAAAAGTCTCCCCACAGTGATTTCGGGTAGCTCGTCAGGCACTCAAACAGGTAAGTGATAACACCAGAGGCTGTCTGTGAGATTGTACACTGCCGAGTCCAATATAAGGGTATATAAGGTGGGTATATAAGGTGTGGCTCGCTGGCTCGCTGGGTATATAAGGTGTGGCTCGCTGGGTATATAAGGTGTGGCTCGCTGGGTATATAAGGTGTGGTGAGCTGGGTATATAAGGTGTGGTGAGCTGGGTATATAAGGTGTGGTGAGCTGGGTATATAAGGTGTGGTGAGCTGGGTATATAAGGTGTGGTGAGCTGGGTATATAAGGTGTGGTGAGCTGGCCCGGTGGGTATATAAGGTGTGGCTCGCTGGGTATATAAGGTGTGGCTCGCTGGGTATATAAGGTGTGCTGAGCTGGGTATATAAGGTGTGCTGAGCTGGGTATATAAGGTGTGCTGAGCTGGGTATATAAGGTGTGCTGAGCTGGGTATATAAGGTGTGGTGAGCTGGGTATATAAGGTGTGGTGAGCTGGGTATATAAGGTGTGGCTTGCTGGGTGTATAAGGTGTGGTGAGCTGGGTATATAAGGTGTGGTGAGCTGGGTATATAAGGTGTGGCTTGCTGGGTATATAAGGTGTGGTGAGCTGGGTATATAAGGTGTGGCTCGCTGGGTGTATAAGGTGTGGTGAGCTGGCTCGCTGGATATATAAGGTGTGCTGAGCTGGCTCGCTGGGTATATAAGGTGTGGTGAGCTGGCTCGCTGGGTATATAAGGTGTGCTGAGCTGGCTCGCTGGGTATATAAGGTGTGGTGAGCTGGCTCGCTGGGTATATAAGGTGTGCTGAGCTGGCTCGCTGGGTATATAAGGTGTGGTGAGCTGGCTCGCTGGGTATATAAGGTGTGCTGAGCTGGGTATATAAGGTGTGCTAAGCTGGGTATATAAGGTGTGCTGAGCTGGCTCGCTGGGTATATAAGGTGTGGTGAGCTGGGTATATAAGGTGTGGTGAGCTGGCTTGGTGGGTATATAAGGTGTGGTGAGTTGGCTCGGTGGGTATATAAGGTGTGGTGAGCTGGCTCGCTGGGTATATAAGGTGTGGTGAGCTGGCTCGCTGGGTATATAAGGTGTGCTGAGCTGGCTCGCTGGGTATATAAGGTGTGGTGAGCTGGCTCGCTGGGTATATAAGGTGTGCTGAGCTGGCTCGCTGGGTATATAAGGTGTGCTGAGCTGGCTCGCTGGGTATATAAGGTGTGGTGAGCTGGCTCGCTGGGTATATAAGGTGTGGTGAGCTGGCTCGCTGGGTATATAAGGTGTGCTGAGCTGGCTCGCTGGGTATATAAGGTGTGGTGAGCTGGCTCGCTGGGTATATAAGGTGTGGTGAGCTGGCTCGCTGGGTATATAAGGTGTGCTGAGCTGGCCCGGTGGGTATATAAGGTGTGGTGAGCTGGCTCTCTGGGTATATAAGGTGTGGCTCTCTGGGTATATAAGGTGTGGTGAGCTGGGTATATAAGGTGTGGTGAGCTGGGTATATAAGGTGTGGCTCGCTGGGTATATAAGGTGTGGTGAGCTGGCTCGCTGGGTATATAAGGTGTGGTGAGCTGGCTCGCTGGGTATATAAGGTGTGGTGAGCTGGCTCGCTGGGTATATAAGGTGTGCTGAGCTGGCTCGCTGGGTATATAAGGTGTGGTGAGCTGGCTCGCTGGGTATATAAGGTGTGTGATCGACTGTCTGCACACATATCCCTCGTTGCTGTCATGGGTAAAAGGGGCGATTTTATCAGAGTTGCAGGAAGGGATGATTATCGGTATCAGATAAACCTCCCCCAACACCACAGACGGTGACATCACCACCAGGCACTGCAGGGATGAAAACCACCCTGTGATCCCATAACAGAAGAGCCGGCTGCTTTATGTCCGTCGTGAATATGTGTCTTGTTTGAGTAGTGATGGAGGAGGCTCTTGACCCACAAAGCTTGCAATCTGATGTTTGTCTGTGTTCAATAGTAAGCAGAGAAAGCAAGAAGAGCAAACTGATCCGCAGCCAGTCGTTCAGCAGCCAAGCCATCCACCCCAAACACAGCCCCCTGGAGAAGGGCACCAAGTAAGATGATATTATATGACATGGATGGCGATACTGCAATGCGCCATCACCTCTTTACTGCAGTACCTGAAACAGCCACACCTGCACGGAGGTCGCTGCATCAGGTACCGCAGTGATGGGTTTCTACTGATCGCTGGGGGTCCTCGGGGGCTGGTCATACATTGAAGGTCTATCCTGAGGATGGCTACAAGCCCGGACAACCCCTGCAAGGGTCTGAAAAGTCAAATTACAAATGTCATTTTTTATTTTTATTCTAGCAAAAGTAATTCTGTGATCGGAGTCGGGAAGAATGTTCTCCTGCCATTTGTCGGTGAGTCACCATACAGTGGAGATTAAATCGGTGCTCCACCCCCCAGGGTCCTGCATAGAAATTCCACTATGTTGGGGCATTGCATTAGCTGTAGTGCGGACTCCCTATGGCAGGCCTTCCAATCTGTCGCCTGTCAGTGGCATGCAGTGTACTGGCTGACAGCTCACCCATAATTCACACTCTGTTTCGTGTCTTTTAGAGGATTCCCTTAAAGCCAGGACCGGCAGTGCCAGCGCCTCCGTGAGCTTCTCCAGTGCCGTAACAACCTCATCCCGAGGTCCAGGAGGCACGAGTGACCAGAAGACAAATGGCAGCAAAGATGCACAGGCCAGAAAGCTTAGTCTGTGAGTCATCACTGTCTTATAACTAGCATTCGAGGGGGCGGAGCATGACACAGGCCTTGTCCCGCCCCTTAAAACCTTGCATTAGGGGTAACACAGCATGAGTTTTATCTTGCGTGTCCCTTTTAGATACTGTTAGTTTGCTGTTTAGTATCTGTTACAGGTGGGCGGGCACCTCGATGATACGCCTGGCTTCTGCGGTCGGATTAGTGTAATCGCCAGGTCCTTGCCGTGTAATGACACCGATCCCTATTGTATCTGGGGAAATATCATTTTACTTACAACATTAAGTAACCATCACGTTGATCTTGGATTTCACGACGTTCTATACAACAGTCACATCCAGAGCTGCATTCACAGTTCTGTTGGGTCCTTCTTAGCTTACGAGATCTGACATCTCACTGCTGCCCCCTCTTGGTTCATTGCTGCATTGGGGGAATGTAGCCTTTACATCAAGTACAATACAGTAAAATGTTTGGGGAAAAAAAAATCTCCCACAGTGCGATGTACAGAACGTAAAAAAATGGGTAAGTCATTCAAGAACTGACGACCCACATCTGCAGTGGTAGAATTGGGAATACAGCTCTGGATGTAACTGGAGTATAATATATACGGTCACGATAAGTAATGTTATGTATGTATACAGTGACTGTGCCAACAGAATAGTGAGTGCAGCTCTGGAGTATAATACAGGATGTAACTCGGGATCAGTACAGGATAAGTAATGTAATGCAGTGGCGTAGCTATAGGGGTCGCAGCGGTCGCAATTGCGACCGGGCCCCTAAGTCAGGGGGGCCCACGGGGCCCCCCAGGAGATAATGAGTAAAGCCCTGGCCCGGGTAGTTTACAATACTTGTGCGCTGCAGGCGGCGCCGGCGGCTAAGTTCAGAGGGGCGGAGGCAGAGCAGTGTATGCAGGCGCAGGCTCAGCCAGAGGAGGGAGTGGTCCCGCTCCCGTGGCAGTACTGGCCGGAACTGGAGGAGAAGATGCGACTCGTGAGTGAGGGAGGTGAGGGTGGTGGCGTGACGAGCAGAGACTTGGAGATCACTGTCAGCAACCTGTGTATGAGGAGCTGTCTGAATATGAGGAGGGGTCTCTGTGTGTGAGGAGCTGTCTCTGTATGGGGAGCAGCGCATAGTTACATCCCTTCCCATAAGTTCCGTTCCCTGGATAGCTGACACCTATTTGGCTGGGACTGGACTGTGACTTCATACAGTCATGTGAAAAAATTAGGACACCCTTTGAAAGCATGTGGTTTTTTGTAACATTTTTAATAAATGGTTATTTCATCTCCGTTTCAACAATACAGAGAGATTAAAGTAATCCAACTAAACAAAGAAAACTGAAGAAAAGTCTTTTCAAGATCTTCTGTAAATGTCATTCTACAAAAATGCCTATTCTAACTGAGGAAAAAGATAGGACACCCTCACATGTATTCCCTCTTAAATTGGCTCAGATCTCACACAGGTATATCACACCAGGTGCACATAATTAGTAGATCGTTACTCTGCATGTTGAATGAGGCTTGCCCTATTTAAACCTCAGACATTTAGTTTGGTGTGCTCCTGACTGTTGAAGTGAGAGTGAGCACCATGGTGAGAGCAAAAGAGCTGTCAGAGGACTTCAGAAAAAAGATTGTAGCAGCCTATGAGTCTGGGAAGGGATTTAAAAACATCTCAAAAGATTTTGAAATCAGCCATTCCACTGTCCGGAAGATAGTCTACAAGTGGAGGGCTTTCAAAACAACTGCCAACATGCCCAGGACTGGTCGCCCCAGCAAGTTCACCCCAAGAGCAGACCGCAAGATGCTAAAAGAGGTCTCCAAAAACCCTAAAGTGTCATCTCGAGAACTACAGCAGGCTCTGGCTACTGTTGATGTAGAAGTACATGCCTCTACAATCAGAAAGAGACTGTACAAGTTTAACTTGCATGGGAGGTGTGCAAGGAGGAAACCTTTGCTTTCCAAGAGAAACATCGAGGCCAGACTGACATTTGCCAGAGATAAAGTTGACAAAGACCAGGACTTCTGGAATAATGTTCTTTGGACAGATGAGTCCAAAATTGAATTATTTGGACACAACAGCAGAGGACATGTTTGGCGTAAACCAAACACAGCATTCCAAGAAAAGAACCTCATACCAACTGTGAAGCATGGAGGTGGAAGTGTCATGGTTTGGGGCTGCTTTGCTGCAGCAGGACCTGGTCAGCTCACCATCATAGAATCCACGATGAATTCTACTGTGTATCAGAAGGTGCTTGAAGAACATGTGAGACCATCAGTTAGAAAATTAAAGCTGAAGCGGAACTGGACCATGCAACATGACAATGACCCAAAACATACTAGTAAATCAACCAAAGATTGGCTGAAAAAGAAGAAATGGAGAGTCCTGGAATGGCCAAGTCAAAGTCCAGATTTGAATCCCATTGAGATGCTGTGGGGTGACTTGAAAAGGGCTGTACGTGCAAGAAACCCCTCAAACATCTCACAGCTGAAAAAGTTCTGCATTGAGGAGTGGGGTAAAATTTCCTCAGACCGATGTCGAAGACTGGTAGATGGCTACAAGAACCGTCTCACTGCAGTTATTTCAGCCAAAGGAGGTAACACTCGCTATTAGGGGCAAGGGTGTCCTATCTTTTTCCTCAGTTAGAATAGGCATTTTTGTAGAATGACATTTACAGAAGATCTTGAAAAGACTTTTCTTCAGTTTTCTTTGTTTAGTCGGATTACTTTAATCTCTCTGTATTGTTGAAACGGAGATGAAATAACCATTTATTAAAAATGTTACAAAAAACCACATGCTTTCAAAGGGTGTCCTAATTTTTTCACATGACTGTATGTGCTCACCAGTTCAGTGGGAGGCTTTGATGCAACTTGATCCTGCATGTTCTGTCCTTGTTAATGCTGGAAGTATTGCCCTATTAACACATTGCTGTGCCCCACACACTTTATAAGTGCTGCTCAGAGTAAGGCTGACTCAATAGTGCCCTCCTCACAATTTTGCTTCCTTTAAGGGTACTTTCACACTTGCGGCAGGACGGATCCGACAGGCTGTTCACCCTGTCGGATCCGTCCTTCCGCTATTTCGCGGGACCGCCACTCCGTCCCCATTGACTATAATGGGGACGGGGCGGAGCTCCGGCGCAGCACGGCAGTGCACGGCGAAAGGCCGCCGGACTAAAAGTACTACATGTCCAACTTTTTAGTCCGGCGGCCTCTCATCGCGAACTGCCGTAGCAGAAGGACGGATCCGACAGGGTGAACAGCCTGTCGGATCCGTCCTGCCGCAAGTGTGAAAATACCCTTAGTGACCGTCTTGCAATAATGTTGCCCCTTTAATGCCCCTTACAATAGTGTTGGCCCTTCGTGCAGCCTTACAAGGCCACCTATACAATAGTGTGGCCCCCTTAGTGCCCCCCTTACAGTAGTGTTGCCCCCTTAGTGTCCCCCACAATAGTGCTGCCCTGTAGTTTTAATAAAATAAAAAAGTAATACTCACCTATCCCAGTCCCCAAGATGATTGGAGCACACCTTCCCCCTATCCTGTGTTCTCCCCCTGCTCAGCTCAGCAGGAACCATGACGTTACTGCATTGCAGCTGCCCAGGGGCGTAGATATAGGGGGTGCAGAGGTAGCAGTCTCACTGGGCCCAGGAGCCTGAGGGGGCTCAAAGACCCTTGTGCTTCATAAGAAGACACCGGTATTATAGAAAGCGCATGCTGGTCAAGTTACACCTCTGGCTAGAGAGAAGGGGTTAGGTCAAGATTTGGCTTGGGTGGTGCCGTTTCAATTTTCTCCTCCCCTGCCACTGGCCCCAAAGCACAGAGGGAAGGGGGCCCAAGCTGAATTCTTGCACCAGGGCCCATGAGCCTTTAGCTACGCCCCTGATGTAATGTATGTACACAGTGACTGCACCAGCAGAATAGTGAGTGCAGCTCTGGAGTATAATACAGGATGTAACTCAGGATCAGTACAGGATAAGTAATGTATGTACACAGTGACTGCACCAGCAGAATAGTGAGTGCAGCTCTGGAGTATAATACAGGATGTAACTCAGGATCAGTACAGGATAAGTAATGTATGTACATAGTGACTCCACCAGCAGAATAGTGAGTGCAGCTCTGGAGAATAATACAGGATGTAACTCAGGATCGGTATAGGATAAGTAATGTATGTACACAGTGACTGCACCAGCAGAATAGTGAGTGCAGCTCTGGAGTATAATACAGGATGTAACTCAGGATCAGTACAGGATAAGTAATGTAATGTATGTACACAGTGACTGCACCAGCAGAATAGTGAGTGCAGCTCTGGAGTATAATACAAGATGTAACTCAGGATCAGTACAGGATAAGTAATGTAATGTATGTACACAGTGACTCCACCAGCAGAATAGTGAGTGCAGCCCTGGAGTATAATACAGGATGTAACTCAGGATCAGTACAGGATAAGTAATGTATGTACACAGTGACTGCACCAGCAGAATAGTGAGTGCAGCTCTGGAGTATAATACAAGATGTAACTCAGGATCAGTACAGGATAAGTAATGTATGTACATAGTGACTGTACCAACAGAATAGTGAGTGCAGCTCTGGAGTATAATTCTCAATGTAACTCTGGATAAGGGCTCATGCACACAAACGTAATTTCTTTCCGCTTCCGTTCCATTTTTTTGCGGACTGTATGCGAAACCATTCACTTCAATGGGTCCACAAAAACAACGGAAGGTACTCCGTGTGCATTCCATTTCCGTTCCACAAAAAAGTAGTGCATGTCCTATTATTGTCCACAAATCACGATCCGAGGCCCCATTCTGCAAAAAATACGGAATGTACACGGAACACATCTGTATTTGGCGGATCCACACTGTAGAAATGCTTTGCCCAGCCCATATTGCTCATGTGTTTGGTGATTAATAAGTTACTGTTTCCGTTTACGATCCGCAAAAAATGGATTGCCTACGGAAACCATACGGATATGTTTTGTGGAATAACGGAACGGAAGAGGACTTAAATCAGAGGAAAAAAAAACCTCAGATACGGAACAAAGGATCCGTGAAAAATGGACTGCAAAACAACAACCGTCGTGTGCACGAGCCCGGAGTCTGAGATAAGGAAAGCATAGTGTTACTCCATATTATGTAGTGGCTGATACCCCTGACAATGTGAAGATTACAGGGGCCCTTGTGATCTGTAGGAGGCAGGGACCCCACCAGGAGCAGGGACCCCTTCTACCTCCTTATAGGACAGTGTAAATTGTCCATCCCTTTAATTGGATTGTTGCAAATTTTGGTTGTTAATACAATCTTTCTTTTTATCTCATGAAGGAAAAACAGAAAACCGAAATCTTAGCTCCTCCTTCCGGTATGAAGTAAACCAAAGAGTCACTGGCGCTCACCTTGGAGGAAGAACCGGTGCCGCCCTGGTCTGGACCCCACGCTATGTTATACTATCTATACTCTGGCCGAGCCATATCCAGGAGAGGAAATCTGCTGCGCAACATCATTACTGCACCATGGCCGCATGTATTAACCAACCACCATCCGGGACCGCCGCTTATCTCCCCCACACAAGCGTCCCCTGATCTTAAAGGAGAAGAGCGCTGTTTATTGACAAGACTTTCCTATGGGCCAACTCCCCTGCTGCAGGCGCTGGAACGCAAAGTCGGACCGTGACTTGGGCAACTTTTTCTACAGTTCTCTGTGTTCACCAGTTGTGTAAATACTTGAGTTGATATTTTAGAGTATTTTAAATAGTTTTATTCCTAGTGACAACCAGTTCTATCCGTTACCACAGCTACTGTACCAAGCTCCTCCCCTTGCGCTATACATTTCTGCTTTTATGAACTCCGCCTTCTCTGGGAGATGCCAATAACTTTACACGGTATGGAGCTGTTGTCAGCTTCTTTTTTTGTGTGCGATGAGATGAGAAAATGTAAATTATCAGAAAAGAAGTATTTTTATTCATTGTATGAATATTCTAAAAAAAAAAAAAAAAAAATTATCAAAAAAAGTCAATCGGGCCCCTGGATGTTTTTACGTGTGCGCTTTTTACAAGGTCGATATGATTTTAGTGAGGTCTGAGACAGCGCTGTGCATGCATGATTGCAAATAAACATGTTGCTAAAAGCCTTCAAGTCTGGATAATTTATATAGTAAAAAAAAAATTCCAATATCAAAATTGTCATCGGCATTTGTAACCAATTTACAAAGTCATTTTTGTGCCTTTTTAAACCTATCTGTATTTTTCGCTCTATAAGATACACCTGACCATAAGACGCACCTAGGTTTTAGAGGAGGAAAATAAGAAGCTGCTGACACACTTAATGGGGGGGATCTGCTGCTGACACCTATGGGGGGATCTGCAGATGACACACTGTTATGGGGGATCAGCAGATGACACACTGTTATGGGGGATCTGCAGATGACACACTGTTATGGGGGATCTGCAGATGACACACTGTTATGGGGGATCTGCAGATGACACACTGTTATGGGGGATCTGCAGATGACACACTGTTATGGGAGGGATCGGTGGATGACACACTGTTATGGGGGATCTGTGGATGACACTGTTATGGGGGATCTGCAGTTGACACACTGTTATGGGGAGATCTGTGGATGACACTGTTATGGGGGATCAGCAGATGACACACTGTTATGGGGGATCAGCAGATGACACACTGTTATGGGGGATCTGCAGATGACACACTGTTATGGGGGATCTGCAGATGACACACTGTTATGGGGGATCTGCAGATGACACACTGTTATGGGGGATCTGCAGATGACACACTGTTATGGGGGATCTGCAGATGACACACTGTTATGGGGGATCTGCAGATGACACACTGTTATGGGGGATCTGCAGATGACACACTGTTATGGGAGGGATCGGTGGATGACACACTGTTATGGGGGATCTGTGGATGACACTGTTATGGGGGATCTGCAGTTGACACACTGTTATGGGGAGATCTGTGGATGACACTGTTATGGGGGATCTGTGGATGACACTGTTATGGGGGATCTGTGGATGACACACTGTTATGGGGGATCTGTGGATGACACTGTTATGGGGGATCTGCAGTTGACACACTGTTATGGGGAGATCTGTGGATGACACTGTTATGGGGGATCTGTGGATGACACTGTTATGGGGGATCTGTGGATGACACTGTTATGGGGGATCTGTGGATGACACTGTTATGGGGGATCGGTGGATGACACACTGTTATGGGGGATCTGTGGATGACACTGTTATGGGGGATCTGCAGTTGACACACTGTTATGGGGAGATCTGTGGATGACACTGTTATGGGGGATCAGCAGATGACACACTGTTATGGGGGATCTGCAGATGACACACTGTTATGGGGGATCTGCAGATGACACACTGTTATGGGGGATCTGCAGATGACACACTGTTATGGGGGATCTGCAGATGACACACTGTTATGGGGGATCTGCAGATGACACACTGTTATGGGGGATCTGCAGATGACACACTGTTATGGGGGATCTGCAGATGACACACTGTTATGGGAGGGATCGGTGGATGACACACTGTTATGGGGGATCTGTGGATGACACTGTTATGGGGGATCTGCAGTTGACACACTGTTATGGGGAGATCTGTGGATGACACTGTTATGGGGGATCTGTGGATGACACTGTTATGGGGGATCTGTGGATGACACACTGTTATGGGGGATCTGTGGATGACACTGTTATGGGGGATCTGCAGTTGACACACTGTTATGGGGAGATCTGTGGATGACACTGTTATGGGGGATCTGTGGATGACACTGTTATGGGGGATCTGTGGATGACACTGTTATGGGGGATCTGTGGATGACACTGTTATGGGGGATCTGTGGATGACACACTGTTATGGGGGATCTGTGGATGACACTGTTATGGGGGATCTGCAGTTGACACACTGTTATGGGGAGATCTGTGGATGACACTGTTATGGGGGATCTGTGGATGACACTGTTATGGGGGATCTGTGGATGACACTGTTATGGGGGATCTGTGGATGACACTGTTATGGGGGATCTGTGGATGACACTGTTATGGGGGATCTGTGGATGATACACTGTTATGGGGGATCTGTGGATGATGCACTGTTATGGGGAGGGTCTGTGGATGATACACTGTTATGGGGGATCTGCTGCTGACGCACTTTAATAGGAGATCTGTGGAGGACACACATAATGTACCTGAAGGACGTCCAGACGGGGCAGCTGGAGGAAAGCCTGCACTTTCCCACTGGCCACAAACCCACGTCTCCTTCCACCAATGCACCCGCCCACCATCTCCCTCCTAGAACCAGAAGCCTGGTTTTCCCAACTGCTTCCTGGAATCGCCGGTTGTCCGCTTATGGCCACTGACCTGCTCCGCCGGCATGGCGCGCGGGGGACAGAGGGCAGGGTAAGTCTACAACCCATGTACCGGTACATTGCATGTGTGTACATCACAGGTCACTATACCTATGCAGCACAGCTCGGCCTGCGATGTGCCAGCCATGTTGCTGTCGGTTGATCTGTTTGCTTTATATGACGCACTACCATTTCCCCTTTCTTTCGGAGGAAAAGAGGTGCATCTTATAAAGCTTAAAAAAAACAATATGTGGGAAAATACATCAGGGGAAGGCGCTTCTACGGAAAGGTTGGACCTTCCACATGACAGGCCACATGCACACTATGAACTCCTTCTCCATTCATTCCATAGCCTGGGAGAAAACCGCTATCAAATAAAAAAAACAGTGGGGCAATATAATGTATTTATATTATTAGAATTTTCTGTATCCTGATAAAAAAGCAATACAATATATAATTTCTCTAATATGGCAGTGTATGTTACCTTCAGTAAGTCTATAAAGTGCCCCAATGTTATAGAGGCCTGTCTTGAATCCAGAATATTTTCTTTAAAGGGTGTGTATAATTTAGCATCCCAGGTTTCAATACAAATTTGACAATAATCGTGTATACAGCTCAGGGGCAGACCTATGTGTCTCCATGGTTACGGACAAAAAAACGAACCCTGTGTAACCTGATCCTGCACTCGTGTTAGGAGTGAAGTAGCGTGTGACTGCAGGATCAGACTACACCCAGTGTTTGTAGTCTGTAACCATGGAGATATGTATATATACAGAGGAGCCGTATGCAGAAAGAGCTGCTTCACCGGTGGTGGTGTCGGGTTCCTGCTCCCAGCCGCCACACCGTTGTAGGTCGCCTGCACACGCTGGCTCCTGCTCCCTTAAAGAGCCATTCATGTTAACCAGTGCACAAATGCCTCATCCCACTAATAGGAGTTGTCTACAGGATAGGTGATACGCCTGACCTAAAGATCACGAGAACGGGGGTCTGCAAGTGTCAATGTGTACTCCATGAGAAGGTGCAAATGCACGACGGGTGCTCCATTCACTCCTATGGGCTGCGAGAGCTGTACTGTGGATGTGGGATAAGTGTTATTGGTGGGATCACCCCTTTCTGGGCCCTGCCTGAGCAAGGTCTTTTTGGTTTCTGAAGTAAGCAAAGGAGACTTTGTTCCTGTTCCATTGGGCATCGATCAAGTTTGTATACTTGACCATGTCTTCTTGTCTGCTGACTGCCGTGACCCATGACCTTATGACAGAACTCTGCCTTGACCCATGTATTGTCTGACTACGATCCTGCCCGCTGCCTTGGTACTGTAGCTGGGTATCTTTGGTCCACCTACTCGCCCGCCATTGCTAACAGAGACTACTCCTGGGGTAATGACCTGGGGATTTTCTGTGGAAAACTCTGTATGCCCTTGTGGGGGTTAAGGGTAAGGAGTGCATAATACTTTAGACTCTGCTCCCTGGTTTAGCCCTAGCCTAATTTGTTAGCCTGGTTACATTAATTTTGTATTTTAGATCTGTTGGAGCAATTAGGGCACAACCCCACAATACGGCTGGGGACACCCAGCCGAGCCACTTCCACCCAATGGAACCAATTGGCGGACAATTTTGCAACCAGTGGTCCGCATGGCTTGGTCACGTTGTGGGGTGGCACCCTTTAAAAAGAATTTAGTAGCAAAATTATGCACACCCTTAAAGAAAGAGAGAAAGTGTTCTATATAGATGGAAGTTTTGCTGTGGGAAGAGTAATTCCTTTCAACTGGATGGGATCAACGAAATTATTAGGATTGGGTGGGATCGATAATTCTACCGAGGAACAGCAGAGATTTGTAGTTTTCATTGAAGATCATGAACACGAAGGGATGCTTCACGTGGATTGTGTGCGGCAATGAGTAGGCAATCATTTCGCTTCCGGTGACGGCTGTAGCTTCTGTCCCTATCTCATCTATATTGATCACTGCTCTCTGGGTGACCTAGAAGTAGAAGAAGCAAGTCCAAGAAATCAATCTCAGTGCAGGTCCAGGCTAGTTTCATCATGTATGGAAAAGGACATTTTTTTTCCTGTCCTGAACCTCACCTTATTTGTGGTCATCAGACCCTTATTGAGGATGGACTTGAGGCCTCAGCAAAGAAGACAATGGTGCAATGGTGGAAGTTTCTCCTTGGCACCTTCTTTGTGCATCACCAGGGTCTTGGAGATACACATGCTTCCACACTGAGGTCTCAAGCAGCTGATCGATCAAGATGAGGCCTCAACCAAAGAGGCAATATGTACTGATCCCCTAGGGGACAAAGGGGTGAAACTTAACATTTAATAGATAATATTATAAAATATAAAGCACCACGATTCTGTGCTCCCCACTCTCATCTACGCCGAGGTCAATACGTTGGCATCGTTTCTGATTGGTATCACAGTCTACCGCATGGAAGCCCGCTTCATTGAAAGTGATTCTACCACCCATTTCTACAGCCTCTGATGGGTGACAACCTTCCATTTACATGCTTATGCTACTCTTACCTTTCAGTGTCTGTTTGTCCAGGCCCACTCGGGCTGTCTCATGTTTGCTTGTTTTTGAGGGTTTACCTTTCGTGGCGCTTTATATTTTATAATATTATCTATTAAATGTTAAGTTTTACCCCTTTACTCCCAAAATATAATGGCAATATGTACTGATCCCCTAGGGGACAATTAGTCAAGATTGGTACGCTTGGCCTTATAGATTGTTGTATACTCAACCAAAGAGGGAAGACATAGTGATGGCAGAAAAAGAGAGTATAGGACATATACCTAAGAACATGAGCCCCTTGTATGATACTTACCTCGGAAAGTTTTAAGTTCCTGTCCTCGGTCATGCCGGTAAAATTTGCCAATCCAGTAAACACGTCCTTAATGCCCAACTTCTCCAGGTAAGATTTCAGCTTGTACTTCTGATCAAGTTGGAATTTTGGGAAGAAAATATCTGTTTTTCTAGTGGAGAATGATTAATAGATGAGACATTACCTAACCTGATCAGATATGGTGCCCTGTATGTCACATAACCCTCGGTTTTCCACTTTCTGTTTTCCACTTTTAGCTATCTTCTAAAGTGACTTATTTTATTTTATGATATGTCCACTAGATCATATGACGACTATGATAGATGGATCTTTGACCTTTGGGACCCTATTGTAACCAACAGGGAGAGGCCCCAAGTCATTGCCTGGAAAGTTTGCCATGCGTTAGCCACTCTTCTTTTAATTGAATGGGGCTACTGGAAGATACCAAAAACCAGCTTGGATCAATGGCTAAGGAGGACCACTCCTTCTTAGTAATGGTGGTAGTCCCAAAGGTTATAGCTCCACCTATTAAGCATGTAATTTACAGGGACACTCCCTTTAATCATACAGCATCCTAGATATCTGCTTCCTGAGCCCCCGAGAAGATACTGTATATTGTGCTCAGTCTAATAGTTCTAGTTGGTGGAGTAGTCCATACCTGGTCTTCATTCTCTCCAGCCAGGACATAACAAGCTTCATTGATAATTTGGGTTCTAACGAGTCAAGGTCTCCATCCTTCTCTGGCATGACGATCAACATGTGAGCGCCTCCTTTGTATGGGAGGTTTAACACCGTGCAGGACAGCGACTTGTCGAACATTGAGGCGACTTTTTCCATCTTGTACATCATCGGGACTTTTACTGAATGATATTTGTTGACAAAGAAGGACTTGAGGGTTGTCTGCTCTCGTTTAAAGGGAATTTGCCATTTTCCTGCAGAAATAAATATAATGGCATCATGGAAAGCCACTGTCTAGAACAGAGGGTTGTCCCGGATTAGCAAAACATGGCTGCCACACCTGTAGCTCAGGTTCATTTATTTCAAGGGAGCTGAAATACCAGATGCAAGCCATGGACAGAGGTGCCACTGTTTGTAGGAGAAAGCGGCCATGTTTTTCTAATCCCTAATCCTCTAATCTAATTCGAAAGTAGTCTTGGAAAAGTGAGGACAGGAGCAAGGACGGCCATATTGATTGCTACCCAGCTTATAACAAAAAGTCGAGAAACAAAATATTGTCCGTATTAAGGCTGGGATAAAACTTTTTTAGCTATAGCCTTAAGGCAACACTTCCTGTCACTGCTTTGGTGGCTCATAGAAACTCATAGGAATCAATCAGATCTCTTATTTTTTTTTATCTTTGTGTGAATGATGGTTGGTTCCTTAGGCCAAATGTTCTCCAAGGCACATGTAGAGGAAGCTCAACCCACAGTTGGCTATTGTTCTCACCTATAATTACTCATATAAGAATAAAAAAGTATCAAAATTGTTGCACAGACCTTAATGTGGAGCTGCCAGGTCTCCCTTAAGATGGTGAAACCCTGTCATCATTACCTTTAAATAGGATGAAGTCAAGGAGCATCATCTTGGTCTGGGGGTCGATCTCATCTTGGATCCCTGTCACTTTACCCTTTGTCTTTTTGATAATAAATTCTTTGATGATGTTTTTCACCTCCCGGTCATGGAAGTCAAGACTAATGTACTCCATGTCGAAGTACATCCTCGTCTCATTAATAAATTCATCATGGAGGTGGAATAACTGGTGGACAAATGAGAGACTTTCCAGCTCCAGGTCATAGCCTTCGCTTTTTTGCACTCCATCTCGGAGTTCTTTCAGCAGATTGGGCAGTAGGTTAGCTTGTTTGCTCTTCTTCAAGGCCTCCCAGTTTAGACCAGTCAGGAGCTCGTCATAAGTATTTCCTCGGCACCCAAGCATTAACGATGCAAGGTTAAAGGAGATGCTGAGCGGGGAGAAGAAGATGTTGTCATCGTGTTTGTCAGCCATTTTTTTGAACAGGTTGAATCCAAAGTTGCTGTTCATCTCTGAGAGATCGAGGGCAGAGAGCTCGCGGGTGTCATTGGATGGGCTGAGAAGATGTTTCTCACGTCCTTGAGAAATGTCTTGGTTGTGTTTGTCCTTCTTTGACTTGTCATGATTGGCCAGACAAAGCCCAACAAGGAGAACGAAGACAAGAGTCCATCTCATGGCGGACATTGCTTTGATCTGAGATGAAATAGAAGAAATGTAGCTTATTTTCATTATGTTCAGTGGTAAGAGATGTGGGGAGGTGTAGTGTTCTATGTATGGACTATATAAACTTGAATTATGATCATGTCCAGTGATCGTGTCATGTTGGGGGTTGTAGTGTTCTATTTGTAAAGTATAATAGACATATTGTCATGTAGGGAGTTGTAGTGTTCTATGTATGAAGCATAATAAATTTGAATTATGGTCATGTTCACGTCTCCCGCTCATGTACAGGGTCCTGTCACGTCTCCCCCTCATATACAGGGTCCTGTCACACCCCCCTTATGTACAGGGTCCTGTCACATATCCCCCTCATATACAGGGTCCTGTCACATCTCCCCCTCATATACAGGGTCCTGTCACGTCTCCCCCTAATGTACAGGGTCCTGTCACGTCTCCCCCTCATGTACAGGGTCCTGTCACGTCTCCCACTCATATACAGGGTCCTGTCACATCTCCCTCTAATATACAGGGTCCTGTCACATCTCCCTCTAATATACAGGGTCCTGTCACATCTCCCCCTCATATACAGGGTCCTGTCACATCTCCCCCTCATATACAGGGTCCTGTCACGTCTCCCCCTCATGTACAGGGTCCTGTCACATCTCCCCCTCATATACAGGGTCCTGTCACGTCTCCCCCTCATGTACAGGGTCCTGTCACGTCTCCCCCTCATGTACAGGGTCCTGTCACGTCTCCCACTCATATACAGGGTCCTGTCACATCTCCCTCTAATATACAGGGTCCTGTCACATCTCCCCCTCATATACAGGGTCCTGTCATGTCTCCCACTCATATACAGGGTCCTGTCATGTCTCCCACTCATATACAGGATCCTGTAACGTCTCCCCCTCATATACAGGGTCCTGTCACGTCTCCCCCTCATGTACAGGGTCCTGTCACGTCTCCCACTCATATACAGGGTCCTGTCACATCTCCCTCTAATATACAGGGTCCTGTCACATCTCCCCCTCATATACAGGGTCCTGTCACGTCTCCCCCTCATGTACAGGGTCCTGTCACGTCTCCCCCTCATGTACAGGGTCCTGTCACATCTCCCCCTCATGTACAGGGTCCTGTCACACCTCCCCCTTATGTACAGGATCCTGTCACATATCCCCCTCATATACAGGGTCATGTCACATCTCCCCCTCATATACAGGGTCCTGTCACGTCTCCCACTCATATACAGGGTCCTGTCACATCTCCCTCTAATATACAGGGTCCTGTCACATCCCCCCTCATATACAGGTGACAGGGGGAGCAGGGTCACAGGTGGGGTGATAGGAGCAGGTGGGAGCAGGATCACCGGGGACCAATCAGATGATTCCATGGCTCCTTACCTCTTCAGTGGCCCTGTCATGTTTCCCAAGGTCCTCGGGCAGTGTGCCCCGCTCTCCTTACAACAGCCACCCCGGGAGCCGGTCTCTCCTCCTTCCAGCTCCCGCCAGCTTCAGGACCTGTATCGCTCCGGCGCGCGCCTAAACCAGCCAATAACAAAGCTCCTTGCTGTAAGAAGCTTTGTGTCACTGCGCTGATGAATGGGGGGGGGGGGGGGCAAAATCTAAGGTGTATTAGACTTTTTCCAGGGAGTCGCACGGGCCGCATGACACAGCTTCGCGGGCCGGATTTGTCCCGCAGGCGGTAGGTTGGGCATCACTGGTATAGAGTATAACAGAACTGTATTATGGTTGTGTCAAGTGATCAGGTCACGTTGGGTGTTGTAGTGTTCTATGTATACAGTATAATAGAACTGTATTATGGACATGTCCAGTCAAGTTAAAGTGTAATATGTATAACAACTGTATTATGGTCACGTCTAGTAGTTATCTTAGCAACCACGGGCGAATCTAAATTCCACTCGGTCACGAGGGGAATAAAGAAACAAAAATGAGGGTGGGGGGCGCAATAGGGTAGTACGTTCAATACAAAATAAATTGATTGAAAGATAAAGGTGCTCAACTTTTAGGGTTGTGCTAATAATAGACACAACTCTATTGTAGACTTGTAGAAATATATATATAGACCTTTAGGATCCAGGAATGCAGCCGCAGAAGAAGTATCTTTGGGATCGGATGCCCAATCCCCCAATGGGTGCTCGTAGTAAAGGAAATTCTGCTCAGGCGCAAAATCACTGGTTCCAGCAGGTCTCTGTAGGTGAATCTTCTTTATTTACATAACAAACATATGTGCATAGAACAACGCGTTTCGGGGCTCAAAATGTCCCCTCATCAGGTTAATAAGTAATCCCTTATTACTTATTAACCTGATGAAGGCGACATTTTGAGCCCCGAAACGCGTTGTTCTATGCACATATGTTTGTTATGTAAATAAAGAAGATTCACCTACAGAGACCTGCTGGAACCAGTGATTTTGCGCCTGAGCAGAATTTCCTTTACTACATGTCCAGTAGTTAGGTCATGTTAGGAGTTGTCGTTTTTGATGTATATATACAACAATAGAATTGTATTATGGCCATGTCCAGTCTTAATATGCTGGTAGTTTTAGTGTTCCATATATAGAGTATAAAAGAATTGTATTACGGTCATGTCCAGTCGGATTATGCTGGGAGTTGTAGCGTCTATCATGTATCATGTAATGTCCATGGGTCGGATCATGTTGCAGTAGAAAAAGGTTTATGCAAATTCATAGTCAATCATTAGTTAACAGTTTTGGCTTTATAAAGAGCAAATCATTATTACAAAACGTCTGGAATAAATCATGTGAATGATCTGCAAAAGAGAAAACGTACTACTATAAAAATGTAAAATCTCACCTGTTGTCTGGATCGTCAGTCGCCAAATGCCCAGAATCTGAGACTAATGTCCACCATCCTGTGGCCAGGTCAATATTTGACAATCCAAAGAGTAGCTTATCCCAGCTCCTCTCCGGTATTTATTAACTGATGTACACACATTTATGTCAGCGAAACGCCCCCTGCAGCGGCTTCCCGTAAACCAGGACCGACCGCCAGGTGTAGGATGGACGGTACATGCATCATTACACCTTTTACAGATCTGCTACAATCAAACCTATAGAAACGACCCATCAGGGCCACGCGAGAATTATACAAAACCTACAACTAAATGTGCATAACCAGGTCATGGAAATACACACGACCATTTAAAGGGGTTTTCCTATCTTAGACAATGGGGGCATACCGCACCTATATCGAGAACGGAGCGGGGAGCGCTGTGGCTGGAGGACCCCAGATTTCCCGGGGTCTGTCCACCACCAAGCGCTAATCCCCGCCTCTCCCATAGAAGTGAATGCAATGCGAGGGTGCCACGCACGCGCGGCCCATGCTCTCATTCATTTCTATGGGGCAGACGGCAATAGCAGAGACAGCGCTCGGCTATTTTCGGTGGCCCCATAGAAATGAATGGAGAGCGGCTGCGCATGCGCAGTGCGCTCTCCTTCACTTTCGGTGCTCCGTTCTCGATATAGGTGCGGGTCCAAGCAGTGGGACCCACACCTATAAGACAATGCGATATGCCTCCACTGTCTGAGTTGAGAAAACCCCTTTAATTGACAAAAAACCTTTATTAAATACAATTGATAAAAGACATGCAATGGAGTCTGCATGATTCAGTGGAATAAAAACATACACACCAATGGGAGGGGGCTGGTAATTCATGATAAATATAAAAGGAGCAAAAAAATCGAGAAACATGAGAAATTCATAGCAATATCTATTGATGGTAAAATAAGGTACGGCTCAAATCTCCCAAAGGGGCAAGGCATATGAAGGTTTCCAATCAGTCAAAGTGCATAACAGTGCCAGGGAGATCAAGAGTATCAAAAAGCACCTCTGGAGTTCATAGAAACAATCTGACAGCCAAAAAAAAAAACCCATCCCAGTGTCCCCCACTTTACCCAACGCGTTTCGCCAAATGTCTTTTATCAATTGTAGTTAATAAAGATTTTTTGTCAATAAAATGGTCGTGTGTATTTCCATGCCCTAGATCTGCTACAATGTATCACCCCCTATCGGAACAAAGTACACTGGGGGATTTGTCAACAGCTGTGTAGCAAGATCTTACCAACAAATTGTGACACATTTGTGCTAAAATGTGAAAAATGTCTGTCCTCTGTCCCCTGTAGCATAGATTTAGGGGCACATTTGTTAAGATCAGTGTTTATTAAGACAGGCCTTTTTCTTTCTTTAGGACAGTAAGAATAAAGAAGTTTATTAAAAGGGTGTGCGCCTCTTAATAAATTTGGGGAGTTTCACTCCAATGAACTTCTGCTGTATGGAATGCCAGACTAGATAACTTTTTAAATAAACCTTAGTTTAGTTCTCTACATTTGCTTCTCACTTCTGCAAATGGCACTTACTAATGTATTGTGATTATCCATATTGCATCATTTGCCGGCTCGATTCATTTTTCCATCACATTATACATGCCTCATTTCCAGAGATTACAACCTCACTGTAATGCAGCAGAGGTGGTCGTGCTTGCACGCTATAGGAAAAGGTGCCTCTTTGTGGCTCTCTGGTAGCTGAGACTGGGGGAGAGTGCATAGGCCAGAGCATTTTCCTATAGTGTGCAAACACGACCACCGGTGCTGGGTTGCAGGGTGGTCATAAACCTTACATAGTAACATAGTAACATAGTAACATAGTATATAAAGCCGAAAAAAGACATTTGTCCATCCACTTCGGCCTGTTATCCTGCAAGTTGATCGAGCGGAAGGCAAAAAACCCCTGTGAGGTAGAAGCCAATTTTCCTCACTTTAGGGGAAAAAATTCCTTCCCGACTCCAATCAGGCATCAGAATAACTCCCTGGATCAACGGCCCCTCTCTAGTAGCTATAACCTGTAATATTATTACACTCCAGAAATACATCCAGGCCCCTCTTGAACTCTTTTAGTGAACTCACCATCACCACCTCCTCAGGCAGAGAGTTCCATAGTCTCACTGCTCTTACCGTAAAGAATCCTCTTCTATGTTTGTGTACAAACCTTCTTTCCTCCAGACGCAGAGGATGTCCCCTCGTCACAGTCACAGTCCTCGGGATAAATAGATGATGGGAGAGATCTCTGTACTGACCCCTGATATATTTATACATGCCGTATTTTTCGCCCTATAAGACGCACCTAGGTTTTTGAGGAGGAAAATAAGAAAAAAAATTTAACCAAAAGGTGTGCTTTTGGTGGGTTTGAACTAATGGCGGTCTGTGCATGACACTATTATGGGGTATCTGTGGATGATGCACTGTTATGGGGGGATCTGTGAATGGCACTGTTATGTGGGGGAGCTGTGGATGGCATTATGATGGGGATGGGGTCTGTGGATGGCATTATGATGGTGGGGGGATCTGTGGATGGCATTATGATGGGGGGGATCTGTGGATGATGTACTGTTATGGGGTGGTGGATCTGTGGATGACACTGCTATATGTGTCATCCACAGATCCCCCATAACAGTCCCATCCACAGATCCCACCATCATAATGCCATCCACAGATCCCCCCCACCATCATAATGCCATCCACAGCCCCCCCCCCCCCCCCATCATTATCCCATTCACAGATTCCTAGGGAGGGGCTGTATTAGGCGGAGAGAGCGGCGGGGCCGTGCAGGCACTGTACTCTGTCCCCACCGCTCAGTATGTACTGTATTATACGTAGTGTTAATCATCAGATCTGAGTAATGATGCGCTCTCCCTGCTCCCCATGTGTACTGTACTTACCGGTACATGTCACGCTCCTGTAGTAAGAACTAGCAGGCAGGCCGGACTTCATTCATAAAGTAGGCGGAGCAGGCACGTGACCTCCGTGAGTTACAGCCGCCTGGCCTGCCTGCTAGCTGCTAGTGCTTACTACAGGAGCGTGACATGTAAGTACAGTACACATGGGGAGCAAGGGGAGCGCATCATTATTCAGTTTAGATCTGATGATTAACACTATGTATAATACAGTACATACTGAGCGGCGGGGCCAGAGTACAGTGCCTGCACGGCCCCGCCGCTCACCCCGCCTACTACAGTCCCTCCTCCTTCCTCCCTCCTCACTAATACATCGCAGACTGCGATGTAAATTGCCAGCATTGGCCCCATAAGACGCAGGGACACTTTCCCCCCCCTTTTGGGGGGGGGGGGGTTGAAGTGCGTCTTATGGGTCGAAAAATACGGTAATTAGATCTCCCCTCAGTCATCTTTTTTCTAAAGTGAATAACCGTAATTCTGATAATCTTTCAGGGTACTGTAGTTGCCCCATTCCAGTTATTACTTTAGTTGCCCTCCTCTGGACCCTCTCCAGCTCTGCTATGTCTGCCTTGTTCACAGGAGCCCAGAACTGTACACAGTACTCCATGTGTGGTCTGACTAGTGATTTGTAAAGTGGTAGGAATATGTTCTCATCACGGGCATCTATGCCCCTTCTGATGCAACCCATTATCTTATTGGCCTTGGCAGGAATGGCAGCAGCTGCCTGACACTGGTTTCTACAGCTTAGTTTGCTGTTTATTAAAATTCCTAGATCCTTTTCCATGTCAGTGTTACCCAGTGTTTTACCATTTAGTATGTACGGGTGACTTGCATTATTCCTTCCCATGTGCATAACTTTACATTTGTCAGTGTTAAACCTCATCTGCCACTTCTCTGCCCAAGTCTCTAATCTATCCAGATCCCTCTGTAGTAGTATACTGTCCTCTGTAGTATATATACAGTATACTGTCCTCTGTAGTGTGTATATATGTATATATATATATACACACACACACAGTATACTGTCTTCTTCCGTGTTAATTACTTTACACAGTTTATCAGCAAAAATAGATACTTTACTGTGCAAGCCTTCTACAAGACCATTAATAAATATATTGAAGAGAATAGGGCCCAATACTGACCCCTGAGGTACCAACTAGTGACAGTGACCCAGTCTGAGTATGTACCGTTAATAACCACCCTCTGTTTTCTATCACTCAGCCAGTTACTTACCCACTTACAGACGTTTTCTCCCAGTCCGAGCATTCTCATTTTACATACTAACCTTTTATGCGGTACAGTGTCAAATGCTTTGGAGAAGTCCAGATATACGACATCCATTGATTCGCCGCTGTCAAGTCTAGAACTTACCTCCTCATAGAAACTGATTACATTAGTCTGACATGACCGATCCCCCATGAAGCCATGCTGATATGGCGTTATTTGCTTATTTTCATTGAGGTACTCCAAGATAGCATCTCTTAACCTTCAAACAGTTTACCTTAACCCTTAGAAACAAGCAGTGTATGATGTGATGTGAAAAATGAATCAAGACAGAAAAAGAGGCAATATGGACAATCACAATACATTAGTCAGCGCCTTGTATTAACTTTCTCTACATTATAAATGCCATTTGCTGAAGAGAGACAACCCCTTTAAATACACACCCCATATTAGACCTCCTTTAATACAGACCCCTAACACAATAAGAAAGAGAAGCTGCAGCTTCATTGCACCGTCCTCAAGGTTGATCTGCCCTGGAATATTGTGTTTGTGAAACATTCTGCTTGCCTGCAGCCGCCACTAGGGGGAGCTCTCACTGACCTTTATAATATAATAAATCTGCCTTCAGTAAACGTCTGAGTTTCTCTATATTTTACATAGAAGAGTTTCAAAACAGTAGCAGTGTGTGGCTATTCTAATACAATATTTATTTTCCCTTAAAGGGGTTGTCCGGGTTAAGAGCTGAACCCGGACATTCCCCCATTTTTACCCAGGCAGCCGCCCTAATATGAACATCGAAGCATTTCATGCTCCGATGCTCCCCTTTTGCCATGCACTGAATTGCGCAGTGAAAAAGCCCAGCACTAATGGGCACTAATGGGTGGATTTTAGAGCTGCCCTAGCCTGTAAAATGGCCAGGGCAGCTCTAAAGCCCGCCCATCAGAGCTGGTGACGTCACCAGCAACAGTGCTAGGCGGAAGCCTCCGCCTGGCAGTGTAAAAAAGCCCTGTATAACACAGAGCAAGGGGGAGCATCAGAGCATGAAATGCTCCGATGCTCATATCAGGGGGGCCAGGGGGTGAAAATGGGGATATGTCCAGGTTCAGCTCTGAACCCGGACAACCCCTTTAACTCCAAATGTTAGTTATTGATGCTGAATTAAAAGAATTATTTCTAAAGACTGCAATGCAGGTGACAGATATGTGAAAACCCAATGATGATTCTGATTCACAGATCTCTAGAGAAGAATAAATAGACTCGCACACAAAATACACAGTTGTTCAGGGAGAAACTTTATTTTACAGTAAGTCTCATCCTTTCCCCCAGTGTAGACACAGAATAAGAAGGAAAACCTAATCCTCTGAAGGATCTATAACTCTCCCTAATAGCTCAATAGTGTTCATAGGCTTGTTGTACACCAAGGCAAGAAATGGTCGATCAATTTTAAATTCTAAAGCACTGGGAAGAGTAAAAATGTTTACGATTCCACCTTCAGTGGATTCTGTCTGGTTCTCAGCAATATTAATCAAAGTCTTGTGCAAAATCTAGAGATAGAAAAAAAGAGTCCAGTAACTGACATATATATACGGTATGATGTACAAGAATATAACTACTATAATACTGCTCCTATGTACAAGAATATAACTACTATAATACTGCTCCTATGTACAAGAATATAACTACTATAATACTGCTCCTATGTACAAGAATATAACTACTATAATACTGCTCCTATGTACAAGAATATAACTACTATAATACTGCTCCTATGTACAAGAATATAACTACTATAATACTGCCTCCTATGTACAAGAATATAACTACTATAATACTGCCTCCTATGTACAAGAATATAACTACTATAATACTGCTCCTGTGTACAAGAATATAACTACTATAATACTGCTCCTATGTACAAGAATATAACTACTATAATACTGTCTCCTATGTACAAGAATATAACTACTATAATACTGCCTCCTATGTACAAGAATATAACTACTATAATACTGCTCCTATGTACAAGAATATAACTACTATAATACTGCTCCTATGTACAAGAATATAACTACTATAATACTGCCTCCTATGTACAAGAATATAACTACTATAATACTGCCTCCTATGTACAAGAATATAACTACTATAATACTGCTCCTATGTACAAGAATATAACTACTATAATACTGCCTCCTATGTACAAGAATATAACTACTATAATGCTGCTACTGTGTACAAGAATTTAACTACTATAATACTGCTCCTATGTACAAGAATATAACTACTATAATACTGTCTCTATGTACAAGAATATAACTACTATAATACTGCTCCTGTGTACAAGAATATAACTACTATAATACTGCTCCTATGTACAAGAATATAACTCCTATAATACTGCCTCCTATGTACAAGAATATAACTACTATAATACTGCTCCTATGTACAAGAATATAACTACTATAATACTGCTCCTATGTACAAGAATATAACTACTATAATACTGCTCCTGTGTACAAGAATATAACTACTATTATACTGCTCCTATGTATAAGAATATAACTACTATAATACTGCCCCTATGTACAAGAATATAGCTACTATAATACTGCTCCTATGTACAAGAATATAACTACTATAATGCTGCATCTATGTACAAGAATATAGCTACTATAATACTGCTCCTATGTACAAGGATATAACTACTATAAAACTGTCTCCGATATACAAGAATATAACTACTATAATACTGCTCCTATGTACAAGAATATAACTACTATAATACTGCTTCTATGTACAAGAATATAACTACTATAATACTGCTCCTATGTACAAGAATATAACTACTATAATACTGCTCCTATGTACAAGAATACAACTACTATAATACTGCTCCTATGTACAAGAATATAACTCCTATAATTCTGCTCCCTTGTACAAGAATATAACTACTATAATACTGCTCCTATGTACAAGAATATAACTGCTATAATACTGCTCCTATATACAAGAATATAACTGCTATAATACTGCCTCCTATGTAAAAGAATATAACTGCTATAATACTGCTCCTATACGCAAGAATATAACTGCTATAATACTGCCTCCTATGTAAAAGAATATAACTACTATAATACTGCTCCTATGTACAAGAATATAACTGCTATAATACTGCCTCCTATGTACAAGAATATAACTACTATAATACTGCCTCCTATGTACAAGAATATAACTACTATAATACTGCTCCTATGTACAAGAATATAACTACTATAATACAGCCTCCTATGTACACGAATATAACTCCTATAATACTGCCCCTATGTACAAGAATATAACTACTATAATACTGCTCCTATGTACAAGAATATAACTACTATAATACTGCCTCCTATGTACAAGAATATAACTACTATAATACTGCTCCTATGTATAAGAATATAACTACTATAATACTGCTCCTATGTACAAGAATATAACTACTATAATACTGCCTCCTATGTACAGGAATATAACTACTATAATACTGCTCCTATGTACAAGAATATAACTACTATAATACTGCCTCCTATGTATAAGAATATAACTACTATAATACTGCCTCCTATGTACAAGGATATAACTACTATAATACTGCCTCCTATGTACAAGAATATAACTGCTATAATACTGCCTCCTATGTACAAGAATATAACTGCTATAATACAAGCATATACACAGTGGAGTCCCATTATTCTGATCACTTCCTACTTATGACCTCGGCAGCGTGTAGCTCACAAAGGGGGTCCTGTGTGGTGAGCTGGCTTGGTGTGTATATAAGGTGTGCGTTGCTGTCATGGGTAAAAGGGGTGATTCATCAGACTTGCAAAAAGGGATGATTATTGGCTTTCAGGCTCCGGGTAGCGGTATTTCTAAACCTGTGCAATTTGTGAACTGTTCTTGTTCTGATGTGGTGAAAGTTTATGATGAGCGGACAAATGTCACCATTGTGAATAATTGAAATGGAAACTGCGGAGCACCACGTGTCATTGAGTGTCAACGTCGGCTACAGAGGTGCCCGAGGGCGGAGGACACCCTACAGTGGAGCAGCTCACCGCCAAAATAAACCAGGGGCGACCGGACGTGAGTCTAACACAACAGTTCAGAGAACCTACTGCGTATGGGGCCCCGGAGCAGACGGACGGTCACTGCTCCTCTGCTAATGAAGTTGCATCGGCAGAAAAGGCTTCAATTTTCCCTGCAGTATCAGAATCGGACCCCTGCTGATTGGTAAAGGGTTGTCTTCTCCGATGAGTCACGTTTTCTACTTCATAGAATAGATGGACATTGCTGTGTCAGGAGAGAAACATCAGAGAGGGAGCACCCTGCAGCCATTGCTGGAAGAACACAAGCCGGTGGGGGCAGCATTATGGTCTCGGGGAGGTTTTTATGGCATTCTCTGGGCCACTCATCCATGTAGAAGGCACTCTCAACAGATCTGTGCATGAAGCCATCCCTGGAGATCATGTACACCCCTACATGCTGATTGTATTTCCTGGGGTACATGGGATTTTCCAGCAAGACAATGTGACATGTAACACGGCTAGAAATGTCTGACATTGGTTGGAAGACCATGACCAAGACTTCCAAGTACTACCCTGACCTCCTAATTCCCCAGACTTGAACACAATTGAGCATCTGTGGGACCATCTGGATGGATCCCCCCCACGCACCCTTCAGCAGCTGTGGGATGCACTGCAGTCAACATGGCTCCAGATACCTTTGACCACTACCAGGACCTTATGGAGTCACTCCGGACCCCTTAGCTGCTGTCCGTGCTGCCCACAGTGGTTACTCTGGATATAAGCTGCTGGTCATAACAATGTGACTCCACTGTGTGATTACTATTAGTTTACTGTACTGCTACTATATAACAATCCTTTGCTCCTGTAACTTACTCCAGACACTTTCAGCCCTGGTACCTTTGAGATCCCAGACAGATCTGCGGTTTCGTTAAACGCTTGTAGTATCCCCATTTTCATCAGAGCACTCTGCACATTCACTTCCTGTTGTACAAATATTTTAGGGATGTAGAGATCCAGCAGACTACGATTGTAAAATAATAGAAATCAGTAGTTACATTGTAACATAATTTAGTGTTTTATTCTATGCAAAAAAAGAAAACATTCAGCTTGTGCCCAAAAATGTGGTCACTGACCTGGTCTTAGCTTTGTTTAAATACCGTCCTATGAGCCGTATGGATAACTGGTTTTCCACTTCATCGAGATCTCCATTATTCGGCACAACAAATAGCAGAACGAGCTGGTCGGTGTATGGGACCTGAACTACCACACAGTCATGTGCATGGTCCTTGAAGGTCTTGAATTGGCCCACTTGATGCATCATTTTAACCTCGATCGTTTTTAACTTGTTCACCTTGAAAAGTCCACGTTTGGTCCCTTGGAAGGCGAAAGGGGTTTCCCATTTTGCTGGTGAAACAAGAGGGGAAATGGTGTAAAATTACATTGTGGCGAAACCAACCTCGCCACTGGCCTCTTGCCTCTTGCCTCAGGATTATGGCCCATACTAACTTTTAAACCCCTGAACCTATTCAAGTGAATTTTGGATAGGTTTGTCCCCAAGTTATACTGTTTAAATTGATGTAAGTTATATGTATGGACAATGTAAACTCACAAAGTTGTAACAATTTATAATAAGTGTAACTTGTCAGCTTGGGAGGAATATGCTGGGTGTGTTTCTACTGTGCCATTGTCCCATTGTGTGTTTAAATGGTGATGTCTGTCCTGTTGTATCCACATGTGTATTGGCAATTTCCCTTTGTCCTGAGAGATAATTGGATTGCTCCTCGGTTGTCTCCGGGACAGAGAGGAGGAAACCATGATGCATTGTGGGGATATGTTGTATCTGTCCTGTGTCGCAGTCTTCCTTCTGGTCCTCTGGGGGCGTGAACGATTGGTTGCTGTACTTACATTGTATGTGTTGTAAATTATTGATTGGTTGTATTTCAAAACCCTGTGGGCAGTACTATGTTTTTGGTTTGTGAATAAAAGAGGCTGTACTTAAAATACAGTCAGACCACTGCTTGACCCTCAACACGGAGCCTTGTCTCGTTATTGGGGGGATCCGCTGTATGCTGTTAGAGACTGATTGCCAGGAGTGTAAGCTGATTCCTGTTCGTCTGCTAGCAGCTATTCGTGAGGTTCCAGTTTGGAGTGCTATTTTGTATCCAGTTCGGGAGGTTGGTGTTCTGCAGTAGCTGTGCCTGTCTCTCAGACAGGGGCATATCGCCTAAACGGATTTTAACCCCTTGTCTGCTGAAACGGTCCGTTACATACATCATCACCCATGATCCAGTGCCTGGAGTTTATGCTCCCAAGGCCAAGCCAATAGGCAATCCTGCCCATCCATTCAGCAAGAGAACAAGGATCTGTATCTGTCAGGAGACTATTGTGTCATCACAAATCTGTATCTGTCACGTAACTAATATGACACCACAAATGTGTATATGTCAGGTGACTGCTGTGACTTCACCAGTGTGTATCTCTCAGGTAGGCTACTGTGATCTCACCACTGCATCTGTTAAGTTAACTGCAGTGACATCACAAATGTGTATCTCTCAGGTAGGCTACTGTGATGTCACAACTGTATCTGTCAAGTGAGCTGCAGTGACATCACAAGTGTGTATCTGTCAGGTAACTGCAGTGACATCACAAGTGTGTATCTGTCAGGTAACTGCTGTGACATCACATGCATGCATCCATGAGGCAAGCTCTTGTGACACCAACACAGTGCCTGGTAAACTACTGTGAGATCACAAATGTGCATGTGTCATGCAAGTGCTGTGACATCACAAGTGTGAATCTGTGAGGTAAGCACTTGTGACATCACAACAGGTTTTAGGCAGGTAACTGCTATGACATCACAAGTGTCTATCTGTGAGGTACGCACTTGTGACATCACAAATGAGCATGCATCATATGAGCTGCAGTTTACATCACAAGTGTGTATCTGTGAGGTAAGCACTTGTGACATCACAAATGAGCATGCATCATGTGAGCTGCAGTTTACATCACAAGTGTGTATCTGTGAGGTAAGCACTTGTGACATCACAATTGTTTTTAGGCAGGTAACTGCTGTGACATCACAAGCATACATCTGTGAGGTAAGCACTTGTGACACCATAGGTTTGCATCTGTCTAGTAAACTACTGTGACATCACAAATATCCATGTGTCATGTGAGCTGCAGTGACATCACAAGTGTGTATCTGTCAGGTACCTGCTATGACTAGTTTCCTTCAGGTGAGGTCAGGGTTGGATATACAATAGATAACATTAAATCCTCCATTGGAATTCAAGGCGCCCATATACTGTTCTTGCACTTGGGCCCCTGGTACTGGTGTCCTCCCACATTACTGGCCATTTCTTATAAATATCTCTAGGTATCTTCTACTGAGCCCATGTAGGGGTTGTCCACAGCAACAGCCCCTGAGGATAAGTGAAGGGTGCAGCTATAGAGTATGCAAAGGTAGCAGCTGCACCTGGCCCTCATGCCTGAGGTTGTCCAATGGTCCCTTTTCCACATCAGACACCAGTATTATAAATGTTGAGGGGGGGGGGGGGGGGGGTTCTGGTTGTAGGTTTTGCTTTGGGTGTAGGAGCTTAATTGACTACTCTGTGACTCACCATTAAACTTTACATAGTCTAGCAGAACCATCAGCGTCCATCTGTTCACGTTGCTGACCAAGTCTTCTATTTTGCCATCTGCATGGCCGCTGATTTTCTCGTTGATAATTCTCTCTGCCTTCAATGGATCCTTGAAGTTAATGACGTAGATGTAGGTGCTGTAGTAGTTGACCAGGTCCTGCTGGTATTGGGTGTCAGGGGAAATGGATTTCTCTAGGAAGAGCCAGTTGGAAAATCTGAACTCCACCTCTCCTTGTTTTGTTCTACTTTTTTCAAGGAAGTTCTTAAAGTCGTCCTTCAAGATTTTGTCGGCTTGACTGGCATTCAAACACATGGCATCCAGAATCTGCTGCTGAGTTGAGGATCTTGCCCCGAGACCTAACATGGCCAGCGTGGTGTAGATGCTGAATGGTGAGAGGAAGAAGTTGGGAGGGGCATTTGCCGTCTTGGAAGACACCAATTTATATAGGGAGACAACAAAGTGCATACTGGCCTTGGGTAAGTTGCTGCCGTCCCACTGACCGCCGCAGTCATCTTTCTTCTGTTTGTCATTTTTGAAGGTGACTGTCGTGGAGACGGAAAACAAGACGAGCAGTGGCAGTCGCATCTTCTGTCTGGAACATAGGAGGTTGGATTTAAGTTTGTGCTTAAGGAACCTACTCCAGGCTGCCATTTCAGCCATTTAAAGGGCCAGTTCAGTCTTTGATCAATAAGGGAACCTGTTACATTGAACATGGTGTCTGAGCTGCAAGCAGCATGTTATAGATCAGGAGGCGCTGAGCAGATTGATGTATAGTTTTCTGGGAAAAGATCCAGTAAAACTTGGAATTTATTCATTTTAATTCCTGCTTCTTCTGGGCTTTGAAGTCCATGAGGCGGTCCTATCAGTGATTGACAACCTTCCATCTATGACTATGTATACAGAGATAGCTATTAATCACTAATAGGACCACCTCCTGGACTTCAAATTACTTTTCATTTTCACGATGACAGGTTCCTTTTAAATTTAGGTAAAGGCAGAACTCACCAGCTGTTCCAGAGCTGCTGTTCCAGTCTTTGTTTCTGGAGGTTCAGCATTGATGTCCCTGACTATGCCATGTGATCACTGCAGCGTCAGAGGTCATGCATGGTAGTTGGGGACACCATCACTGCAGAGAGGCTGTCACTGCAGAAATAAAGTACCTGACTGATGCAAGTGATTGGCTGCAGCAATCACATGGGTAGTCAGGGGTTTTCATCATTCCAGCACCAAAAACAAAAACCGTAAGGGAGCCCAGAAATGGCAAAGGATCGGACAGAGTAAGGCTTCTTTTGGAGTTTTTTTTTAAATACTAATACCGAAAGTCATAGACAGGACTAGACCAGGATGATAATGTTTCTATTCACTGATAAAAATCATACATGCTTTGATTATGGTATTGGTGTGTTTCATCTTTTACATGGCCAGATTACCACATTTTAAATGGCCAAAAATGGACTACAATTGATTATGGTGTTCCATATAAAGTGAGGGCCCCTTTAATGAGTTTGAAGTTCTGTATATAAATGATGATAATTTTGTCTAAAATGGCCAAAAATGAAATGTGACACAAAAGCCAATGAAACAAATTCCTCACCGTTCTCTTTGTGTCGCCGTCCTCAGTAAAACAGGGAATCTCGAATAACTTTGTTATTTATATCATAGATCCCTTATCTGATCTATGAAGATGTCATGATGACCTGACCCCATGAATAAAGCAGCCAGGGGCTTAATAAGTAACAGAGTAATATTGGCATATTAACATAGCTTGAAATAGATGGAACATATGGAAGACAGACAAACAGTGGGATATGCTGCAGCCTTCCATTGAGATATGTGTCACTAAGGAATGGAAACATTTAACAATATGACACATTGGATGGATACATTGTAGCACATAATAATATTGATCAATACACGTTTTTAGCATTTTTCCATTATATTTCTCCATCCAGAGATCTTGTCTATAGACAGAGTTTCTTTTACATTATGGATCTATCCGAGCTCAGGTACAATGAAAAGCATGGATGCTGTGATTTTGAGCAGGAGTTTGATGATGGTGCACAGAAGCATTTTGTCATAGCAAAAGATCTAATCATCCATATGAGTGATCAGGGGGGCTGTCACATAGATGGATAGATAGATAGATAGATAGATAGATAGATAGATAGATAGATAGATAAATAGGAGATAGATAGATAGATAGATAGATAAAAAGATAGATGCTAGAAAGATAAATAGATATGAGCTAGATAGATATTAGATAAATAGATAGATATTAGATAGATAAATAGATAGATATGAAGTAGATAGATATGAGATAGATAGATAGATAGATATGAAATAGATAGATATGAGATAGATAGATATGAGATAGATAGATAGATAGATAGATAGATAGATAGATATGAAATAGATAGATATGAGATAGATAGATAGATATGAGATAGATAGATAATGAGATAGATGACAGTTCAAATTTAATGAACTCTTTTGCATTTGTTTTGTTCTTCACGTAATCATCTTTATCTTGACCTTTTGTAGTCGTGGGAAGTCTGTCTTCATGATCTCAGTAGTAGATATGTGTGAACTACATTCAAGAAAATTAGCATCCAGAAGAATACACATATTTTAGTACGTAGCCACTTGTAACGGAACGCCTAGCACCCCGACCGGGTACCTCCGTCGATAGATGCTCCTAGTGCTTCCAGAGGACTCCAAGCACTCCACTCGACACTGTCAGCACTGCAGACCCCATGAACCGCCGAAGCTTGGTGGAGGTCTCGCCGTCTCCTACCCACCCTGGACCTACGACAAGCTCCAGGCTCCAGTGGGTGAACCTCTCCTAAATCAAAAGACAGGAACCAGGAGCAAGCTCTTACAAGAGCTTATACTCAGGGGAGTATTATGATATAGCAATCCCCAAGAGTGTAGTTATCCCATGAGCCAAACATGAGCCAAGACTTCATGAAGGTATAAAACAGGAACTGACTGTACTTCACATACAGCCTCTTTTATTCACAAACCAAAAACATAGTACTGCCCACAAGGTTTTGAAATACAACCAATCAATATATTACAACACATACAATGTAAGTACAGCAACCAATCGTTCACGCCCCTAGGGGACCAGAAGGGAGACTGCGACACAGGACAGATATGTAGCAATTCAGGATACAGACACAACACATCCCCACAATGCATCATGGTTTCCTCCTCTCTGTCCTGGAGACAACCGGGGAGTAATCCAATTATCTCTCAGGACAAAGAGAAATCGCCAATACACATGTGGAACAACAGGACAGGAATCCCCACCCAAACACACAGAATCCTCCCTTCTGTCTGTGATATAATTATGGATTAACATAACTATCACAGACAGTAAAAATACAGTTTTTAAACATACTCTATAACTTTAAAACCATACATTCCATCTCCATAAAAATTACATATTTAAACTCAGCATACATCAAATATAACCACTTCCAAAAATCACACAAATCCCTCCAGCGGATCAAAAAAGGAAGTCCTTTATGACCGACCGCAAGCACAATTTCCTGCCCAAAACAGTTCCATAGATTTGGGCTGTGCGGTCGGTCAATTTCATGCAGAAAAACGACTTCTAAGTCCCATCTTCGAACGGGACTTAGTCTCTGGAGCTGAAAGTTCCGTATGGAAGAAGGTAAGGGTCAGCGGTGTTCGTGTATTTGCGCATCCGATTTTAGTTCCACAGAATCTTTAGTATACACCGCTGACCGCGTTCGGTCCTATTAACAGTCCAGACATGCGGCATAGTTCTGTTACACTGTTCTTGAAGAGTAATATGTCCCGGGGCCATAGTCGTAGGGCAAGAGGCTGGTAAACAGGCCTCTCCAAAACCCAGTGGCGAGGTTGGTTTCGCCACACATCTCCCCCTCCCAGGGAAGACTAACCAGATACCTGACCTCACGGTCAGTACCTGAGTTAGTCTGGCAGTCCAACCACAACCTAATACTGGACCTGTTGAATCTTGGGGCCTGGCTCTGTTCTGTATGTCCCCAGCTGTTGAGTGGGCATCTGCTACTCCTTGCTTCCTTGTGGTTCTCCAGCTTGGAGCTGTAGGTACTTGGTGGGCAGAGGCCGACTGCGCTCTGCCCAGATGCCAGCTCTTCCGCTGGGATGTGGTCAGGGAATCCTATCCCCAGGACCTTGTTGCAGATCGGCTGTGGAGAGGAGGAATCGCTTACCTCCTCCTCTGGATACCCCATCTGCCGCTGGGGAGAGAGACCAACTGTCTCCTCTCCCTGTAGAGTATACTGCCGCTGGGTAGTGAGACCGGCTGTCTCCACTACCAGTGATTCTGGTTGTTGCAGAGATGAGGGACCGACAATCTCCTCTCCCTGTACTCCCAGTGGCAGTTGGGGATCTGGGCCGCCTGCCCAGCCACCCTGTTGGGACGGTGGTGTGACTACGGTCCCATCTCCACCTGCCGACTGGGGTTCCTCCCAGTACCAGTCTATGAAGTCCCCTACTTCCACAGTTGGTGAGGAAGTAGGGGATACCTCAGCTGTGACTTGCCAGGGGTAGGGCTGCAGGTCTGGGCCTGGTATCCAACTGTCTTGTATCTTGCACTGGGCTTGAATGGAGCGAAACAACTGTTGATAATCTTGCTCCAGCTCCCACTCCCTTTGGACCAGAAAGATCAGATCTGCCCTCACCCCACTAGTTGTAGGCCAATTGTGCAAGTCCCACCTGTAGTCAGTAATGTCCCAAAATCTAGACTCTTCTGTGCTCCCAAAGTCAATGTCTTCAAAAGACTCCCACAATAACCCAGGGCAATTATATTCCTCACCTTCGGGCTTGGCGTACTCCTCCATCCATGGAGACTGTCTTACTGTGTCCCACCATAGTGCTTGGTAAGCGTCATCCAGCCAGGTTTCCTGCCATACCAGTGTCTCAAGCTCTGACACCCACTCCGTCAATGGTTGCTCTCCCAGTAGAGGTAGTCGCAGCGCCAATCGCATTCGCAATCTCTGCTCCTCACTGGGAAGACTCTCACCCCTCCGACGCTGCACGTCCTCCAGGACCTGGTGCCATATGCCTTTCCGCTCTGCATCCCTGTAATCCGGGTGATCTTCCTCATGGAATGCTGTGCAGGAACCAACGGCATCCATATTGCTGTAGCCAGGGGCGCTGTACGGATACTAGCGTTGCCCTCAATATACTCCACGAACGGTGTCTCCGAGCTGCTTCTCCTCACACTAGGACGCCATCCCACTGCTTGCCACCAATGTAACGGAACGCCTAGCACCCCGACCGGGTACCTCCGTCGATAGGTGCTCCTAGTGCTTCCAGAGGACTCCAAGCACTCCACTCGACACCGTCAGCACTGCAGACCCCACGAACCGCCGAAGCTTTGTGGAGGTCTTGCCGTCTCCTACCCACCCTGGACCTACGACAAGCTCCAGGCTCCAGTGGGTGAACCTCTCCTAAATCCAGAGACAGGAACCAGGAGCAAGCTCTTACAAGAGCTTATACTCAGGGGAGTATTATGATATAGCAATCCCCAAGAGTGTAGTTATCCCATGAGCCAAACATGAGCCAAGACTTCATGAAGGTATAAAACAGGAACTGACTGTACTTCACGTACAGCCTCTTTTATTCACAAACCAAAAACATAGTACTGCCCACAGGGTTTTGAAATACAACCAATCAATATATTACAACACATACAATGTAAGTACAGCAACCAATCGTTCACGCCCCTAGGGGACCAGAAGGGAGACTGCGACACAGGACAGATATGTAGCAATTCAGGATACAGACACAACACATCCCCACAATGCATCATGGTTTCCTCCTCTCTGTCCTGGAGACAACCGGGGAGTAATCCAATTATCTCTCAGGACAAAGGGAAATCGCCAATACACATGTGGAACAACAGGACAGGAAACCCCACCCAAACACACAAAATCCTCCCTGTCTGTGATATAATTATGGATTACCATAACTATCACAGACAGTAAAAATACTGTTTTTAAACATACTCTATAACTTTAAAACCATACATTCCATCTCCATAAAAATTACATATTTAAACTCAGCATACATCAAATATAACCACTTCCAAAAATCACACAAATCCCTCCAGCGGATCAAAAGTTAAGTGGAAGTCCTTTATGACCGACCGCAAGCACAATTTCCTGCCCAAAACAGTTCCATAGATTTGGGCTGTGCGGTCGGTCAATTTCATGCAGAAAAACGACTTAGTCCCATCTTCGAACGGGACTTAGTCTCTGGAGCTGAAAGCTCCGTATGGAAGAAGGTAAGGGTCAGCGGTGTTCGTGTATTTGCGCATCCTATTTTAGTTCCACAGAATCTTTAGTATACACCGCTGACCGCGTTCGGTCCTATTAACAGTCCAGACATGCGGCATAGTTCTGTTACACTGTTCTTGAAGGGTAATATGTCCCGGGGCCATAGTCGTAGGGCAAGAGGCTGGTAAACAGGCCTCTCCAAAACCCAGTGGCGAGGTTGGTTTCGCCAAACCACTTATGAGTATCCGGACGTTTCAGTCGATTATGACTAGAGATGAGCGAATTTTTCGAAAATTCGATTCGGCCGGTTTGCGTTAAAGAACGGCTATTTCCGGGCTGTGGAGAGCCTGTATAGTGTTGTAGAACACTGTGCCTTGCAGTAACACGCATAGGGAGTATACTGTGGTAGTGAAATAATACTGTGAGTCCATATGACATGCAGATGACAGGCGTCGCTCTTAGAATCACTGCACACATCACTTATTTGGGCAGTCACAGGGCTAAAACTGACCAAATAACTCAAGTATGAACTCAGCCTTACAGGTCAATGTTAGCGACAAGAAGAAGCGCGCTCCTTTTACACCGTCGGCAGCTGATTTCACATAGATGTCTATAGAACCTGTTCTATTAAACGCTTATACAAGTAGAGCCCCCCGACAGAGTGGAGAGGGTGTCAGCAGTAAGTTTGTGTTGACGTCACTGATTATTTTGCCCTTCCTTTGATCCGTCAGAACAATAACCCTCAAAAAACGGATCCTGTCTGTTGAGCATCCGCCTTCACTCGGTCAGCATTTGGTCAGTAATACATCAGTATTGCTAATGCCAAAAAAAACAGGAGTGGATCCAAAACAGAAATGAGACGTGAATGGAATATTTGCAGGTCTTCTGTGTTTTGTACCCACTCCTGCTTTTGGCTGCCAAATCACAAGCCAATTCTGATGGGACCATACAGGCCTTCAAGCTGCTACACAGACAGGATCCGTTGTGCGTCTCATTTTTCCTTCCTTCTGACAGATCAGAAGAAGGGTCAAATAAAGGATGATGTCAGCCAGGCCGAAAGGCAAAATAGTGGCCCAGTCATGAAGTGGGGAGGGTGGGAACAGCATGAGAAGTCCACAGAGTGGCCCAATGACATAACGATGAGATGGAAGCAGCATGAGGAGACCACAAAGTGGCCCAATGACAGTGTGGAGGTGGCGGCAGCATCAGGAGGTCACAGAGCGGCACAATGACAGAGTGTGTAGATGGCGGCAGCAGCAGCATCAGGAGGAGGCCACGGAGTGGCACAATGACAGTGTGGAGGTGGCAGCATCAGCAGACCACAGAGTGGCAAGGTGACATAGTGTCACGGTGGGGAGTTGGGGAAACTCCCCACTGTATAGTTGGATCTGTTACTAGGCCAGACAACAATGAAGGGAGCAGGCCACAACATACAGCTGCCCTAATCCTGACCCTGATCTACTGACCGCATGAGCAAACCCTGAAGGTGGGAGGGCTCATGCACTGGAACCTGGATCATGCTGACCCTGACGGCCCCTGGCATAGGGGTCAGGAATAGGAGACAAACGATTCCTCAGGGACTCAGACGAACCGGAGTCTCCAGCTGCCTAGTAACAGGTGGAAGGGAAATGACCATATGCAGCATCTGGATCGGCAGGTAAGAACACCGGAAAACTCACTTACCTGCCGCTGCCACCACGACTGGAACCCGAGCATAAGTACAGGTGCCCACACACCAAACAGGACACCGTACAGACCACACACACACACAGATGGGGTCCAGCACTCCGGATACTGCCTGGACCCCATGCCACAAGGAGCACGACAGCCCCAGGCAGCACTGCATCCAGACATATGGTTAACCCCTCCGGGAAACCAGCCCTCTTTCGGAGGTATCAACATACAGGGTAACGTATAGCATACATGCAGGGACCAACAGCAACAAAAGCCCAGACATGTAACAACCAACAAAATGCCACACACACCCAGAACATAAACCCACACCACACATACAACAAGTGAGGGTAAAGGTACAAGGAGGGTACAAAAGGGAGGACAATTTATGTTCCATAAGGTGGCCCTCAAGGACTGGGCAGAATACCCAGGCAAGGAGCAAAGCTCCAACACCAAGCAAGGCTGTAGTACCACCGCACCCAGCCAGCAAGCCACAGGTATATATCAAGCTTGCGGCCACACCCAGGAAACACCTTAATCCCCACTAGCCAGAAGATTAACCCCTTGCTCACCAAACAGCAGGGAGGCACACCTTAAAGGGGAAGTGCACGTGCAAACCACAAACTACACATTGCCCCTGGCAACCAGACTGCACGGCAACCGCGTCACAGTCAAACACCAATATGACCGTGACACATAGTGGGAGGTGACAGCAGCATCAGGAGACCACAGAGTGGCAAGGTGACATGGTGTGGAGGTGGCAGCAGCATCAGGAGACCACAGAGTGACCTGGTGACAGATTGGGTAAGTGGGTGGCAATACAGGTACCAGCTGAAGATGGTGGGCGAAAGAAAGAGCACTTGGCATCAGATCTTCAATGTTGGGTGACAGGGTGCTGTCCAAGTATGCCACCACCTGCTGGTTCAGGTCCTGCTCTGGTGAGTAGTTTATTCACTGCTGGTGAGTAGTTTATTCACTAGGCGGGTGAAGAAAGTTGCTCATCAGCGACTCTAGACTCAAGTTGCTGCTGATGGACCTGGAACTGCTCCTACCCCTCCACCCCACTACAGCAGCCATTGCAGAGGAACGTGAGCACAAAGAGCCCCCCCCGGTCAGACCTGCGAGAGGATGGACGATGGCGCAGATTGGCAGTGGCCAACTGACTACATAGGATGTCTCTATAGTAGTTCAGTTTGTCCTCCCTCTCAGCGGGTGTAAAAAAGGCCCCTATTCTGGACCGGTAGCGAGGGTCCAACAAGGTGGAGAGCCAGAAGTCATCCCTCTGCCGAATGGTGACAATTCGGCTGTGAGTACGCAAGCAAGTGAGCATGCATTGGGCCATTTGTGCAAGTGACTCGGAGCGACTCTGTGCCTCCATCTCCACTGCATACTGCCACGGTGTGTTTGGGTCCTCTGCCTCATCTTCCTCATCGCCCTGTAGCTCCTCCTCCTCCTCAAGTTCACCCCCCACAAGGCTCATGTGGCCATGAGATCTAGGCACCACGCAGGGGCGTAAGTAGAAGTGACTGGGCCCCACAGCAAATATTTGTAAGGGCCCTCCCAGCGCGCTTCGCACCTCCCTCCTCCTGTGTAAACCCCACTCCTTTGGCACAGTGTAGCGGTATACTGTATATTGTGTGGCACAGTGTAGCGGTATACTGTATATTGTGTGGCACAGTGGATGCTATATGTGTATAACATAAACATATTTCACATGAAAACTTACAGTTACTTGGCCCTTGGGGATCTCGGACGCCACTTCAACACTTTGGCCGGGGGCTCGGTGGAGCTGATGGGCTTTATCCTAATGAGAAAGATTTCATAATAAGGATTTGGAGAAGGGGCAGAGGAATAGCAGAGCAGGGAGAGGCTGGTGCTGCTACTAGGGGATCATACCATGGGGAGTAATAAAGTCCACCATAATGCCCCCCCCAGTAGTAATAATTCTCCTTATAATGTGACAGTGCAAAAATACCCCCTTGTAATGCCCCCAGTTGAGCTAATGTCCCCATAGTGCCCCTATAGTGCCCCCATAATGTTCCAGTATAAAATACCTCTATATAGTGCCCCCAGTAAATTCCCCCATAGTGCTCCTCTCCCCCCTTCCTGCTAGTGCCCCCCATAATGTACCAGTATAAAATGCCCCATATATAGTGCCCCAGTAGATGCCCCTCAGTGTCCGGCCTCTGATAGGCTGCCGGCCTAGTGTCCCCCATAATGCCCCCCAATAATGTGCCAGTAAGTGTCCCCATAGATGCCCCCCCATCATGTGCCAGTCAAGTGCCTCTCTCCTCCCCCCCACATGTCCCAGTATCATAGTGCCATCTCCCCCCCCACAAAAAAAGTGCCAGTATCAAGTGCCTCTCTCCCTCCCCCCCCATGTGCCAGTATCAGGTGCCAACCCCCCCTCCCCCCCAGGTGCCAGTATCAGGTGCCAACCCCTCTCCCCCCCCATGTGCCAGTATCAGGTGCCTCCCCCCCCCAGGTGCCAGTATCAGGTGCCTCCCCCCATGTGCCAGTATCAGGTGCCTCTCCCCCCCATGTGCCAGTATCAGGTGCCAACCCCCCTCCCCCCCAGGTGCCAGTATCAGGTGCCTCCCCCCATGTGCCAGTATCAGGTGCCTCTCTCCCCCCCCCCCATGTGCCAGTATCAGGTGACAACCCCCCCTCCCCCCAGGTGCCAATATCAGGTGCCAACCCCTCTCCCCCCCCATGTGCCAGTATCAGGTGCCTCTCCCCCCCTCCCCCCATGTGCCAGTATCAAGTGCCCCCCGCTCCCCCCATGGCAGTAACAGTCGGGTATTAAAAAATAAAAATAAACACTTCTACTTACCTCCATGTCAGCGATGCGATGCGAGTCAGTGCTTGTATTTCAGAAAAGTTTCTGCTGGGATTCGAACCCACGACCTTCTGTATCAGAGGCAAAGCACCTAACCACAAGACCATAAGAGGTGCCTTGCTGCTGACTGAAAAAATATGAGACTTCTACTGTTATAGCTGGCTAAGTGTACATCTATACACATGACAGCTGCTCATATATAGAGATATAGCAGAGCTATCATATAGAGATATAGCAGTGCTGGGTGTGTTGGGGCAGCTGTCATGTGTATAGATGTACACTTAGCCAGCTATAACAGTAGAAGTCTCATATTTTTTCATTCAGTTGTAATGCAGCCTTTATGGTTGTGAGGGTAAATGCTTTGCCACTGATACATTGGAGGTTGTGGGTTCGAATCCCAGACACATCAAAAGACTTTAGGAGACAGTAAGATTAGATCACATTAGCGAGGGGGTCTGGTCAGCTGCTGCTGCTGTGAAGGGGCCCTGAACATTAAGGCAAGAATCGATATTTAACTAGCTTGAAAATAAACTGTCACACATGCTGCCAGGACGCCGGGCCCCAAAGCAGCTGCTTCCCCGGTAGTTACGCCACTGGCACCACGTCTCCAGTCCCCTGACCAGCCAGATTTTCCAGGACGTGAAGCAGTGGAATGATGTTGTTCACCCCGTAGCCCTGGCGACTGACAAATAATGTGGCCTGAGCAAACGGCAGGTGTCACGCATGAGCTGCCATTGGCTGACATCGAAGTTACACAGGGGAGTACTCCTGTCCGCTTGCATCATCAAGAAATTGTTTATGGCCTTTCTCTGTTCGTATAGTCGGTCCAACATATGGAGGGTGGAAACGTCACATATCAGCCTATGTTGGGGGATGCCATTCTGCCGCTGCAGCTCAAGGAGGGTGTGCTTTGCAGTATACAAGTGGCTGAAGTGCATGCAAAGTTTCCTGCCCATTTTTAGGATGTCTTGCAGATGGGTGGAAGACTTCAGGAACCGCTTGACAATCAGATTGAACACGTGTGCCATGCAGGGTGCATGGATCAGCTCTCCTTGATGCAGCGCCGACACCACGTTCTTCCCGTTGTCGGTCATCTTGGTTCTGATTTTGAGTTGTCACGGAGAAAGCCAGGATTCGATTTCTTGATCAAGGACACAGAGCAGTTCCTCCCCTGTGTGACTCAGTTCGCCAAGGCAAACAAGGTGCAGAACAGCGTGACCCCGCCATGTCCTGCACATGTGGTATGCTGGAGGGCCACTGTGACTTGTCCCTGCAGTGGAGGCTGAGGACATGGTGGAGGATGAGGAGGCAGAGGCGGACATTGTCGCAGGACCAACGGCATGGCAACGTGGAGACGGAAGCGGCGCCACCTGGCCAAGTTTCTGGTGTGGCTGTACAGGAACCACATTCACCCAGTGGGCCGTAAAGGACATGTATTGTCCCTGATTGTAGTTACAGCTCCACACGTCGGAGCTGCCGTGTACTTTGGCAGACACCAACATACTCAAGGACTGGCCCACCTTCTGTTCTACATACGTGTGAAGGGCTGGTACTGCCTTTTTGGCAAAGAAATGACAGCTTGGGACTCTCCACCTCGGCTTGGCACAAGCCATCAGTTCTCTGAAAGATGCCGAGTCCACGACTTGGAAAGGGAGGGACTGAGCACCAGCAACTTGGAAAGGAGCACGCTCAGCTTCTGCGCCGTTGGATCAGTGCACGCATACTGTTGTCTCTTGGCAATCGCTTTAGTTTTAGTGATTGATTGCTGATGTAATGACTGCCGAGGATTAGGAGGGCGAGGAGCAGGAGCATCAGGACCAGCAGATGATGGGTAGGACAGACAGCTTCCCTCGGCTAAGGTGGTGGAGCCTTGACTGCCTGAAACCGGGTGCGTGCCACTGGGTGATGCAGCGGTTTCTGCGGCAGGCTGGACCCCAACATCGGAGCCACAGTTCTCCCAGGCCACTTTATGGTGACTCTGCATATGTTGACGCAGGGCCGTGGTGCCAACATTGGCACCCTGTCCACCCTTCACCTTCTGCACACAGATTCTACATATGGTCATGTTCACCTCCTCTGGCGGCTTAACAAAAAACTGCCACACCGCCAAGTAGGTAATTTTACCCCCAACACTACGCTCTGACTGACTGCTATCGCCACTGCTTCCGTGAACCCGTGCACCACTACCTCACGGGAAAGCTGCCGCCCTCTTCTTCTGATGATAATGAAGCCTCTTCTGCACCCGGCTCCCAAGTGCGATCAGCTACATCATCAAGTACTGTCTGCACATCACTGATGTCCTCCTCAACTGTCTCTGGGTCAGGAGCCTGACCGCTCGCAACACCATCTCCCACGCCACTCTCCTCATCACTACTTGCCTGCCTAGCGGAGGAAGTGGTGGATGTCTCCTCCACATCTTGGCTGGCCAGTAGCTGCTGACTCTCCTCTAGTAGCTCGCCCTCGCTGTATAGTGGGGCTGAGCCCACAGCATCTCTGGCTGAGGGAACAGAAAAGGACAGAGGCAGGTTGAGGACAGGTCAGGGCACGGGGCCTGCTCAACTAAGGGTTGTCTCTGACAAACCCACCGACTGTTGGCTGGGGGTGTCTGACTCTGCTGCGCCAGAAACATTTAGGCCTCTGCCACTCCCCTGTGCACGGCCTGGCACTTTTCTGTCTGACATACTGTTAGATCAAATAAATAAATAAAAAGGAAATTAAAACACCCCAAAAAAGTCTGTAATTTTCTCACTTCACCACACAACGGCAAATACTTTTTTTGTGCCACTAATACATGCCAAAAGTGCTGTAATTTTCAGACTTCACCACACAACGGCTAATAAGCCCTTTTTTTCTCACTAATGCAAGCGAAAAAATACTTTAGAACATATATCTGCACCGCACAAGGACAAATAAAACGTATAAATATTTCCTTGTAATAAACCCTGTTAATGGCTGTATCACCCCAATAACAAGAACGGTTTGCTGGAATTACAGAGCTGTATAATGGCAATTTGGATCCCCAGTCAGTGCAGCAAGGTGTAATAGGATTGTTCCCATTACCCAGGCTGTAACCTCCCCGACTGAACCCTGTTCAACAGAAATGCTGTGGAATGATTCCTCCCTATACTTTCCCTACACCTTGAATAATCTTTCCCTGCACTTGTAAATAATTTTTTAGCACAATGAAGTCTTTCCTAGCACTGTCCCTAGCGCCTGCTGAGGTCTCTCCCTGCACTAAGTACACTGGAAAATGGCAGAATCCAAGATGGCTGACGCTATTTATAGGGCTGTGACATCACAGGGCTGACTGGCTACTGATTGGCTGCATGGATGGCATTATGGGTGATCCCGCCTTCCCAGAGTTCCTTGCTCCATGTCCTCACATGTGCAGCAGTCATTTTAGGAAAAAATGTGATTCGTTACCACGAAGCGTGAGGAAGTTCGGATTCGGTGCGAATCAAATTTTTCCTGAAATTCGGATCGAATTCTACTTCGTCAACTTGGATTCGCTCATATCTAATTATGACCTTTATTAGTAGTATGTGTGGTAGTGGAGAGGAGGCATAGCAGCTGGATGTTCACCTTTGATAAAGGTAATAATTGACTGAAACGCCTGGATATGTACTAAAATATGTACATTCTTCTGGATGTTAATTTTCTTGAATAAAAGCATAGAAAAGCAATTGTGGACTGTCTTCATGACCTCGGCATGGTACTAATATTCCTTCTTATTCAGAAAACTTTTCGTCAGTTTCAAGTACCGGTATTTGTCAAACAATAATGGCTTTTTACAATGTCAACCTGTAAAGATGTGAGCCAGGGAGAAGGACCAGGGAGATGGTCTGTGCAAATCTTCTTCTAAACTATTCTTCTGTGTTTCGTTCAGGCTCAAGACATCCAAGATCTCCTGGTGAATTCTAGACTGGGCTGTTAGAGCCAGCATGGACAGAAGATATTAATGGTATAAGTTTCAGATTGGAGATCCCCTTGTCTGAGATAATTTGCAGGCTACAAAAGTGCTGGGTGCAAACTGTGCATTAGCCATAAGGCTTCCTCTTTGGGCTTTCTTGAGATGTTTATCCCCTTCTATCTCCTTGTGAAAAAGTACAAAGCAATAACCAGGTGGATGAACCATGGCAGATACTGGTGGACATTTAGGGCTTCTTAGTAGATGCTCAGTTGCAGATTGCAAAGTTGAGCCTTCAAGTCATTGAAAGCGTGTCTGATTAGCTGAGATGTTTTTAAAAAAAAGTTTGATTTGGGTCCGAATTGATTCTACAGGAATCAAAGTTGCTCAAATTAGCCTTCAAATTAGTATATGATACTCTGAGGTCTCCTAGGACTTTTTTCTTAAATATATTTTTAAAAGTTTTCACAAATGTTTGCTCTTTCTCCTAGCCCTTTCCATTAACCTGTTAAATGCAATGGCGGCAATAGAATGTAATGTCACAGTGACACTAACATCTATAGCTATGGGTAAATGCATGGTTGACTATGTTAACAATCAGTGTGTTTAAAAACACTCCATACTATCACATGTGTTTTTCTTTTGCATATTAGAATGCTTCCAAAAATTGTCCCTTAATGGGTGAAGATCCCTGTCCTTGTTTATACACAAACATGTTAATGTCACAAGAAACAGTGGCTTGTTCTATGCAAGCACCCAAAAAGTATGCATTACCATGGGCAGAATGCCTTCCTGTATTTAGACACCCATGTGTTAATTGTCAGAAGATAGAGTGACTTGTTCTGAACAAGCCTGGAAAGTTTCTGCAATTTAATTGAGAGAAGCAGCAGTGCAGTGTGGATATGGAAAGGGTAGGGTAATCGTGGCATGTGGCCGCAATAGTAGTGACAGTAATAGCAGCACAACATGGACCAGACAAGGCAGTAGATGTGTGTGGCTCTTTAGAGGTAGTAGTAGCAAGAAAAAGAATATATAATGATATGGAAACAATAATAACGTGGTGTCCCAATCTGAATATAAATCACATACTAGAAAAATGAGGACCCTTAAAACAATACTTTATTTAGATCTAGATAAAAGAGCATCCCAAACCTAACTATAAGGCTGACTACAGTTCACACAAGATACAAATGGAAACAGATATAAAAAATAAACCAAACCGCTCTTGCAGAAAACACTAGGGGAATGTACTTAGCGAGCAAGGTAGGGGGAGTTACCGGTAAACCAGGGAGGGGGGAACTGTCCCTACAGAAAACCCTGGTCTACCCTCAGCCCGGGGACAACTCCTGATGGTGGGGTTTCCCCGTCCTCATACCTGTCCTGATATACCCTTTAATGCCCTGCATGGTGGTACCTAATACCGGTTCAGCCCAACGCGTTTCCCCCGAGACGGGTTCATCAGGGGGTATGTAAGAGTAAAATACGGTCCTAAAGCAACAACAGATACAAAAAGGTATACAAGGATACAAAAGATTCCCTTAGACGTGGTAAAACAAGGGCGAAAGATACATTCTACCATATGTAGCTCATCATAATCGACTGGCAGAGGATACTACATAGGGGGTTCCCTTGTTGGTCCTGACGCCTAGGAGGTGCAAAGATGAGGCGAGAGTGGTTTTGTAAATTTTTTATATCTGTTTCTATTTGTATCTTGTATGTACCATAGTCAGCCTTATAGTTAGGTTTGGGATACTCTTTTATCTAGATCTAAATAAAGTATTGTAGTAGTAGTAGTAGTAGTAATAAACAATGTGGATAGGTAATGACAGTGGCAGTAGGAGGATTAGCAGCAGGAAGTAGCAGCTGCAGTGGCAGCAGAACATTATAGAACATGATGGTAGGCAGGCAGACAGCAGCAGTGGCATGATAGGGCACTGTCAGCAATGGCAGATCTAATCATTGACCACAGCCGGAGGAATGTGATAATACTCATGGATCCATGCCTAGTTCATTTTCACAAAAGTGATGTTTTGGATACGGGCGTAGGACAACTTTGTGTCATGATTCCCCTGTCACACTGAAAAGACTCTCTGAGATGACACTGGACTCTAGTCAAGACAGTACTGAGAGAGTTGTTGCTGTTTTGGGCCAGTGTCCCTACCTAGAAGTCCGTGGGGTCAGGGAACATGGTATGCACAAATAGGACTGAACCTTAGTGTTGAAGGTGTACATCTCCAATTGGAAAAATGGGATAATTCAGTGGCTCGCTGACTGTGCAATATGGATAGAGGTACTCATACACCGGTACACCTAGAGACCGTATAGACAATAAATTGGAAAAATATAGTTGTGATGGCACACTCTCATCTGGTATATACTGGAAAGATTATTAGGATTAAAAACGTATTTATTCATATTCTTGGTATAAAAACAATTTGATAGACTGGTTGGATGGTTTTGTAGTTGATATAAAGGTGGTATGTGCAGGCTGAATGCATATAATACTGAAACTGGGTACATATAGTGTTCAATACAATGGCTGAGTACACAAGGATAGAGAGGAAACTGTCGTATATATCCGGTTTGAGGTGCTGATAAGCTGGATATAGTAAGTAGCTTGGTGTGGGTTGAAGTAATATATTTATATTTATATAGTGGTGTGTGTAAAATACATGCACATTGGTGATTGACGTGTGTGGTGTAAACTAAAAGAACTAAAGTGCTCTATGTACCTGGATACACTAAAGTGCTCTATGTACCTGAATACACTAAAGTGCTCTATGTACCTGGATACAATAAAGTGCTATATGTACCTGGATACAATAAAGTGCTATATGTACCTGGATACACTAAAGTGCTCTATGTACCTGGATACAATAAAGTGCTATATGTACCTGGATACAATAAAGTGCTATATGTACCTGGATACAATAAAGTGCTATATGTACCTGGATACAATAAAGTGCTATATGTACCTGGATACAATAAAGTGCTCTATGTACCTGGATACACTAAAGTGCTCTATGTACCTGGCTACACTAAAGTGCTATATGTACCTGGATACAATAAAGTGCTCTATGTACCTGGATACACTAAAGTGCTCTATGTACCTGGCTACACTAAAGTGCTCTATGTACCTGGATACACTAAAGTGCTCTATGTACCTGGCTACACTAAAGTGCTATATGTACCTGGATACAATAAAGTGCTATATGTAGGCTGGATGCACTGAAGTGCTAAATGTAGGCTGGGTACAATGAGTGCTGTGTGCCAGCTGGATACATTAAAGTGCTATAGGTGGGCTGAATACATTAATTGCTTTATGCAGGCTGGATACATTAAAGTGCTATAAGAATGCTGGTGTACTCAGCCATTGTATTGAACACTATATGTACCCAGTTTCAGTATTATATGCATTCAGCCTGCACATAACACCTTGATATCAACTACAAAACCATCCAACCAGTCTATCAAATTGTTTTTATACCAAGAATATAAATAAATACGTTTTTAAACCTAATAATTTTTCCAGTATATACCAGATGAGAGTGTGCCATCACAACTATATTTTTCCAGTACATCTCCAATTGCTGATTTGTGTCAGCCTAGTGCAGCATGTGAAGAAATTTCTCCATCATAGTCATGAGAATGAACTGGCTGCTGCAGCCTCTGCTGCATGTGGTAGAGGTAACTCTGCAGAGATGGGGGGGCTAGAGAGGGGCCTCAGACACGTGGGCAGCAGCTGTCAGCTCAACAAAAGCTGCGGCAATCTGCATACACTGTGTGCAATTTGGCCTCCCTTTTGGCAACAAAAAGACCTTCATTTAGTTTTGATGGCGAAAAAAAAGAAAGTCTATCCAGTATTCATCAGACTACTTGATGGTAAGGATACACATATCAGTGTGCAAGCAAGCAAGCATACAGCTCGTCATTCTGGACAGAGTGTCCAAGGAGCCAGTTATTCTGGCTGCTCCCGACTGAGACGATTGGACATCATGGGTGGAGTTTTCATCATCATTATCATCCTCCTGCTCCTCCACCACGACTCTTCCTCCTCAGATGGCACCTAATCATCCTCATCTTCTATGGGAATTTCTCCTTGTGGGTCCCCAACAGCTACAGGCTGGCCAGTAAGCTGTTCTTCTTCCACCCTCCCAACATAAATATCAGGGTGGGGGGTGACATTATTGTTCCCAAAATTGCCTCTACTGACAAATCCGGTGGTCTCTTCGAAAGGTCTGAGTACGCAACAGGTGTCTCTGATGAGCTGCCACTGCCTGACCTTGTAACAACACATACTCCCAGCTGTAGCTGTCTGGTGCATGATGATATCATTCATAACTTTAGCTCTAGCATATGCAGGGTTGAGTTATAGCGAGTTGGAATATTGCAGATTAATCGGTGTACCAGTAGAGCGTTCTGTCCCTGCAAGCCCACAAGTTAGTTCCTTGCTGCATAAGAATGGCTGAAATGCGAGGACAGTCACCTGGACATGGCCAGCACCTTGTGCAAGCCACGGTGCTTTTTCAAAAAGTGTTGCATGACTAGATTTATCACATATGCCACGCAGGAGGCATGTTTTATTTCCCCCTAAATGCAACACAGCTATGATGTTCCAGCCACTATCCCTGACTACCTTTCCCAGTTGGAGTTGGAGATTTTTGCTGCTTAACGTACTTTACCAACTGCTCGCCGGTGTGGCCGATCAGGTCCAACAGCGGATGGCAATGCATTACTTTAGACGTGGGATAGGAAGGAGTGGGATGCAGTAATGCCTTCACTAATCCAAATATAACAGTGCAATGTTTGCGGTAAAATGTCTTTGAATTATGCGTTCAATAGCACAGGTATAAAAATGGGGTTCTTTTTCACTGCCTGACCAGTTGCAGAGGGAATTGGAGTAGGAGTAATGGCAACGCCCCCTTGCTCCTAAAGTCTCATTTGCATAAATGAAAACCTCATTTTTCTCAACAATGAGGGCACGTATGAACATAGATGCCAGGATATGGATTCGGGAACACCTCCTGTCCCTGCATCATGTGTGACACAGGGTAGCCCATTGTGACTAGCTGCTTCACTTCAGCAATGTATTCGACAGTTATAAGACACAAGGATCGGACGCCATCATTTACGTCTGCAGCTTTATTTTTGTAGTAGAGAAAAGCATTTTTGTTTTTAATGGGAAACATTGTATTTCTCTTCTAAACGGGACTAATTTCAAGCATGTGATTGGCTGTCGGAGGCTCATCAGCTCTCGTCTTTGTTTCCACACTTTATGGGAATGTTGCTGATATTCTTGCTGTGTACTGCGAAAGAGAAGACACAGAATGGGCACACAGAATGGGCATACAGAGTCAGCATTGCATGAAGAAAGGAACAAGGGTCACCGATCTCTTTCATAAATCTATTTCCTCAATTCGATAATTATATTTCACATTATATACATTCCAAAGATAATATAACTAAGCAAGAAAATGCAAATGTCACCTTGCTTCTATTGTATTCAAAATCATCGGTGATAACTAGTTCAGTGGTCAGCGCAGCACAGCCGTACAGAGTAGCTCGAGGCACCTCGAGATTTATCAACCTAAGCAAATCAAAGAGCAACACAAAGGTTACATCTCCATTAATACAATGAAACATACACAGGAAGATTAAAAGAGAATCTGAAATCCATGAAGACGTGTATGTGTGTGTGGGTGGGTGTAATGTGGCAGTTTTCCAGTTTGATGCTCAGAAAATGGGCATCAGTTATATTCTTGTACATAGGAGCAGTATTATAGTAGTTATATTCTTGTACATAGGGGCAGTATTATAGTAGTTATATTCTTGTACGTAGGAGCAGTATTATAGTAGTTATATTCCTGTACATAGGAGCAGTATTACAGTAGTTATATTCTTGTATATAGGAGCAGTATTATAGTAGTTATATTCTTGTACATAGGAGCAGTATTATAGTAGTTATATTCTTGTACATAAGAGCAGTATTATAGTAGTTATATTCTTGTACATAGGAGGCAGTATTAAAGTAGTTATATTCCTGTACATAGGAACAGTATTATAGTAGTTATATTCTTGTACATAGGAGCAGTATTGTAGTAGTTATATTCTTGTACATAGGAGCAGTATTATAGTATTATATTCTTGTACATAGGAGCAGTATTATAGTAGTTATATTCTTGTACATAGGAGCAGTATTATAGTAGTTATATTCTTGTACATAGGGGGCAGTATTATAGTAGTTATATTCTTGTACATAGGAGCAGTATTATAGCAGTTATATTCTTGTACATAGGGGGCAGTATTATAGTAGTTATATTCTTGTACATAGGAGGCAGTATTATAGTAGTTATATTCTTATACATAGGAGCAGTATTATAGTAGTTATATTCCTGTACATAGGAGCAGTATTATAGTAGTTATATTCTTGTACATAGGGGGCAGTATTATAGTAGTTATATTCTTGTACATAGGAGCAGTATTAATGTAGTTATATTCTTGTACATAGGAGCAGTATTATAGCAGTTATATTCTTGTACATAGGAGCAATATTATAGTAGTTATAGTCTTGTACATAGGAAGCAGTATTATAGTAGTTATATTCTTGTACATAGGAGGCAGTATTATAGTAGTTATATTCTTGTACATAGGAGGCAGTATTATAGTAGTTATATTCTTGTACATAGGAGGCAGTATTATAGTAGTTATATTCTTATACATAGGAGCAGTATTATAGTAGTTATATTCTTATACATAGGAGCAGTATTATAGTAGTTATATTCCGGTACATAGGAGCAGTATTATAGTAGTTATATTCTTGTACATAGGAGCAGTATTATAGTAGTTATATTCTTGTACATAGGAGCAGTATTATAGTAGTTATATTCTTGTACATAGGAGCAGTATTATAGTAGTTATATCCTTGTATATAGGAGCAGTATTATAGTAGTTATATTCTTGTACATAGGAGCAGTATTATAGCAGTTATATTCTTGTACATAGGGGGCAGTATTATAGTAGTTATATTCTTGTACATAGGATGCAGTATTATAGTAGTTATATTCTTGTACATAGGAGGCAGTATTAAAGTAGTTATATTCCTGTACATAGGAGCAGTATTATAGTAGTTATATTCTTGTACATAGGAGCAGTATTATAGTAGTTATATTCTTGTACATAGTAGCAGTATTATAGTAGTTATATTCTTGTACACAGGAGGCAGTATTATAGTAGTTATATTCTTGTATATAGGAGCAGTATTATAGTAGTTATATTCTTGTACATAGGAGCAGTATTATAGTAGTTATATTCTTGCACATAGAAGGCAGTATTATAGTAGTTATATTCTTGTACATAGGAGGCAGTATTATAGTAGTTATATTCTTGTACATAGGAGGCAGTATTATAGTAGTTATATTCTTGTACATAGGAGGCAGTATTATAGTAGTTATATTCTTGTACATAGGAGCATTATTATAGCAGTTATATTCTTGTACATAGGGGGCAGTATTATAGTAGTTATATTCTTGTACATAGGAGCAGTATTATAGTAGTTATATTCTTGTACATAGGAGGCAGTATTATAGTATTTATATTCTTGTACATAGTAGCAGTATTATAGTAGTTATATTCTTGTACATAGGAGCAGTATTATAGTAGTTATATTCTTGTACATAGGAGGCAGTATTATAGTAGTTATATCCTTGTACATAGGAGCAGTATTATAGTAGTTATATTCTTGTACATAGGAGGCAGTATTATAGTAGTTACAATCTTGTACATAGGAGCAGTATTATAGTAGTTATATTCTTGTACATAGTAGCAGTATTATAGTAGTTATATTCTTGTACACAGGAGGCAGTATTATAGTAGTTATATTCTTGTATATAGGAGCAGTATTATAGTAGTTATATTCTTGTACATAGGAGCAGTATTATAGTAGTTATATTCTTGCACATAGAAGGCAGTATTATAGTAGTTATATTCTTGTACATAGGAGGCAGTATTATAGTAGTTATATTCTTGTACATAGGAGGCAGTATTATAGTAGTTATATTCTTGTACATAGGAGGCAGTATTATAGTAGTTATATTCTTGTACATAGGAGCAGTATTATAGTAGTTATATTCTTGTACATAGGAGGCAATATTATAGTAGTTATATTGCACAGAGGCATTACTGGCAGTTAGTAAGAAAGAAGACTGAATGCAGAACAGAACCCTTACTGTTTGGTCATTGACTTTCTCCACAACGCCAGGTTATCGTCACTGATAACTGCCCCCACTGCTTCTTCCTTCCCCACATCCGGTATAGTGTACAGTGCAGATACATACTGGTTCTTTGGAATCTCTATCATAGTGAAACCCAGCTCTTTATTCACCATAACATTGTATTCTCCGGTCAGCTGAAGAGTGAATTTCCGACCTTCACTGACTGGAACTTTCCATTTGTCTAAGAAGAAGGAAAGGAAATACGTAAATTATTAACATCATTAGATATAGACTGTATACACGACCTGCGGCTTTTGCTTGTTAGGACCAGACTTACCTACGTAACTGATGACAACAGCATCTGTATTTTTTTCAAAGCTACGGAATACATTTTTGATTTTTCCACTTGTGTTGTCAGTAACATATTTGTTGAGTTGGGCTTTGGCCTCAGTTGGATTTTCAAAATCTGCAGCCATCACCTTAGCATTTTTATTCATGGGACTCCGATTATCAGTTAGGAAAATGGCGACTCCATCAGCAGAATGAAACGTGCCAGCAGGATTCTCCAAATCTTCATATATGGAGTCAAGAGACCCAAGATTAAATGCAAGGCTCAAAAACACATAGTCATTGGAATTCTGTCGAGGCAAATGTTTGGGGGCTGTAAGTGTCAGATAGGAATATTCCTGGACCCCCAAGTGCACAAGAGATGCCCCGATACACAAGAACAGAAGGATCTTCATTTTTCTATGTCTTGTTTTCCTATAAGAAATAATATAAATCATGATAAAAAAAAATTAAGTAAAAGATGCCCAGGTTATACCAACATGCTCCATATCACTATATACAAGAAGATGTATAACTTATACCAGCTGTACATATATAGTTATATACAGGAGATGCCCAGGTTATACCAGCATGGTCCATATCACTATATACAAGAAGATGTATAACTTATACCAGCTGTACATATATAATTATATACAGGAGATACCCAGGTTATACCAGCATGCTCCATATCACTATATACAAGAAGATGTATAACTTATACCAGCTGTACATATATAGTTATATACAGGAGATGCCCAGGTTATACCAGCATGGTCCATATCACTATATACAAGAAGATGTATAACTTATACCAGCTGTACATATATAATTATATACAGGAGATACCCAGGTTATACCAGCATGCTCCATATCACTATATACAAGAAGATGTATAACTTATACCAGCTGTACATATATAATTATATACAGGAGATGCCCAGGTTATACCAACATGCTCCATATCACTATACACAAGAAGATGTATAACTAATACCAGCTGTACATATATAATTATATACAGGAGATGCCCAGGTTATACCAACATGCTCCATATCACTATATACAAGAAGATGTATAACTTATACCAGCTGTACATATATAATTATATACAGGAGATACCCAGGTTATACCAGCTGTACATATATAATTATATACAGGAGATGTATAACTTATACCAGCTGTACATATATAGTTATATACAGGAGATGCCCAGGTTATACCAGCATGCTCCATATCACTGTATACAAGAAGATGTATAACTTATACCAGCTGTACATATATAATTATATACAGGAGATGCCCAGGTTATACCAGCGTGGTCCATATCACTATATACAAGAAGATGTATAACTTATACCAGCTGTACATATATAATTATATACAGGAGATACCCAGGTTATACCAGCATGCTCCATATCACTATATACAAGAAGATGTATAACTTATACCAGCTGTACATATATAATTATATACAGGAGATGCCCAGGTTATACCAGCATGGTCCATATCACTATATACAAGAAGATGTATAATGTATACCAGCTGTACATATATAATTATATACAGGAGATGCCCAGGTTATACCAGCATGCTCCATATCACTATATACAAGAAGATGTATAACTTATACCAGCTGTACATATATAATTATATACAGGAGATGCCCAGGTTATACCAGCATGGTCCATATCACTATATACAAGAAGATGTATAATGTATACCAGCTGTACATATATAATTATATACAGGAGATGCCCAGGTTATACCAGCATGCTCCATATCACTATATACAAGAAGATGTATAATGTATACCAGCTGTACATATACAATTATATACAGGAGATGCCCAGGTTATACCAGCATGCTCCATATCACTATATACAAGAAGATGTATAACTTATACCAGCTGTACATATATAATTATATACAGGAGATGCCCAGGTTATACCAGCATGGTCCATATCACTATATACAAGAAGATGTAACACTTATACCAGCTGTACATATATAGTTATATACAGGAGATACCCAGGTTATACCAGCATGGTCCATATCACTATATACAAGAAGATGTATAACTTATACCAGCTGTACATATATAATTATATACAGGAGATGCCCAGGTTATACCAGCATGGTCCATATCACTATATACAAGAAGATGTATAACTTATACCAGCTGTACATATATAATTATATACAGGAGATACCCAGGTTATACCAGCGTGGTCCATATCACTATATACAAGAAGATGTATAATGTATACCAGCTGTACATATATAATTATATACAGGAGATGCCCAGGTTATACCAGCATGCTCCATATCACTGTATACAAGAAGATGTATAACTTATACCAGCTGTACATATACGATTATATACAGGAGATACCCAGGTTATACCAGCATGCTCCATATCACTAAAAAGGGTTTGCTTGCACTATGATTTTCCACTTATCCTGCATTTTACATGTTTATTGTAATACATTTGCGCTGTTATTACACTATAACTGCACTACACTTTGGAAAGGGTTACTGCACAGCGAGCTAATGCTGAGTAAGTTTAAGGGTTTCTATAGATGCGCTGAGAAGTTAGAAATCTTCCACAGTTACTATTAGGGGCTATGGAAAGTTTTGAAGGGAAAAATAACAGGCACACTGACCTTTTGACTGTCTGGTTTACCTTTGTTATTTACGTCTCAAGACGTGAATAACTGCTTAGTAATTCCCATAGACTTGTATTGACGCTCTGTATAGAAGTTTAAGACAGACTAAAATTGCAATATTGTTACTGGCGAGTAACGATGAGCAAAGTTTTTGAAAAATTCGCTTTGGCATCTTTGCTGAAGGTTCTCAAGAAATTAGATTTTTTATGAATGCATTTGTCATGATGAAGCGCTACAAACCACGTATATCCAGGCCACTCTGCCTTAGGGTACGGCCACATGGAGTGGCCATACTGCGGGCGGATTGCGGCCCAGCTGCGGTGAAGAACCGCGTGGCCAATTATCCCACAGCTGCCTTTCATTTAATAATGAAGACCACACTGTATAGTCCTTCTTCATTATTAATGGATGCGTTTCACCTTTAATGCACCTTCAAACAGGGACTGTTGCTGGTATGGAGTTTGGAAGGTTAGGTGGGGGAACCATATGCTGACATACCGCTTTTCCAACCCCAGCGCTCTCCTGTCCTACAGGTGGGAACCCTTCTTCTGCCATCTGCTTTTCCTCCTTTTCCACATCATCTAATATTGATGAGAATATGTCATCAGGAACATCCAGCTTCTCCTCTCTCTGCATCTTGCTGACTTTTCTAGGACATGGAGACCAAGAAGGATGATTTGGAAGAAGTAAAGCCAGCAAAATATGAGGATGGTCATCATTAAGACCTGGTAGGCCTACGTGGTGCAGACTGGATGGTATTGGTTGGCATGCTGGCACCGGAATAATAAAGGTTTTCATCTTATTAGTACTGAATTCTTCTATTAATAGTTTTCAGTAACACTGTCCCTAGTGCATGACCACTTGCCAAATCTCTCCCTATGCTCAGCTCACAGGACAATGGTGGAAACCGCATGGGATGAGGGTTTTATAGGGCTGTGACATCACAGGGGATGGATATCTGTGGATTGGCTGGCTACACGGCATTATAGGTGATCTTGCGTGTCTCTTCTACACTCTACATGAAGCGCGAGGAAATTCGGATTCATTGCAAATCATTGTTTTCCTAAATTTGGGAACGAATTCCGCTTCAAATGCTTCACTTCGCTCAACACTACTGGTCAGATTAAGTTTCTCCTTCCCTCCCACTGGAAGGTTCTAGCTCAGCTAGAAACTGTATATAAGGAGATCAGTCATAGCCTCTTGTTGTCCGAAGATAGGGACTAGTGTTTGGTAGGAGAGACTCTGCCAGACTACACGAGTGACCAGAAGAAGACGCTGAGATGGGGATACTCTGCCAGAGTCCCTGGGCTACCAGCCCTTTGGCCAGGGTACCAGCCATTTGAGAGAGAGAGGGACAGCTAGCTCAGGTCTTTCCTCAGCACAGAACAGAACTGTATATAAGGAGATCAGTCATAGCCTCTAGTTGTCCACAGATAGGGACTAGTGTTTGGTAGGAGAGACTCTGCCAGACTACATGAGTGACCAGAGGAAGACATTGAGATGGGGATACTCTGCCAGAGTCCCTGGGCTACCAGCTCTTTGGCCAGGGTACCAACCTTTTGAGAGAGAGAGGGACAGCTAGCTCAGGTCTTTCCTCAGCATAGAACAGAACTATATTTAAGGAGATCAGTCATAGCCTCTAGTTGTCCGCAGATAGGGACTAGTGTTTGGTAGGAGAGACTCTGCCAGACTACATGAGTGACCAGAAGAAGACGTTGAGATGGGGATACTCTGCCAGAGTCCCTGGGCTACCAGCCCTTTGGCCAGGGTACCAGCCATTTGAGAGAGAGACGGACAGCTAGCTCAGGTCTTTCCTCAGCACAGAACAGAACTGTATATAAGGAGATCAGTCATAGCCTCTAGTTGTCCGCAGATAGGGACTAGTGTTTGGTAGGAGAGACTCTGCCAGACTGCACGAGTGACCAAAAGAAGACGCTGAGATGGGGATACTCTGCCAGAGTACCAGCCTTTTGAGAGAGAGAGGGACAGCTAGCTCAGGTCTTTCCTCAGCACAGAACAGAACTGTATATAAGGAGATCAGTCATAGCCTCTAGTTGTCCGCAGATAGGGACTAGTGTTTGGTAGGAGAGACTCTGCCAGACTACACGAGTGACCAGAAGAAGACGCTGAGATGGGGATACTCTGCCAGAGTACTAGCCTTTTGAGAGAGAGAGGGACAGCTAGCTCAGGTCTTTCCTCAGCACAGAGCCTGTATTGTTTTGCACCTGGGGAGCGCCACTCCTTACCATCCTTTCTGGAGAACAGCAGCAGCACGTGGTGACACCTCGAAGGTGTCCAAGAGATCTAGCGCAGCATTGGGGCCACCCCAAACCCAACCACTGAATATATAGAGAGATGATACAATCTATATATATTACACAGTTCACAGGAATTTAGCAGCTGTTAAGGGCGTAATACCCAGCGACTGCAGAATTAATTGAGGTTTATGGGCGTGAGATATTTGATCAGCCCTGCGGTGAGGCTTATGGGTAAATAATACCAATTTCTCTGGTAATTGAACAGGATGTGACCCTCTCCGTTTTCACCCCAAGTGCTTACATTAGATTACAAACCGTGCCCTGGCACCTGTAGTGTTTACTGGGCTGTAATTCCCTAAACACACAATGAAGAGAATGATGAAAGTGAAGATAAAACCCGTAATCTCCATCTGGTTACCGGCTCATTTAAAGGATCACTGTCAAATATTTCCTAAGCAGCGCTGTTTGCCTTACTGATTATGACACAGAATTATTTTTGTGTGACTGATGCTGTACATTTTTGCTGTTGAAAGATAGTTTTATTTTAAAACTGAGAACTCACCAGTGGTGGCGCTGCTGCACTGATAGTATAATGAGATAAGAAATGGTACTGCAAGGGATATTTGACAGAGCAAGTGACTACTATATAACTTCTATATTCTGTGCGTCTCTTAAAATTTTGACTTTTAAGGCCAAATTTTTTGTGCAATATTTTTAAAAATATAGGTTTTCTTACAGGTTAGAGGGCTACTCCAGCATTAGAAAAAAAATAAAAAATTTGCTCTAGAAAAATTGTTACACTTGCCCATAGACTATGTTTGATATTTACTTGAATGGCATTGAGTTGCAATACCAAGTATAGCCACCTAGGGAAGAGGGGCACTGTCTCCCTTGTTTTCCGGTTGTGGACATCCCCTTTAATTGTTGACACTAGTATGATGGGTTGAGATTTGACAGCTCACTAATATTCATGAAAAAAAGGCATGGTTGACATGACTTAAAGGGGTTTTCTGAGATTTTAATACTGTTGACCTAGCCTCTGGATAGGTCATCAGTATCTGATCGGTGGGGGGTCCTGCCGATCAGATGTTTGAGAAGGCATCGGGGCTTCTGCCTTCTTGGAGCTTACGAAGCACAGTGCCATCCACTGCATAGTGGCTGTGCTCGGTATTGCAGCTCAGCCCCATTCAGTTCACCGCTCACAGTAAATGCTGGTAATGAGTCCTTATCAGTATATTGAGCTGTAGACATGTAATACTTATTATTAGTGTTGAGCGAAGCGAGCTTTGGATGCTTCATCCGAAGTCGCTTCGTTCCAAACTTTGGAACAATACTGTAGGGAGATTCGTCTCCGTACAGTATTAGAATGTATGGGCTCCGATGAGCCGAAGTAAGTTATTAACAAAGTTGCGCGTAACTTCGTTGAAAAACTTTGGTAGTTGTTTTTTAAAGTTGAAAACCACTTTAAAACTTGAAACCGAACCCTGCTTCGCTTCTGACTAGTACCTCGGAACTGAAGCCGAGTTCGCTTTCAAGTTTTAAAGTGGTTTTCAACTTAAAAAATCAATTGCCGAAGTTATTCAACGAAGTCATTTGCGACTTGAAATCCGTCAAAGGGTCTCAATACCGAAAAAAAAAACACGCTTCAGTTTTGTCCCCATTCATTGTCAACGGGGACAAAACGTAACTGAACAGAACAGAATGCTCCAAAATGCATTCCGTTCCTTTCTCATACCGGAGAGCATGCTGCGGTTTGCTTTCCGTCCTGGGATGCAGAGCAAGATGGATCCGGCATTACCTCTAATGCAAGTCAATGGGGACGGATCAATTTTCTCTGACATGGATCCGTCGCCCATTGACTTCTAATGGAGTTCATGACGGATCCGTCTTGGGTATGCTAAAGATAATCCAACCGGATCAGTTCATAACGGATGCAGACGGTTGTATTATCAGTAACGAAGACGTTTTTGCTGAACCCTGCCCGATCCAGCAAAAAAGCTAGTGTGAAAGTAGCCTAACTTCGGCTCATCTTAGCCCATACATTCTAATACTATATTATTACTGTATACAGTATTATTCCGAAGTTTTCAATAAAGCGACTTCGGGTGAAGCATCCAAAGCTCGCGTCGCTCAGCACTACTTATTATGTTAATCATTCATTATGGTTTATCCAATTTGTAAAAAATATTGTCTGTCTCTGATTTTTGGGATAAGTTGTCCAGAAAAAAGAAAAATTCTTGCTGACCCCCCTTTGTATTTCTGTTCCCCCAGTCCTATGACCACATACAATGTATGACATATACTGATATTGTTCAGAGAGAGTCACCCATTGAGCTATCAGTATGTGCAGAGGCCATGTAGTCGTTGTGTCCCTTGTTAGGCTAGGTTCACATCTGCGCCAGTGGACTCCAGCAGAGAAACACACTACCGGACCTTACCATATCCGGCATAGCCGGGCACCGCCATTGTCTATAATGGGATCTGACCGGGATCCGGCGCATTTCATTATTATTTGTTTATTTGTTTTTACCGGATTATTAAATAACTTGCGGCACAGAAACAATATCTTGTTACAATTTATGGATAGAAATTCATTCTTTGCTACACAAAAATGTGACAAAGAAGATTCACAAAGGACAGCTCCTCGGATTTCTGAAGTCTGTCTCCCCTCGTGCCTTATTTTATGACTGTTTTGTCGGATCTCTTTATATAGAGCTCAGCATTGATCATGTATCTCCCTCCGCACCTGATTATGGCATATGAGCAACTCATAGATACAGCAGACAAACAGACGGACAGACGGACAGACAGTGGGTACAGGGTTGGGCAATGCTCACCTCTCACTTTCAGAGTAGCCGCGGTGGAGTCTGATAGCGACGTCCTATAAAACCCTCTTTATATTGACTACTGAGGCGTGACGGGAAACATTTAGGCAAACAATATTTTTTTGCCAAGTCCAATTTTTAAAGCCTTCCTCCCTTGAAGTAAACAAAAAAAAAAAAAGCACAATAAGGAATCTGCAGACCTTAAATGATGCGAGAAAGGAGGTGAAGTTGGGGGAGGGGGTGAAAGAAGTGCCAAATGACTAAGGCAGGATTAGTAGCAGATATATGAAACACAATCTGCAAGCCTTGAGAAAACCTGTGGGAAACAGTCAGGGGCCAACGTGGAGAAGGTGCGGCCGATGGCACCGTCAATGCAACCTCTGAGCCAGTGGTCTCTAACTGTTGCAAAAGTCAGCACGCCCTGACACCTGGAGAACTGCGAGTTGGAGATGTCCGCCCAAGAACAATGAAGCTGCACTGGATCACAGCTGCACATTCTGGACTTGGGGGGCAAAATGGAAGCCTTCTAAGAAAATGATCTCATCCAAGAACCATGTCCACTGCTGGATATTAGAGAAGAATCCATGAAGGGTGGCTCAAACATTTGTAATAACAGGGCTCCTGCTGGGGAAAGCCATGTAGTCGGTAGCCAAAATCCCACATTATACAAGGTGGTCTCCCTTCTTCCTCATTAGCTATAAATAAGTGAAGTCATAATGGGGGCTTCATATTGGGGAGGCTTTATGAAGCCAATATTGTTAGGTCCTTTCACACGACTTGTGTCCGTTTTGCGGACTGCAGATCAGCAGAATACGAATACCGGCCATGTGCACACTGCATCAGGCCATGAACTTCAATGGGTTTGTGATCTGCAAGATGCGGCAAAGAATAGGACATGTCTTATCTTTTGTGGCGTGACCGCATGGACCCAGAGGCACACAGAAGGGCTTCCAACTTCAGGTAATTTCTCAAGGTTTCTCTTTCTGTCAGAGTACACATCACAGGACCAATAATAATAATAATAATATTCTATAGTAATATTTGTATTGGAAGAAGCAGATGATTAAACTTTCTCTCTGGCAGAGAATGAGGAATGTTAATGAGATGTTCCTTGTGTTCTGTTTGCCTTCATCTGTTGGCTCCATGTCATGGGTGCCAGTCTCAGAAGACACATGCTCCAAGAAATCCGAGTGGCAGTCTGTATCCTGCGCCTGGATACTGGCCATGCATGATGGGAGTGGTAGTGGAGTCTCACCACTGCTGTACAGCCACAGGTTAAAGACCACTGACCTAGAAGCATCTTATCAGTGACCAGAACTAGTATGGTTTCCATGGAAGGAGGTCCCAGCCCTCTGGGATCAGCTCCTATCTCAAGAATAGGACCTTGAAGTGAACAGCATCCTCTCCATTCACTGCTATAGGACTTCAAAAAATAGCTGAGCCTGTGCTTGTCAATTTTTTGGAAGTCCCGTAGTGGTGAATGGAGGGGTAGCTGCGCATGCGCTGCTTGCCCTCCATGCACCTTAGGACCCCCTTCTGGAGAACAGAGCAGGTCCCAGAGATGGGACCTGCTCCTAACAGACATTTATGACATATCCTATCGATACGCCATAAATGTCCCAGATGGGACAACTCCTTTAAAGCTTTAGAATTGCGATTTTCTAGTGATGCCAGTGACTTCCCTTTTCTTGTCCAACGTGTTTGGCGTTTGCTTTAAAAAGGTGCCATTTCACATGTGGCATCGTTGCTGCCACGAGCCACAACACAGCCTGCATCCGTGTGGACCGAGACATGGGAGGCATAAGATAAGTAACATGCTAATGAATGCACCACTGTAAAGGGGCTTTTATCCCCCCACAGCTTGTTACTCAATGCAAGGGGATTCTCAAACTTATCATCACCTCCGGATACTGACCATTAGGTCCCCTGATGAGTTGGACCTACGTCCAACGAAACGCGTTGGGACGCAAACTAGGACATTATAGTGCTCATGTTAATCATCAACACATTGGCGACAGGGCCCTCCACCGCAGCGTGACGAAGCTTGGCGGTCTCCATTGCTGCGCAGGGACAGGGAGGGTCTTATAGGTGTTCACCGGCCAGCCGGGTCATTTGGAAGTGCCTGGCCACCATAAGATACATCCAGTACAGGGTGAGACTAGATTTCAGAGACCCAGTATTAGTCTCCCCCATCCCCAGCTCTGGGTCACCAATTGCGCAGTGTTATGGCGTATAGCGCATGTATTTAGGGATTTAACTGATCGAAATAAATGTTATGTTTTATGGTATCTTGCTGCTCAGGGGGCAAAGGTGGGCGCAGTTGACCAGACAGAAGGATGAGTTTTCAGCTATGTCTTAGGTTCACTTTATGGAAGGACATCATTGACTATACTGTGACTCCTGAAGGTCATAGTGCTGCACCAGGGTGTCCAGTGGGAGGGGTCTATATCTCCTCATGCAGCCATGATCCATCATCTTGTAGGACTTGCTTTCATCATGTAGCACTACTAGTCACAATGAAATCTAGAAGAACCAAACTATGAGACCTTATAGGAATTTGGGAGTAAGTATTGCTGCTCTTATGGGTTGGGTAGAGGTCTGGTAAATTTCACCCTCACCTGACCAGACCCCACTGTCTTCTGTATTTTACCTGAGCCTATTTTTACCTAAATATTAGAGGTTTACAATGACCTTGAATGACATCGCTTCAGATATTCCTTTCCCTTCATCCCATAGATTTCATTCTGGATGACTTCTTGGTGCATTATAGAGGATGAGCATATCAGCCGCATTCACTCACACCGCTGATCTTTCTAGGACTAGGGAGTGGATATGCCAGACCTGCCACCTGTTCTCATGGTTGGTGGGGGTCCTAGCAGCTAGACCCCAATGATGACGAGATGCTTATCCCCTTTCCTATGCATAGGGGATCAGTTTCTATGTTGGCACAAGCCTTAAAGTCTTGGCAAGCGGAAGGACAGTAATATGGCCACTCCATAAAGGGACGTCTGAGGGTCTAACCTGTGACACTCTATTCTCACTGGTGTCATGGCTTCAGGTTATAATCCATTGTATGACTCATCCAAATGGTGACTGAGGGACCCCTCAGACTTAAATGGGGTACTGTAGCATTTTCCATAATCTTTACTCATAGGATAAGTGTGAACAGAGTCTTAAAGGGGTTGTGCAGGGGTTTTATATTAGTGACGCATCCTCAGGCACCGCCGATTAGAGGGGTTCCATGCGAGCGCTGCTTTCTCTTCGTTACACTACCCATCAGAAGCGAGTGCAATTAAAAGTACTTGCTCCACTCACTTGAATGGAGCGAGTACTAGTAATTACACTACGCCCCCGCTACAGGGGAGACGACGGGTAGTGTAACGAAGATGAAGCAGGGCTCGCAAGGAGCAGCGCCTCCACTTCAAACAGCTGATCCGCGCCGGTGCTGGGTGTCGGACCCCCACCGATCTGATGTTGGTGACCTATCCTGAGGATACAACCCCCTACACAACCCCTTTAATCTTACTGGACTTTATGCTCCACATTGTTACATTCTGTCAACTTTCTTCTGTTATATCTTTAGATTTACCTTTTCAGTATGACCTGTAGTATGTGACATTCTCCTGCGCTCATGTATGTTGTGTCACGGCCTTTCTCTCTGTTCGTCACCATGATACGGCGTAATATCATCTTCATACGTTTTGTCTTTCATATCCACAGGAAAAAGCAGCACTGACTGTCCACGACACAGGAGCTGAGACCGCCGCTGCTGCGTCTCTTGTGGATTTGCTAAAAAACAACACCGCCCGTGTTGACACAACCTTCACATAAGGCCTCATGCACACGACCGTTGTGTGCATCCGCGGCGGTTGTTCCGTTTTCCGTTTTTTTTTTTTTCGCGGACCCATTGACTTTCAATAGGTCCGTGGAAAAATCGTAAAAAAATGCACCGTCCGTGATCCGTTTTCCCAGTCCGTGAAAAAAATAGGACCTGTCCTATCTTTTTCACGGACAACAATTCACGGATGCGCACAAGATAGTCATCAAGAAGACGATAGCAGAAGATACAAGGCTGCACGTTATTCTGGATGTGAGACTCATGGAAGGTTATTATTCTGGATTTGCAATTCTTCCTGTAAAGAGAGAGACATCTAAGGCCTCTTTCACACGAGCGAGTTTTCCACGCATAGCGCCTGCACCGAATCCTGCACCCCCTTCATTTCAATGGGTCTGTGCACATGAGCGTTTTTTTTTTCACGCATCGGTTCTGCGTTGCGTGAAAATCGCAGCATGTTCTATGTTCTGCGTTTTTCACGCAGCCCTGGCCCCATAGAAGTGAATGGGACTTTAGTGAAAAACGCATTGCACCCGGAAGCAAGTGCGGGTGCGATGCGTATTTCACTGATGGTTGCCAAGAGATGTTGTTTGTAAACCTTCAGTTTTTTTTATCACACCCGTGAAAAACGCATCAAAACACATTGCACCCGCGCGGAAAAAAACTGAACAACTGAACGCAATCGCAGCCAAAACTGACTGAACTTGGTTGCAAAATGGTGCAAGTTTCGCTGAACGCATCCGGAGCCAATCCGTCACGCTCGTGTGAAAGAGGCCTTAGGCCCCAAAGTCGATTCGCATAAAACTTTGTTCTAATACTGTACGCAGCAGGAGCTCGGTACAGTGTTAGAATGTATTGGCTCCGATGAGCCGAAGTTATTGCTTTGCAAAGTCTCGCGAGACTTCACACAATAACTTCATAAATTAATTTGTACTGTAAAAAAAAAGTAGTACCTTGGAACTGAACCTGAGTTCGGGAAATGTTTTTTTTTTACAGTATAAATCAATTTATGAAGTTATTACTTGAAGTCTCGTGAGACTTCGCAAAGCAATAACTTCGGCTCATCAGAGCCAATACATTGCAGCTCACTCTCAGACAGCACAGTGCTGCTGTCTGAGAGTGAGCTGTTCAAAAGGACATCCCTGTGTAAGATATTCACAAAAAATGCATTAGCCAATAGAAGCCTGGTCACATGACCCTTATCAGCCAATAGAAGCTTGCAGTCTCCACATACACACAGTTTTATACCAGGTTTCCATAAAAACCCAGCCATTTTTCTTCACTGCTGTAGGTCAACTTTAAAAGGTGCAGGGTGCTGTGGATGACACTGTTAAGGGAGCGGAGTGCCGTGGAAGTCTCAGTTCAGAGGCAGATAGGGTGGCCATTCAGGCCACCCTCAAAAGATGGACTTAAAAACCCCGACCCCAGGTCCCGATAAGCCACGCCCCCTCCCACTCTACAGCAAACGGGGATTGAACAAATTAAGGTATTTCACAAATACAGTTTGTGGTGGCTCTCCCTCCTTTACAGAGTTGGTGAAGGTGCTCTGTGCTGTGTGACTCACCTCGTCACAAAATATGTAAAAGATAAAGGCAAAAAGGCAATACAGGCACTCACCATCTGGGACCAATGGTACAGTAAAAGGTTGCTATTTTTAATAAATATCTAAAAACAAGGTATTGGAGATCAGTATTTCTACAGTATAGGTATGGATAGTACAAATAGACAAAATACATATGTATAAAAGATGGATGAATAAATATAAAAAAAAGTAGTGAGGTAAAAATGTAAAGATATCACTTGTGGAAAAAATATATATAATAAAAGTCTCTTATTTCATTGGTACAAAAATTAATGTCTCTTATTCCATTGATATTGTGCAAAAATGCTGATAAAGTGCGCCAAAAAATAGTGCAAAAGTTAATAAAATTCCAGTGTGAGTTGACACTTGAATAATAAGTTTAAAGCACTTGAATATTAAGTTAGAAGTGTTTAGTAACAATATTTCCAATAGAAAATATCAAGTGTCTATATTTGTAGAAATCACAATGTGACACTTAAAAGGTCAAATATTTCAGACCATCGGAGTCCCTGGTAAAGTGCTGTGAATATCACACTTAGAGGAAAATCTTGTGCCAGCTACACTCTTGAGGGGTGAGATATAAGTATTGTCTCTACTCACAAGAGACTAGTTAGATAAGGCTGTGATCGGGGGCGTCCCACCCGTTCCTCAGCCACTCGCCCGTCCTGCTGTGTCTGCGTTGGTCCTGTGCTTGTGTAGATGGAAGTTTCGTGTAGCTGACCTTGCTACACTGTCGGCGTCTCACGTGATTGTGGGTCGTTCACGTGATCGCCCGGCTTGTCACGTGTTGTTTTAGGTACTTATGTTGAAAATGTTCGTAAGATTCCCATTGTTTGAAACTGTACGTTTCGGTAATCCTTCACTGAGGTCTTCAAACTTTGAGGATGAATAAAGCTGAGTTCTCCTGTAACATTGGAGTGTTCATTTTCGTTGCACCGCGGTAAAAATTCGAATTTGTGGATAGTCCCGAATTCTCTATTGGTTGTCGATAAATACTGTGATGAATTCGTAGTAATCCAAAAAAAAGGGGGGGGGTCCCCTCCAATGACGCCAGACGCGTTTCGAGGTGTACTACCTCTTCCTCAGACTGCAGTCCATCCTGCGTTTATATACCCATGACAAGGGTTTGTTATAAGCTATGGAATGGAATATGGCATGGAATAGTGAATATAAGAATTTGTAAAAACTGTATATGTAGATAAAAACATTGTGTAAACCTGGATTATAAAGGAAAAATCATCAAAATCCATAAAAAATTCTTTAAAATATTGCATGCATTTTTGTAGCGTTTTTGATGCGATTTTTTGGGGTAATGCCTTTTTTTCACAATTGTGTGCTCTATATTATAATAAATGTTCTAGATAGAGGAAAAATTGATAGTACAAATCCTTCATTGTTTAATCTCGATTTCTTACTTTCTGTGTTGTTTTTCCATGAACGTTTCTCATTTTATCTGTTATAAAAATTCGTATGCATTATTTGAATTGTTCGTACGAATATTATACACGTGTTGTCCAATGTAGCTGGCACAAGATTTTCCTCTAAGAGTGATATTCACAGCACTTTACCAGGAACTCAGATGGTCTCAAATATTTGACCTTTTAAGTGTCACATTGCGATTTCTACAAATATAGACACTTGATATTTTCTATTGGAAATATTGTTACCAAACACTTCTAACTTACTATTCAAGTGTCCTACTCACGAAACTTCAGTGTTTTATGGAAGTCACTCAACTCACACTGGGATTATATTAACGTTTGCACTATTTTTTGGCGCACTTTATCTGCATTTTTGCACAATATCAATGGAATAAGAGACATTAGTTTTTGTACCAATGAAATAAGAGACTTTTATTATATATATTTTTTCACAAGTGATATCTTTACATTTTTACCTCACTACTTTTTTCATATTTATTCATCCATCTTTTATACATATATATTTTGTCTATTTGTACTATCCATACCTATACTGTAGAAATACTGATCTCCAATACCTTGTTTTTAGATATTTATTAAAAATAGCAACCTTTTACTGTACCATTGGTCCCAGATGGTGAGTGCCTGTATTGCCTTTTTGCCTTTAAATTAAGGTATTAATCAACTTCTGTCAGCTGCAGGGAGGGGAGGGAGGGTGACTTTCTCTCTGCAGCTCACGCTCAGACAGTACAGTGCTGCCGTCTGAGAGTGAGCTGTTCAAAAGAACATTCCTGTATCTGTCCAGGTCCTGCGCTGGACGGAGGACAGGGATTCTGAAAGCTGGACTGTCCTGCCTAAAACCGGACCTCTGGCCACCCTAGGGGCAGGCTGCTGTGGAGGTTACAGTTAAGGGGACAGTCCGCTATGGAGGTCAGTGTTATGGGGCAGATTGTGCAGCGTACTCAAGTTGTGTGTAATAGAGTTTCTGGGTGTAGTAGTGCAATGACACTAACCTGAGACGGCTGACTCTCTGCATAGGCAGGTGATGATAGAAATTGTTCGTGACGCCAGTGCCAATTAAAAGGTCGCACGCCGTTTGCGGATAGCAGGAATAAATTGAAGAACACGTGGTATTAAAACAGAACTCCAACTTTAGTAGTTTTCATGCAGAGACAATATTGGAATCGCAGTTCCTTGGCATACAGTCGATTTTGCAATACGGTTGATGCAGGCAATTACAGATTTAGCAAGGTGATTACAGAGTGTTGAACACAGGACTTGCAGTACAGGAGCTTGCACTCTATTTCTGTCTGATCCTGGAATATAGCAATTCTTCACCAAAGCCCAATAACCTAGTTCTGGCCTTATATCCTTGGCTATAGCTTTAGAAAGTACCTCCTCTGTTATTTTTAGTACCTCTTGCTTCTCTGCAGTTTGCCTCTGTCTCTCTCTCTCTGCTTCCTTCCTCAGGCTCTTTAGCTAAGATATTCCTGTTTCTGCATATGGGGATTCAGGAGGGAATCTTCTCCTGGACAGCAGGCTTCAGGCCTGGACTTGTCTCTGACATTGTCTAATCTCCAACTGTAGATTACAGACACTAGACTCCGTCTCCTCCTCACTTCCCTGACTGGGCCTTATATAAACTAGGGCTCCCTAGCTCCCTCTAGGGACTAGAAGCTGGAATGACACCCCTAGCAGGCCTGTACATGCAAGTGTCACAGCAACAGGGAAACACATAGCATTGCATTACATGACATTTTATAAAACTGACATATACCAACTTCCCCATAACTAAGGAGGGACGACAGCACACCAAGAGACACTTTGGTAGTGACGGGTATTACAGTCCCCGTACACTACATACCCCACTGCTTTAAGCTGAGTACGACCTCGTACTCCATCATGGGTCGCCCAACTGGAATCTCTACCTGAAATAGAAAATAGAGACATGCAGGCATACATACATGTAATTCATCTGCATTTACATTTACATCAGGTCCAATTGGCAAAGGTGAAGGGTAGTGACAAGGGGCGTCGTTCTCTTCTCTTCAGGATAGTGAATGGAACGGGGGCGCTGACCTGGCACAGCGTAACATTATAACCAGGATAGTCCATGACAATGAATAAGTCCATGATATAACAGCAAAATGGATAAAACAGTATAAAAGTTCTTGGAGGCTCAAAGAACAAACATGAGTCCGTACCCAGGTTATTTTTCTATTAAATCACAGAGGCTCTCACGCGGTGGAGTCCATCTCTGGGCACATTTCCTTTTTAAAAGAGCAAAAATCTCAGAGGCTCAGGTTCTTTTGAGTCTGTCTCCGGGCACGGTTCCTTAGTATGAAGTTGCACAATAAAAGGACAGCAAAGACAAGTGCTGTAAGACCCCTGATCAACCTGAAAAGGGGGTGAAGGGTAAAAGGTGCAACTAAAGGAACAGGCACAACTTGGCGTGGGGTAGCAAAAGCAGGCAGGAGGTCCTGGAAACAAACGTGGCTTTGCTGACTTTGTGATTTCAGTGGTCAACACCTACCACTGAGCCGTGGACAAACTGGCAGCCGCAACAAAGGACCAGAAACATAGGACTCCTGTCCTGGAAGGGTTAACATCAAACTTCTGCAGTGAAATAAATCAAAGGCCTAGCAGGCTGATTTACAGTGGCATATCATAACCACTCGGCTCCGCTGGCAAGTATCGTCTGTAGTATTCTTCTACAGGCGGGTGTGCCCACATAACAGTGTCAGGGGGCAGCTGTAGGGTAAAGGGGCCCCTAATAGGTATTGGCCCCATAGGCCTAGGGGTGAACCCTCTTGTGGACCGTGCCGGTCCTGGCATGATCACTGCAGGGTGCAATGTGCTGGGTACCGCCGCCGCAAGCGGTCCGGTGCGCCGTGTGCAGCAGTTTACAGCAATCGCGGGTCCGGTCTGGGGCACTGACGGAGCGGTGGCAACAGAAGGTGGTCTACGGGTGGTGACAGGCACCCTTACCTCGTCCTTCTTTGGCGGCGTCTGGATCCTGGCAGTCGCGAGCTTGCGCAGCTCCCGCAACTTCTCCTCCAGCCGGATAATCTGCTCACCGATGCTCTCTGTGTCGGAGTCGCTGTCATCTGCTGGCGCCGCCGGCGCAGGTACAGTCACCGATGGCGCGGACTCGGCCTCTGCAGGTTCTGGCGATGTGTCTGGTCTCCGACCCATCCGGATGTTTTTGAAGGTATTTTGAAGTCCTTTTAAATTCTCCAGCTCGTGCAGGGTCTTCTCCCGACGAGGCAGCTCGGGGGAAGGATAGGGGCTCACCCATTTCTCCAACACGGTTGGCTGCCAGAAGACGTTAGGCCCAATGAAGGAGCTCCGCTCCTGGAAGGCGTGATGGGCCGGCTCTGGAGAGCGTTCAGGTTCCCGCTCGCAGCCAGAGTAGTCTTCTTCTTCTTCTGCCTCCCAGTCCTCAGATGTTCGCTTGGGACGGGTCACGGCAGTCGCATAAGGGCCTCGTAGGCTCTCGGCAGGGGTGTACTCCACTTCCTCTCCCTCACGGAGGCTGTGCTGGTAAGAAGGGAGGTAGTCTCTTTTGACAGACCTTCGATTCACATAGAGGTCTCTGCCAGTCAGATAGTCTTGGATGAACCCGTAGCCACGGGATTTGTCAAATGACAGCACCACTCCCTTTCTCCTTTCCAGGCGGGGTTGGGTGTTCGTATGCTTCTCATGTATTGTCTTAGTTAGTTCCTCATAGAAGATCTTGGTCTTTGTATTCCGCTTTATAGCGGCCTCTCGGATCTCCGCCATCAGGGAGGACCATTTGAAAGATGGTTGAAAAAAGTCTCTCCACGAGCCATAATAGGGCTCGGGTTCTTTCCCCCTTGGGCGGCAGGCGGGTTGCTCCGGTCCCGGAGAGTAGGCCGGTGGAGCCTCCTCTGGCTCTACACCAACACTGGACATCTTTGCAATTTCAGGTGCGGACATTGCAGCAACGCTCTGTTCACTTTCCAACATGCTCGATCCTTCTCTGGAGAGCGAAAGGGTGGCGCCAATAAGATCAGCCAGCTCCTCCCATTGCACTGGGAGGCCTCCCCCCAGGTATTCCAGTAAATGGAAGGCGGTGTCCATGCTGGCAGACATGCAAATATCCAGATAAGCAGTGGCGCCTGACCTTGAACTCCTTCCCGCTATTTTCTCAGAAAGGCGCCAATTTTTCCCGCCTTTTCAGGATGAAGGTGACGCAGCAGTAAATTCAGCAAGCCCAGCAGCCATCTTTGGGTATAAACGCTGTCTATTCACTGACAGCAAGCAGGAATGTAAAAAGTCCACAAAACCACACTCCAATGTGGCGATTTTCTTCCTCTTGGTAGCGCAACACTGCACAGCGCTTTTTAGAAGTTTTGGGTACACTTTGGGTACGATTTTCAGTCCACAAAGTCCACTTTCAATAAACAGGTACTTTGTCACTTTGGTCACAGGGCAACTGTATAAGGCACAAAGTTCACGCTTCTTGCACTGGAAAGCGTGCGTATCCTGTTCGTGACGCCAAAAGAGAGGTGCAGCGTACTCAAGTTGTGTGTAATAGAGTTTCTGGGTGTAGTAGTGCAATGACACTAACCTGAGACGGCTGACTCTCTGCATAGGCAGGTGATGATAGAAATTGTTTGTGACGCCAGTGCCAATTAAACGGTGGCACGCCGTTTGCGGATAGTAGGAATAAATTGAAGAACACGTGGTATTAAAACAGAACTCCAACTTTAGTAGTTTTCATGCAGAGACAATATTGGAATCGCAGTTCCTTGGCATACAGTCGATTTTGCAATACGGTTGATGCAGGCAATTACAGATTTAGCAAGGTGATTACAGAGTGTTGAACACAGGACTTGCAGTACAGGAGCTTGCACTCTATTTCTGTCTGATCCTGGAATATAGCAATTCTTCACCAAGGCCCAATAACCTAGTTCTGGCCTTATATCCTTGGCTATAGCTTTAGAAAGTACCTCCTCTGTTATTTTTAGTACCTCTTGCTTCTCTGCAGTTTGCCTCTGTCTCTCTCTCTCTCTGCTTCCTTCCTCAGGCTCTTTAGCTAAGATATTCCTGTTTCTGCATATGGGAATTCAGGAGGGAATCTTCTCCTGGACAGCAGGCTTCCGGCCTGGACTGGTCTCTGACATTGTCTAATCTCCAACTGTAGATTACAGACACTAGACTCCGTCTCCCCTTCACTTCCCTGACTGGGCCTTATATAAACTAGGGCTCTCTAGCTCCCTCTAGCGACTAGAAGCTGGAATGACACCCCTAGCAGGCCTGTACATGCAAGTGTCATAGTAACAGGGAAACACATAGCATTGCATTACATGACATTTTATAAAACTGACATATACCAACTTCCCCATAACTAAGGAGGGACGACAGCACACCAAGAGACACTTTGGTAGTGACGGGTATTACAGTCCCCGTACACTACAATTGCTGTAGAGGCCGCTGTTAACGTGACGGGGTGTTGTGGAAATCACTGTTAAGGAAATGGTGTACTGTGGAGGTCACTAATAAAGGGGTGGCCACTGTGGAGGTCACTGTTAAAGGGGCGGGCTGCTGTGGAGGTCACTGTTAAGGAGGCGGGATGCTGTCGAGGTCACTGTTAAAGGGGTGCGCGAGGTGGAGGTCTCTGTTAAGGGGACAGCCTGCTATGGAGGTTAGTGTTAATGGGGGGGGAGCTGTAGAGGTCACTGTTAAGGGGCGGGCTGTTGTGGAGGTCACAGTTTAAGGGAACAGAGCTCTGTAGAGATCACTGTTAAGGGGGCAGGTTATTGTGGAAATCACTGTTAACGAGACGGGCTACTGTGGAGGTCACTAATAAAGGGGCGGCCGCTGTGGAGGTCACTGTTGAAGGGGAGGGTGCTGTGGATGTTACTGTTAAGGGGGCAGGCAGCTGTGGAGGTCACTGTTGAAGGGACGGGGTACTGTAGATGTCACGGTTATTGTGGATACTGTCGATATCTTTTACCGACACACACAAACATTAAATGAAATAGATGAAATATACCCGTGCAGCGCCGGGTCCTTCTGCTAGTATAACTACTATAATACTACTTCCTATGTACAAGAATATAACTACTATCATACTGCCTCCTATGTACAAGAATATAACTACTATAATACTGCCTCCTATGTACAAGAATAGAACTACTATAATACTGCTCCTATGTACAAGAATATAACTACTATAATACTGCTCCTATGTACAAGAATATAACTACTATAATACTGCTCCTCTGTACATAATTATAACTACTATAATACTGCTCCTATATACAAGAATATAACTACTATAATACTGCTCCTATGTACAAGAATATAACTACTATAATACTGCTCCTATGTACAAGAATATAACTACTATAATACTGCTCCTATGTACAAGAATATAACTACTATAATACTGCTCATATGTACAAGAATATAACTACTATAATACTGCCTCCTATGTACAAGAATATAACTACTATAATACTGCTCCTATGTACAAGAATATATCTGCTATAATACTGCTCCTATGTACATGAATATAACCAGGGCTTTTTTTCTGGCGGAACGCACCGGAACGGCGTTCCGCCACCTTTTGACATCGCAGCCTGCCATGCTCCAGCATCGCAGGCTGCGATGTAATATCAGCGGGGAGGGACTGGGAGGAGGAGCTGGGGGCCGGTGCGTTCACTGTGCTCCGGCCCCCAGCTCCAGTACAGTTATAGAATGTGTAAAATTTGAAATGCTTCTATTCATGAGGCCCCCTCTGTAGTAGAACATTCAATCTATCCATCCTACTCACAGGGCTGTTATCGTAATCCAGACCGGCCGGGCAGACGAGCGGCAGCGTCACTGACTGACGTCACATGCCTGCCCGGCCTACTTTATGAATGAAGCAGGCGGCGCAGGCACGTGACGTCAGTCAGTGACGCTGCCGCTCGTCTGCCCGGCCGGTCTGGATTACGATAACAGCCCTGTGAGTAGGATGGATAGATTGAATGTTCTACTACAGAGGGGGCCTCATGAATAGAATCATTATTAATTTTAATGTACACATTTTATAACTGTACTGGAGCGGCAATGGGGGGGGGGTCTGTGGATGGCAGTGTTATGGGGGGGGTCTGTGGATAGCACTGTTAAGGGGGGGTCTGTGGATGGCACTGTTAAGGGGGGGTCTGTGGATGGCACTGTTATGGGGTGGGGGGTCTGTGGATGGCACTGTTATGGGGTGGGGGGGCTGTGGATGGCACTGTTAAGGGGGGGGTCTGTGGATGGCACTGTTATGGGGTGGGGGGGTGTCTGTGGATGGCACTGTTATGGGGTGGGGGGGTCTGTGGATGGCACTGTTAAGGGAGGTCTGTGGATGGCACTGTTATGGGGTGGGGGGGTCTGTGGATGGCACTGTTAAGGGGGGTCTGTGGATGGTACTGTTATGGGGTGGGGGGGTCTGTGGATGGCACTGTTAAGGGGAGTCTGTGGATGGCACTGTTATGGGGTGGGGGGGTCTGTGGATGGCACTGTTATGGGGTGGGGGGGTCTGTGGATGGCACTGTTATGGGGGTGGGTGTCTGTGGATGGCACTGTTATGGGGTGGGGGGGGTCTGTGGATGGCACTGTTATGGGGTGGGGGGGGTCTGTGGATGGCACTGTTATGGGGTGGGGGGGTCTGTGGATAGCACTGTTAAGGGGGGGGTCTGTGGATGGCACTGTTAAGGGGGGGAGGGTCTGTGGATGGCACTGTTATGGGGTGGGGGGGTCTGTGGATGGCACTGTTATGGGGTGGGGGGGGGGGTCTGTGGATGATACTGTTATGGGGTGGGGGGGTCTGTGGATTGCACTGTTATAGGATGGGGGGTCTGTGGATGGCACTGTTATGGGGTGGGGGGTCTGTGGATTGCACTGTTATAGGATGGGGGGGTCTGTGGATTGCACTGTTATAGGATGGGGGGGTCTGTGGATGGCACTGTTATAGGATGGGGGGGTCTGTGGATGGCACTGTTATAGGATGGGGGATCTGCGGATGCCATCCCCAGATCCCCCATTAACAGTGCCATCCCCAGATCCCCCATTAACAGTGCCATCCCCATCTGGGGGGTTTCTTTGCTGGGCTGGACTTTTATAGTCCCCCCAAATTTTACTTGCATCCATGTTCTCTAAAGGGGCGAATTTATGGGGCGGTCCTAGGGGTGGGTAGGGGCGTGGCCAGGGGAGGAGTCCTGAGTTCCACCACCTTTTCTCTGAGAAAAAAAGCCCTGAATATAACTACTATAATACTGCCTCCTATATACAAGAATATAATTACTATAATACTGCCTCCTATGTACAAGAATATAACTACTATAATACTGCTCCTATGTACAGGAATATAACTACTATAATACTGCTCCTATGTACAAGAATATAACTACTATAATACTGCTCCTATGTACAAGAATATAACTACTATAATACTGCTCCTATGTACAAGAATATAACTACTATAATACTGCTCCTATGTACAAGAATATAACTACTATAATACTGCTCCTATGTACAAGAATATAACTACTATAATACTGCTCCTATGTACAAGAATATAACTACTATAATACTGCTCCTATGTACAGGAATATAACTACTATAATACTGCTCCTATGTACAAGAATATAACTACTATAATACTGCTCCTATGTACAAGAATATAACTACTATAATACTGTCTCCTATGTACAAGAATATAACTACTATAATACTGCTCCTATGTACAAGAATATAACTACTATAATACTGCCTCCTATGTACAAGAATATAACTACTATAATACTGCCTCCTATGTACAAGAATATAACTACTATAATACTGCTCCTATGTACAAGAATATAACTACTATAATACTGCTCCTATGTACAAGAATATAACTACTATAATACTGTCTCCTATGTACAAGAATATAACTACTATAATACTGCTCCTATGTACAAGAATATAACTACTATAATACTGCTCCTATGTACAAGAATATAACTACCATAATACTGCTCCTATGTACAAGAATATAACTACTATAATACTGCTCCTATGTACAAGAATATAACTACTATAATACTGCTCCTATGTACAGGAATATAACCACTATAATACTGCTCCTATGTACAAGAATATAACTACTATAATACTGCTACTATGTACAAGAATATAACTACTATAATACTGCTCCAATGTACAAGAATATAACTACTATAATACTGCTCCTATGTACAAGAATATAACTACTATAATACTGCTCCTATGTACAAGAATATAACTACTATAATACTGTCTCCTATGTACAAGAATATAACTACTATAATACTGCTCCTATGTACAAGAATATAACTACTATAATACTGTCTCCTATGTACAAGAATATAACTACTATAATACTGCTCCTATGTACAAGAATATAACTACTATAATACTGCTCCTATGTACAGGAATATAACTACTATAATACTGCTCCTATGTACAAGAATATAACTACTATAATACTGCTCCTATGTACAAGAATATAACTACTATAATACTGCTCCTATGTACAAGAATATAACTACTATAATACTGCGTCCTATGTACAAGGATATAACTACTATAATACTGCCTCCTATGTACAAGAATATAACTACTATAATACTGCCTCCTATGTACAAGAATATAACTACTATAATACTGCTCCTATGTACAAGAATATAACTACTATAATACTGCTCCTATGTACAAGAATATAACTACTATAATACTGCTCCTATGTACAAGAATATAACTACTATAATACTGCTCCTATGTACAGGAATATAACTACTATAATACTGCTCCTATGTACAAGAATATAACTACCATAATACTGCTCCTATGTACAAGAATATAACTACTATAATACTGCCTCCTATGTACAAGAATATAACTACTATAATACTGCTCCTATGTACAAGAATATAACTACTATAATACTGCTCCTATGTACAAGAATATAACTACTATAATACTGCTCCTATGTACAAGAATATAACTACTATAATACTGCTCCTATGTACAGGAATATAACTACTATAATACTGCTCCTATGTACAAGAATATAACTACTATAATACTGCTCCTATGTACAAGAATATAACTACTATAATACTGTCTCCTATGTACAAGAATATAACTACTATAATACTGCTCCTATGTACAAGAATATAACTACTATAATACTGCCTCCTATGTACAAGAATATAACTACTATAATACTGCCTCCTATGTACAAGAATATAACTACTATAATACTGCTCCTATGTACAAGAATATAACTACTATAATACTGCTCCTATGTACAAGAATATAACTACTATAATACTGTCTCCTATGTACAAGAATATAACTACTATAATACTGCTCCTATGTACAAGAATATAACTACTATAATACTGCTCCTATGTACAAGAATATAACTACCATAATACTGCTCCTATGTACAAGAATATAACTACTATAATACTGCCTCCTATGTACAAGAATATAACTACTATAATACTGCTCCTATGTACAAGAATATAACTACTATAATACTGTCTCCTATGTACAAGAATATAACTACTATAATACTGCTCCTATGTACAAGAATATAACTACTATAATACTGCTCCTATGTACAAGAATATAACTACCATAATACTGCTCCTATGTACAAGAATATAACTACTATAATACTGCCTCCTATGTACAAGAATATAACTACTATAATACTGCTCCTATGTACAAGAATATAACTACTATAATACTGCTCCTATGTACAAGAATATAACTACTATAATACTGCTGCTATATACAAGAATATAACTACTATAATACTGCTCCTATGTACAAGAATATAACTACTATAATACTACTCCTATGTACAAGAATATATATACTATAATACTGCTCCTATGTACAAGAATATAACTACTATAATACTGCCTCCTATGTACAAGAATATAACTACTATAATACTGCTCCTATGTACAAGAATATAACTACTATAATACTGCTCCTATGTACAAGAATATAACTACTATAATACTGCTGCTATATACAAGAATATATATACTATAATACTGCTCCTATGTACAAGAATATAACTACTATAATACTGCCTCCTATGTACAAGAATATAACTACCATAATACTGATCCTATGTACAAGAATATAACTACTATAATACTGCCTCCTATGTACAAGAATATAACTACTATAATACTGCTCCTATGTACAAGAATATAACTACTATAATACTGCTCCTATGTACAAGAATATAACTACTATAATACTGCGTCCTATGTACAAGAATATAACTACCATAATACTGATCCTATGTACAAGAATATAACTACTATAATACTGCTCCTATGTACATGTATAACTACTGTACTTGAATTCTGGTCTATATAAATAGCATGAAGAAACAGGAGGAATTTATGTTTGCCTCCTTAACATTTAAAGAAAAGCAGAAGAGTACAGAAGTCAGTATAGCGATGTATTGAACAGTACAGATGTGATACTAGGAAATGTGAGGTAGTAAATCACTTGTAGCTTTTGAAGTAAATGGGATGGAGGAGCGGTATGACACCTGCTTCCAGCTCCAATGTCAACGTGAGCAGGTAAACAAAGAAGAGAATACAGCGCTCATACGAATGAATGTTGGGGGTGCCGATCTGATATTGATGACCTTCACAGAGCATAGGTTATCAATATTGCATTACTGCATTTGGTTTATATATATTCATATATATTCATTCATAGATATATATATAACGCTTATATTTTATAATAGACTTGCCTATGGTTTTGATATATATATATTCCTACACTCCTCACTCTCTGTTAGAGGTTTAATCAGTCATATTTTCACCAAGATTTCTCTCCATTACCCTCATCTATTACCGACGTCACTGTTTACTTTCAGTTTACCTCACCGCTCCGTTCCCTGCAGTGCGCACGCGCTAGCTGGTCCTCAGCCTGCGCGCTTTTTTCTCTCACACAAGTTTCTGTCAGACACGCTCGGCATTCCTGTCAGATTCACCTTCCAGCTCGGCTCCTCTACAGTTCTTTGCTGCCCCCTAGTGTTATTACTAACAAAATATCCTTTCCACTTATGGTCTTCTATGTATATTTTAGTTTTCCTATATTTTCATTAGTGTTGATCAAATTATTACTTATCTATATTTTTAGATGATATGTTTTAATGATATCAAATGTTTCCTTATTTTCCTTATTAATTGTCTATATACTTTTCCTCTACCATGTCCGCTGAGGATTCTAATAAAATACCTGGGACTCCAGGTTCAATCATTGTGGAGGAAGATTTCCTTCAAGCCATAGTCAATGATACAGTGGCAAATTCTGTACAATGTGCGGTCGATTCCGCCATGTCTTCAGTACAAAATGTTATTGCACAATCTGTGGCCATGGCTATTACTAATGCACAAACCACGCAAACGTCTAAAGACCCTGGTACCCCGTCCGATCAATTTTGGTCTACGGAGGAATCTACTTCCCGTTTAGCGGAAGGTATGAAAAGGGGTAAAGCCTCCCTTAAAAGGCGCTTATTTACCGATCCAAATCCTAAATTTTTTTTAAAATTACATGATAAATGGGATCAGGATACGTCTAAAGCTTTTTCAAAAAGCACAATTACCGCTGCTAAAGCAATCAACATTGAACCCTCCACCCCTGAGGTTGTCAACATGAAGCGGGCTTCTAAGGCTTTGAGAGTTAGGCCAGATTCATATAACTCTTCCCCTTCTGAGTCCTCCTTAGAGGAGTCTGATAATTCTGACATTGACAATATGTCCCTGTATGAGGACGTTTCTGATGAGGGAGACAAAATTTTGGGAGAAGAAGAAAGTTCTTCATCCCTTATCTTAGATGGGTCGGGTGTGCCTTTCTTTGACCCAGGGATGATCAAACATCCTAGGTCAGGAGAATGGGTACCACAACCTCAAGTTTCCGAATTTATTTCTTTATGGCTCAAAAAACCATTAGACAAAACAGTGAGAAATAAACTATGTTCAGAGTGCCCTAGATCCAACCCTTATAAAATATTCTCCATTGATACCAGAAAGACCAGCGTTGTCTGAGAAAACATCTTCTATGCCCAACTTGCCTAATGTTTCTTTAAGGTTGATTGTGCCGGAGACAGAGAATTTAGGGAACTATTACCACACCATACTGTATAAGAAAAAAGAAACAGAATTATAGATTAGGTGCAAAGTGTGGACCCCATGAGATAATGTACGGATACTTCATAAACATCCAATCATGGTGTGATCTGTAATATAATTATCATCCCCTCCTTTGTGATCTAAACTAAGCAATACCCATACATAAGTGTAGTAACAATATTGGTCTTATATGAGGTTTGGTGGTGGAGGAAGGTCTGTAAGTTATATGGTCACTCATTGGGCTACAGTAGAAGCATTTTTTATAGTCCTTCACTACTTTGAAGAAAATGGAAATTATTGGAGGAGGAGATCGTATGAGACATGGACATAACTGTTGCATTCCAACCCCTCCCCCCCATACTCCAAATTATAATATAAAACATAGGGCTGTGATTATAAGAGACATGTATACAAGAGTGAGACAGCAGGGCAAAGTTCATGTTTCTACACCTACAGTAGATATTTCCTTACTTCATGTGCATTAAGTTCTTCCTCTTGTCAATTGCTTCTTTATTATAGATTTGTTCTACTTCGGACATCTTCCCCTGGCATAATGAATAAGGCATCTGCATCTCCTTTGTAGGGTATGGAGACCACGGTGGCTTGATCGTTAAAGGCCACATAGTAATATCCCATTCTGGTCATAAAAAGGCACCTTCACTGTTGTGTTCTCATTCATGTGAAAGGCTCGTTCTTGTGTCCATTTCTCCATAAGTGGTATTTTCCATTTTGCTATGAAGTAAAATTGTTATCCACTGACCACCTAATATACCTCCAGCCACATAATCACTTGTTCTTTTCTGTCCGGTGAATGCATAATTTTTGGGGCCTGTACTCCCGTGGCCTAAAAAAAAAAATTTCTAGACATTTTTGAGAGTTTCTCTTTAAGACGCTCAAAAATGGTCCCTGATTAAAATACATATTTTTTGTGGGAGTTTTTGCCATTGATCCCCCTCTGGTATGTCACTGTCCATGTTGTGGGACTATTTGTGCACTTCTAGTAAGTGTTTGGTGGCTGCAAATATGACTTGAAGGTTTTTCAGGTTCCCCTGTCATTAAAGTGAATAGGGCCCGCCGCGAACTCGAAACGTCCATCACTACACTGCGTGCAGAATTATTAGGCAAATGAGTATTTTGACCACATCATCCTCTTTATGCATGTTGTCTTACTCCAAGCTGTATAGGCTCGAAAGCCTACTACCAATTAAGCATATTAGGTGATGTGCATCTCTGTAATGAGAAGGGGTGTGGTCTAATGACATCAACACCCTATATCAGGTGTGCATATTTATTAGGCAACTTCCTTTCCTTTGGCAAAATGGGTCAAAAGAAGGACTTGACAGGCTCAGAAAAGTCAAAAATAGTGAGATATCTTGCAGAGGGATGCAGCACTCTTAAAATTGCAAAGCTTCTGAAGCGTGATCATCGAACAATCAAGCGTTTCATTCAAAATAGTCAACAGGGTCGCAAGAAGCGTGTGGAAAAACCAAGGCGCAAAATAACTGCCCATGAACTGAGAAAAGTCAAGCGTGCAGCTGCCAAGATGCCACTTGCCACCAGTTTGGCCATATTTCAGAGCTGCAACATCACTGGAGTGCCCAAAAGCACAAGGTGTGCAATACTCAGAGACATGGCCAAGGTAAGAAAGGCTGAAAGACGACCACCACTGAACAAGACACACAAGCTGAAACGTCAAGACTGGGCCAAGAAATATCTCAAGACTGATTTTTCTAAGGTTTTATGGACTGATGAAATGAGAGTGAGTCTTGATGGGCCAGATGGATGGGCCCGTGGCTGGATTGGTAAAGGGCAGAGAGCTCCAGTCCGACTCAGACGCCAGCAAGGTGGAGGTGGAGTACTGGTTTGGGCTGGTATCATCAAAGATGAGCTTGTGGGGCCTTTTCGGGTTGAGGATGGAGTCAAGCTCAACTCCCAGTCCTACTGCCAGTTTCTGGAAGACACCTTCTTCAAGCAGTGGTACAGGAAGAAGTCTGCATCCTTCAAGAAAAACATGATTTTCATGCAGGACAATGCTCCATCACACGCGTCCAAGTACTCCACAGCGTGGCTGGCAAGAAAGGGTATAAAAGAAGAAAATCTAATGACATGGCCTCCTTGTTCACCTGATCTGAACCCCATTGAGAACCTGTGGTCCATCATCAAATGTGAGATTTACAAGGAGGGAAAACAGTACACCTCTCTGAACAGTGTCTGGGAGGCTGTGGTTGCTGCTGCACGCAATGTTGATGGTCAACAGATCAAAACACTGACAGAATCCATGGATGGCAGGCTTTTGAGTGTCCTTGCAAAGAAAGGTGGCTATATTGGTCACTGATTTGTTTTTGTTTTGTTTTTTAATGTCAGAAATGTATATTTGTGAATGTTGAGATGTTATATTGGTTTCACTGGTAAAAATAAATAATTAAAATGGGTATATATTTGTTTTTTGTTAAGTTGCCTAATAATTATGCACAGTAATAGTCACCTGCACACACAGATATCCCCTTAAAATAGCTAAAACTAAAAACAAACTAAAAACTACTTCCACAAATATTCAGCTTTGATATTAATGAGTTTTTTGGGTTCATTGAGAACATGGTTGTTGTTCAATAATAAAATTAATCCTCAAAAATACAACTTGCCTAATAATTCTGCACTCCCTGTATTGCTTGCAAAAAGAATAGAATGGACCAATTGCATGTCTGCTAAGGATATGAGTGGACAGGCTGGAAAATGTTGGCTGTAACTACATGCGCATGTCACTGCTAAGGAATGATAAGCTGCGGGAAGCCATTTTTTTTAAAAAAACTGACTGCTTGATCGACCAGTTTAATGTCTTCTGTAGCTGTCGAGGTCTTTTGTATAAACAATCCCATGGTTGTCTGATCAGCTGCGGTGCTGTTACCGCTGTATAGCTTGGTGAAGACATCTAAAAAGAGGCAAACACTGAATACTCACTCTTCTTGGCACTAAAAGATTGGTCAGCAGGTATCACTAAAATATTGCCAAATCTGCCACAGAATCACAGCGCATAACATGCAGATAACTTTATATTCATTTTTACTGTAGGTCAGTGGAGAACAGGCCCCAAAAATTATGCATTCATTGGACAGAAAAGAACAAGTGATTATGTGGCTGGAGGTATATTAGAAGGTCAGTGGATAACAATTTTACTGTAGGCCACTGGAGTAGAGTCCCCAAAAATTTACCCATTTACCTGACAGAAAAGGCCTTTTATGCTGCTGTATATACATAAGACAAGGACCATTCTTTGTTCTGGGTGGTGGCAGATATTTGTGGGCTGGCATGAGGAAATTCAATTACACGTGGTCGTCACAGGTGTTGAATTTCTCCGAGATCCATGCCTCATTCATTTTTAGAAATGTGAGGTAGTCCGCACTGTTGTGAGCTAGGAGAGTGCGTTTATCGGTCGCGCTCCCCTGCTGCGCTGAAAGTCCTTTCGGACAGGACACTCGACGAGTGGCAAGCCAAGAGTTCCATAGCAAATTGTGCCAGCTCTGGCCACAGGTCAAGCTTGCACACCAAGTAGTCCAGGGGTTCCTCGCTTCTCAGAGCATCCACCTCGGCCGTTAACCCGATGTAGTCAGACACCTGTCGGTCTAGGCGTTCCCTGAGGCTGGATCCGGAGAGCGGCTCTTGATGGGTTGGCTGCAAAAGTGATCTCATATCTGAAGTGACCAACACATCTTCAAACCGCCCTCTTCTTGCAGGCGCGGTAGGATTGGTACCCACACCTGTTTCGCTGTGTGTGGAAATTCCTGTGATGCTGGTAACATGTCCGCCATTTTGTGTTTTTACCGGGGGTCTAAGTATGTTGCCACCCAGTACTGGTCCTTGCCCTTTATGCTTTTTATACGGGGGTCCCTCTTCAAACACTGGAACATGGATTTGCACTAAATTGGAAGCGGTGGAGCGCCCTGGCTCTTGCTCATCGCCCAGGAGAATGTTGTCCTCGGTCTCCTCCCCCCAGCCACAGACAACACCAGGGATCCCCGAAAAGTTTAAACCCTGCTCTTCTTGCTCCTCCTCCTCCTCCCATCAGCCACCATCCTCCTTTGACTCCTCTTCAGACGCCTGCTGACTTGTCTCAGAGGGAGTAGCCCCCCTGGGAATTCATCCAGCATTGTGACTTCATCATCCAGCTTCTGCTCCTCGACAGCTTGATCAATGACACGACGCAATGCACGCTCCAGAAAGAAGGCGTAAGGTACGATGTCACTGATGGCGCCCTGGCTGCAACTGACCAGTTTGGTGATCTCATCAAATGGCCGCAGAAGTCTGCATGCGTCGCGCATGAGCAGCCACTGGAGCGGTGAAAAGAAACAAAGCTCCCAGAACCTGTCCTGCTGCACATTACTGCTGGAGCACCCTATCAAGCATATACAAGGTGGAGTTCCAGCGCGTCGGGCTGTCACAAATCAGATGTCTGACGGGCAGGTGGTGTCGCTGCTGAACATCAGCAAGGCGAGCCATGGCCGTGTAAGATCTTCTAAAATGGCCAGAGATTTTTATGGCCTGCTGCAAGATGTCCTGGACCCCGGGGTATTTGGCAACGAATCGCTGTACGACTAAGTTCAGGATGTGTGCCATGCACGGCACGTGTGTCATTTTGCCCTGTTTCAGCATGCTCAGCAGATTGGCACCGTTGTCGCACACCACTTTACCAACTGTCAAATTGAGCAGGGTTAGCCACTGATCGGCCTGTGACCGCAAAGCTGAAAGCAGTGCAGGATCGGTGTGGCTCTTGGCTTCCAGGCACAACAGCCACAGCACAGCATGGCAACGTCTCACCTGGCACGTCGAAAAGGTTCTGAGGAGCATGTGGGATGCAGCGGAAGCGGCGGTAGCAGTGAATAAGGAGGAGTCAGCCGAGGAGGAGACGGAGGATGTAATAGGAGGAGGAGAAGAAAAGGCAGGCCTGCATGCAATACGTGGCAGTAACATCCAATCCACACAGGTGGCACGGGTTACATGCTTGACGGCCGTCAGAAGGTTCACCCAGTGGGCAGTAAAAGTTATGTACCTTTCCTGCCCGTGTTTGCTAGACCATGTGTCTGTGGTCAGATGTATCTTGGCACCGACACTGTGTGCCAGAGATATATTCACTTGCCGCTTAACGTGGCCATATAGCTCTGGGATGCCCTTCTGGGAGAAATATTTCCTTCCAGGGACCTTCTATTGCAGTGTGCCAATGGCCACAAATTTTCTAAAGGCCTCCGAAGCCACCAGTTTATATGGCAGTAGTTGGCGGGCTAGCAGTTCCGACAAGCCAGCGGTCAGCCGTTGGGCAAGAGGGTTATCCGGCGTCATCAACTTTTTACGCTCGAACATTTGGGCCACGGAAGCCTGCCTTCTGCCAGATGAATGCGACGACGGCAGGGTGGAAGGTGGAGTGGAGGACAAAAGGGAGGAGAGAGGAGAAGGAGAAGAGGCAGGACATGGAGCGCCGGGAGTGCCAACATGCCAAAACAGCAACATGTTGCTACCGGCAACAGCAGGCGTGGCAACAGTGTCACGGCGTACACCATAGGCCGTGACAACAAAGCAACCTTTACCTACACTGGAAAAACACAGAATGTAAAATGGCTGCCAGATCGGGTTCTGTTATAGGGTGGGGGGGTGTCCATGCGCTGAAATAGCCCAATTGTCTGTCCTGTCCCACCTGATGAATTTGTCATGGGTCAAAGTTCGGCGCAATCCAAAAGAATATGGTGCATGTGAACATCTCCATATGTTCGGCAAATCGCGAACGAGCAAAGTTCGCCGCAAAACGACCGCCAGGTGAACCGCAAGGCCATCTATAGCAAGCAACTGTGATCCAAAATTACCAAAATCAGCCATTTCAGATGACTTTTATCTCATTTATAAGGGCAACTTCTGCAAAAAATATAAGGACACATAGCACTAATTTGGGTTACCCTGTGCTATACATTATAAAGCAATAGTTTACCTTTGAAATAAATGTAGTTGATGAGGACAAGAATGGTATCCTGGTCCACACTGTTCAGCAGCTCAGCGATCTTGCCATGGGTCTTCTTCTCCACATATCTGTTAATCTCATTCTTTGCTTCTTCTGTGTTTTTAAAATCAGTAGAAAACGCCTCTGAGTGGTAGAGCTTCTTGGCTTCATCTAAGAACGTCTGGAGAATTTTGTGTTCCTTGGAAATTAAGAGTGTTCCCACCGCTGAGTTGGACCTCCCGGTCTACATCATTCAGAAGAACCAGAAGACTATGGAAACCTTCATAAATCTATAGTTCTGAGATCTCAGAGTTGTTTAAATGGAGTCCTTCCATGATCTGTGAGCATGTCTGAACTCTAGCACCGAGGAACAGGAAAGCAAGTGCAGTAGAAATACTGACAGGGGAGAAGACAATGTTCTCAGAAGGATGATCTAGAGCTGATCTGCCGAAACAGGTCAACGGAGAATTTGGAATTGTAATCAGCTATCTTGTGGTAGGGCAAGGCTCATTATGCTGATGATGTTCCCCTTTCCTGTGATTATCATCTTTGTGATCATGGGGGTCATGGTCATCTTTGTCTTTATGGTGTACATTCTTGTCTTGATTATGGTGACCCTCATGATGGTCAGCAAAGACCAATGTACAAAGAAAAGCTACTCTGAGAAGCAGAAGTATCCTCATTTTTCTGAAAGACAAAGAAGGCATCCTTCAATAAAATAATGTAATAACTATGTTGTCTACTGTGTATACTTTGAGTAAAACTCTGTATAAATCGCATGCATTAGTTATGGTTACATTTAGCTGCCTTGCCATTGTGTGCTAAAACACCTTCTTCTTCTAGTTGTGCCACCCAATGCTGAATTGAAAAGTTACCTAAGGTTGGATATGTTGGGAATAATAAAGGTTGCTAAAGGTAAGTTAATTAGTAGATGTACAGCGATAAGCAAGACAGAAACTCGAATGTTCAATGGTGGAAGCTAAGCACATTCATGCTGATAGTATAATGCACCCCTAGGGATAGAAGAAATTGCAACTAAATGGATCTAAACCAGATCACACCCAAATACATCGACCACACAGTATATTAAGGTGAGATTCAACCGCACTTTAGCTTCACACTCAATCAATCTCATGAAAGGTCAACAAATCCCATCATCCTTGAACCAGGGTCTATATGCAATATAGGCATAATCAATTGCATGCATTACAACTTATTTCAGATGTGTTGTCCAAAAGGACAAAATATTGGCTGTTTCCTTTCACATTCCTTTCCATTGCCTAACGTGTTCATGGGCTGAGTCTTGAGGCTACAAATAAAATGATTATAAACTACAAAGTAAGTAATCCACCAGTAGAAGAAGATTATCAGGATCATGAAACTTTTAGACAAGGGGAAGGAGCCCCAATCTGAGTAAGGACTGGAGAAAAAATACTCACCAGCAAAGTGTGGAGGTCTCTGGGATGTGTGAGATTGTGCAGCAGCCTCTACCTACTTGTTATTGTGAAATGTTAAAGCTCTTTAACCCCTTAGTGACCAAGCCTGTTTGGGCCTTAATGACCAAGCCAAATTTTGGAAATTTGACATGTGTCATTTTAGCTTAGAATAACTTTGTAACGGTTTTGCACATCAAAGTAATTATGACATTGTTTTCTCGTCACATATTGTACTTTACTTAGGTGGTAAAATTCTACCGATAAAATATGCGTATCTTTATTAAAAAAGTGATAATTTATGAAAATTTGTAAAAATTGGCACATTTTCCTATTTTCAACTGCAATATTTCACATGCATACATAAATACTATTCAATATTTTTATCAGAAATATATTTCCACATCTTTACTTTATTTTGGCTGCACTTACAATTTTTTTTAACTTTTTTTATTTTTATTTAGGAGACTTAACATTTTAACATAAATTTTAAAATTTTTGAAGTACATATTTTTTCCTGCAACAAGCCAAGTTTGCAGAGGCTTATAAGTGTCAGAATAATAGAACCCCACAAAAGTGAACCCAGACTAGGCCCCTTAACGTATTTATCTATGGATGTAATGAGTTTTTTGACCCACTAGTTTTTTTAAGAAATTAATGCTAAGAAGGTGGAAAAAAAATTTTATTTTTATTTTTTACACAAAAGTATTATATTTTTCCTACAGAGCACATTATTATTGGTTACTGATGGTTACTGTGCTGAAGGCAGATCTTCAGCACAGTAACCAGTGCGCATGTCTGTGCCATTTTTTTTTTTTTATTAGATGTGTGTGTGTGTGTGGGGGGGGGGGGGCCCTAATAACTTTATTTTAACATATCTGGGGGCCATATTGCCCCGATCGGGGTACTGGGGGACCCGATCGGGGCATAATTTGAACTTCTATCTCCTCTCCTGAGGAGAGAGACCTTACTCAGAGCAGTGGTGAGCGGCGGCTCAGTCTGCGCATGCGCCGGGCTGCCGCCGCCATCTTTCTTGAGGGTAAGGGCGGGTGGGGGGTGAGGATCGGGACCCAGCTTAGGACCAGAAGCGCTGGGGGACCCGATCGCTGCACCAGAGACTTTCTCTCTTACATGAGAGGAGGGAGAAAGTTTAGTGCGGGCAGCTCCGCTGCCAGTATTTTCTGTGATCGCCGTGATAAAGTGTATCACGGCGATCACGTGATCAGAGACCGCTTGTCACGGTCTCTGATCACTGCTCCGAGCCCTCAGCTACAGCGCTTGATTAAAGCGCTAACTTGGGCTGAAGTGCCGCCGTAAAAAGGCGGCCCTCCAGCCCAAGGCCCCTTAGTGACCGCCGTAAAAACACGTATGGGTGGTCACTAAGGGGTTAACCTAGACTCCAGAGTCCTTTGGGATTATGCGTTGATTCAACTGAGTAAAGTTAAACGATTCAGCAAGAAACTCAATTACTGGGGGAGATTTACAGTATTATGTCTCTAAACCAGTTTTCTGTTGTAGAAAACTTGCAAATTCAAGGTAAATTTAGATGACCAGTTAATCAGGCAAATTATCGGAAACAAACATTCCTGTGAACGCTCATTCCTGACAAACTTCCCGTCTAAAGGTGCAGCCAATTACCAGATGAATAAGAGGAATGCTCATTCATTGGGTGAAACTGTTATTAGTACAGGCATCTAAATTATCGTTTCTGGGCAGCAGATTGTGCTGTCTAAATAGCAATCTGCTGCCCAGAAACAATGCATCTGTATGACGACAAGCGATCCCAGATGCCAGTAATTGGTTTCAATGCGCTGGGCCCTACTGAAGAGACCCAGGGCATTTAAGCGGCAATTCTTATTTTGACCAGCGGGTGGCAGGCCAAAATAAGATATGAGAAATTCTGAACAATAAATGGATGTAAAAAAGCCATGATTGTTCAGAATAAATAAAAAATAAATGGATTTTGTAGGCTCAAATACGAGTCGCAAAATCATAAAAAGAAAGTAAAAAAATAAATAAAAAATATGTAAAAAATATAAAAGTTTAAATCACCCCCCTTTCTGTAGAATAAAAAAAAAATACTTAAATAACAAAAAATATGAACATCATGGACATCACCGCGCCCGAAAACGCCTGTACTATTAAAATATAAAAATAATTTTTTTCCAATACAGCGAATGGCAGAACAGAAAAAAAGGGTCAAAATGGCCAATTTGCCATTTTTTTCATCACTTCTCTTACCCAAAAGAATTTAAAAAAATGTGATCTAAAAGTCACAAATACTCCAAAATGGTATCAATAAAAACTACAGATTGTCCTTCTCTTTAACCATTATGGCCACCTGTACATTCACCCATCTTTCACGAATTCCTGTATGGACCTGTGTTTTTTAACCTATACACCTATTTGGCGGAATGTTTGGCTTGCTATAATATAATCATATTATTCTTGTACTTTTATATAAGTATTAGGCCTCATGCACATGACCGTTGTGTGCATCCGTGGCCGTTGTTCCGTTTTCCGTGATTTTCTGCGGACCCATTGACTTTCAATGGGTCCGTTGAAAACTCAAAAAATGCACCGTTGTTCATCCGCCTCCGTGATCCGTGTTTCCTGTCCGTCAAAAAAATATGACCTGTCCTATTTTTTTGACGGACAACGGTTCACGGACCCATTCAAGCCAATGGGGACGTGAAAAAACACGGATGCACACAAGATTGGCATCCGCGTCCGTGATCCGTTGGCTACTTTCACACAGACGGATCGCAGATCCGTCTGAATAAAAGCTTTTTCAGAACTGAGTTTTCACTTCCTGAAGTTTTCACTTCGTGAAAACTCGTGAAATCCGACAGTATATTCTAACACAGAGGCGTTCCCATGGTGATGGGGACGCTTCAAGTTAGAATATACTAAGAACTGTGTACATGACTGCCCCCTGCTGCCTGGCAGCACCCGATCTCTTACATGTGCCGCACCTGAGGGGTTAATTGTGCGTATCATAGTCCCCTGTAAGAGATCAGGTGCTGCCAGGCAGGAGGGGCCTGACCCACCTCCCCTGTATTTAACTCATTGGTGGCCAGTGCGGCCCCCCCTCCCTCCCTCCCCTGTATTTAACTCATTGGTGGCCAGTGCGGCCCCCCTCCCTCCCTCCCAGTATTATATTCATTGGTGGCCAGTGCGGCCTCCCCTCTCCCCCCCTAATTAAAATCACCCCCCCATCATTGGTGGCCAGTGCGGCCTCCCCTCCCCCCCTCCCTAATTAAAATCACCCCCCCCCCCATCATTGGTGGCCAGTGCGGCCTCCCCTCTCCCCCCCTCCCTAATTCAAATCACCTTCCCCCATCATGGCAGCGGAGAGTTCCAATCAGAGTCCCAGTTTAATCGCTGGGGCTCCGATCGGTAACCATGGCAACCAGGACGCTACAGCTGTCCTGGTTGCCATGGTTACTTAGCAATTTTTAGCATTATACTCACCTGCGATGTCTGTGACCGGCCAGGCGCTCCTCCTACTGGTAAGTGACAGGTCTGTGCTATAGGCAATGCGCCGCACAGACCTTTCACTTACCAGTAGGAGGAGCGCCCGGCCGGTCACAGACAGCGAAGGTAAGTATAATGCTTCTAAAATTGCTAAGTAACCATGGCAACCAGGACTGCAGTAGCGTCCTGGTTGCCATGGCTACCGATCGGAGCCCCAGCGATTAAACTGGGACTCCGATCGGAACTCTCCGCTGCCACCAATGATGGGGGAAGGTGATTTTAATTAGGCGGGGGAGAGGGGAGGCCACACTGGCCACCAATGATGGGGGGGTGATTTTAATTAGGGAGGGGGGGAGAGGGGAGGCCGCACTGGCCACCAATGATGGGGGGGTGATTTTAATTAGGGGGGAGAGGATAGGCTGCACTGGCCACCAATGAATATAATACTGGGGAGGGAGGGAGGGGGGCCGCACTGGCCACCAATGAGTTAAATACAGGGGAGGGAGGGAGGGGGGCCGCACTGGCCACCAATGAGTTATATACAGGGGAGGGAGGGAGTTGGGCCAAACTGGCCACCAATGAGTTAAATACAGGGGAGGGAGGGAGGGGGGCCGCACTGGCCACCAATGAGTTAAATACAGGGGAGGGGGGTCTGCCCCCTCCTGCCTGGCAGCACCTGATCTCTTACAGGGGGCTATGATACTCACAATTATCCCCTCAGGTGTGGCACATGAGAGGTTAATTGTGCTGATCACAGCCCCCTGTAAGAGATCGGGTGCTGCCAGGCAGCAGGGGGCAGTCATGTACACAGTTCTTAGTATATTCTAACTTGAAGCGTCCCCATCACTATGGGAACGCCTCTGTGTTAGAATATACTGTCGGATCTGAGTTTTGACGATCTAACGCAAATCCGATGGTATATTCTAACATATTGCACCATATTGTGTCAACGTCAAACGGATCCGTCCCCATTGACTTGCATTGTAAGTCAGGACGGATCCGTTTGGCTCCGCACGGCCAAGCAGACACCAAAACGACTTTTTCTTCATGTCCGTGGATCCTCCAAAAATCAAGGAGGACCCACGGAAGACAAAACGGACCAGATCACGGACCTACGGACCCCGTTTTTGCAGACCTTAAAAAAAAACGGTCGTGTGCATGAGGCCTTTAGTGTTGATAGAGCACCAAAGTGCTCGGGTGCTCTGGCCGAACACATCAGGATGCTCGGGTGCTCTACCGAGCACACGAGAACAATTGTATGATTTTGCTAATTTTTTACGTAAAGTCATGATTTTATGAAAGACATACGGCCAGTTGCTGCTTCCCACTGCAGTGCTACACTGCTTCCAGCTACTGAATGATGACTGACTGGTGCTGCACACCGGTAATTAGGAGGTGGAAGAGGAGGAGGAGAAGTGGGGGTTGGAGCCACTAACGTAGGTGCTGGCGGAAACCGTGATCGACGTAGTGCTCGCAGACCTGTGCCATCCCAGGGTAAGATTCGCTCCCAGCCTCCACAACATTCACCCAGTGTGCCATCAGGGAAATGTAGCGTCCCTGGCCGAATGCACTTGTCCATGTGTCCATGGTTAAGTGGACCTTCCAGTAACTGCGTTGGTCAGGGCACGTGTGATATTACGGGACACATGTTGGTGTAAGGCGGGCACGGCACATCTTGAAAAATAGTGGTGGCTGGGGACTGCGTAACGCGGGATGGCCGCTGACATGAGGCTGCGGAAGGTCTCAGTGTCCACAAGCCTAAATGGCAACATTTCCATGGCCAGTAATTTGGAAAGCTGCACATTTAGTGCTATGGCCTGTGGGTGGGTGGGTGGCTGGGTATTTGCGCTTGCGTTCAAATGCCTGCGGTAAGGACATTTGACGCTGCGCTGGGACACAGAAGTGGATGTGGTCGCTGATGGTGCTTGCGAATGTCCAGGTGCAGGGCGGGAGACATCTGGGCCTGCGCCTTTGACAGGGGATTGGCCAGCACGTAACACAGGGGAAGAGGAGGCAGTGGTGTGACCCGCAGACACAGATTGTTGTATATATTTGCTGTAATTCTTAATGTACACCAGCAGGTGGCAGCAATATGTAGGCAGAACATAGTTAGTTAATAGCTTCTAGACTGGAACAGACCACTCCAGGCTAGCTTCCCCCTATCTGAGGAGGAGTGGAATGTTCCCACATCCTACTTCAGAGGGAGAAAAGAAAGTTCTAGCAGTGTACCAGCCACCCCCTGTTGGAGTAGGCTGTGTGAATAGGAGCTCCCAGAAATAGGGACCCCAACCAGGGATCCAAGCCTCCCTGAGGCCCAAGATCAACCTCCCCAGCCTGAGTCCCTTACTTCAGGTGGTGGACAAGAAAGCAGCAAACTTCAGAACTATCAGATCTCCAGGAAGAAACCACCATACCCTGCGAGCAGTCCTGTAAGTACAGATTCCAGAACAAGGAGAAGATAAGTACCTCCACAGCTAGTCAGGCCCAAATCAAGCAGACCTCAGACAGAGCAGAAGACAGATACCTGCCAGATTCTTAAAGGCGTATGTACTAGATGCAGAATATATATATATGTGATTCCTGCCACATATTGCCAACACCTGCTGGGATCCTAGACTATTGCTGTAAATTGTATGGATCTAAAGCTGCATATAATAACATCAAGTAAAGACAAGTTGGACCCTATTTTCTGTGTGGAATTCCATCATTCTTCCATTACTCCTATTGACAGCACTCAATTTTGTTGCATGTGAGCCAGGATACAGGAGTCCAGCCGTACTACAGGTAGGAGACACCGTTGACACAATACAGAGACAATATCCCCCTCTGGCATTCCTCACCTAGTACGTGTGCTCATACCATCTTAAAGGGCCCTTCTACAGTACCTGCGCAAGCTGCAACTGGCGTCACAAACTTATACACATGTAAATCTGACCCACTGCATAGCAGCCCCAATGACCCAGTGTCCTGCTCATTGCACTTGGCGAGAGGGCCAAATCAAGGTATGACGCTGAAAAGAGCTCCTTGGAATATCCGAGCGTGGGATTAATTGTTTGCCCAGCCTCTCCATGGTGGGAGGAAGGAGGATCAGGGTGAGGATTGGGTTGAGCAGACTCTTGGCTACTGAGACTGGACTTTGTGGAAGACAGGGTGGTGCTTAACCGACTGGAAGCATTATCTGCTGCAATCCAACCGACCACCTGGTCGCACTAGTCTGACTTCAAGAGTGGTGTCCTGCGCCATCCTGGAAACTGGGACATGAAGCTAGGTATCGTGGATGAGTGTGTTTATGGTGCTCTGGCAGCAGACACAGTTTCACCGCGCCCAGGGCCACAGCCTCTGCGTGCACCATCAGCATCACGGCCACTGCCCCGTCCCTTACTGCTCGCCTTCTGAATATTAAATGTTATATATGCTTGAAAGTTTGTCACACGTACAGTAGCGTAGGATTTGGAAGTGTATGCTAAAACAAATTAAAAAAGGTATTTGGGATGTGGAAACTGAGATATACCGCAGATAATGTAAATGCTGTCACCAGCGGCTAATGAAAAATTACAGGGAATGTCACAGGTGTTTGGGATGAGGAAACGTTATACAGGAGAGGTACCACCGGTAATATACTGTATGTCACAGATACATTTTTGAAGAGCACGTATTACACTGCAGATGTGGCGCTGGTAATGTCACTGTCCGCAGCAGAAACAGTTTACGGAAAAAGTACACTGTATGTCACAGATACATTTTAGAAGTGCACACGTGTAGTGTCCCACTAGGTAGGGGTGGGCACTACACAAGGGTCAATTGGGTCACGTGCTGCTCCTACTCCTAAGGGACAGTAATATTATATTTGACCATGTATGTTAATGTATTTTCTATGTGTTTTTTCATGTATAGTTCCCCTGTGATATGCATAGCAGGCCTATTAGGGTGTAGTTAGGCATCCTAGACACTAGAGGGAGATAGGGAGCCCCTAGTACAAATGTTCAGGCCCAGACAGGGAGGGGTCAGTCTGTAGTCAGGAGTCTGTGGACACAGAAGTGAGAGGGCATCTTAGCCAGAGATATGCTGAGGGCCTCCTCCTGACATGCAGCTGGATAGTCCAGGCTGCTAGTTGCCACCAGGAGGCTAGTGAAGAATGATAGCCTGCCTGTTGATAAAGTGAGCCACAGTTAGCTCAGAAGATCACCCCAGAAGAAGAGATGTGCCTCCTGGGAGAAACCTGCAGACACCCTCAAGCCAAGCAGTGCCAGTACAACCAGCTCAGATAAGTAAGCTGATGGGCAGAGGTACTATAAAGTGAGAGCAAGGGTCAATACGGGAGGAAGATTTATCTACCAAGGATTAAAGCCAGCATTTAGGCATCCGGGCCTTGGGATACAGCCAGCCAGAATAGCTGTGAGATAGTGCAGCCTGGTCTGTGAAGCATTAATTGTGTACCCTCCGAGTATCTTGCAAGATTATACCTGCCATTATTGAATGTAAGCCTGCTTGTGAAATATATGATAAAAGGGACTGCATCATTACCAACTGTATGTACAAAGTTTGGACTGTTTAACCACCTCCGGACCGCCGAACGCAGCGACGCGTCCTGGAGGTGGTTGATTGATTCCTCCTGGACGCATATACGCGTCCTCTCGCGAGACGCGAGATTTCCCAGGAACGGAAGGTAAGCGAGTGGATCTCCAGCCTGCCAGCGGCGATCGTTCGCTGGCAGGCTGGAGATGTGATTTTTTTAACCCCTAACAGGTATATTAGACGCTGTTTTGATAACAGCGTCTAATATACCTGCTACCTGGTCCTCTGGTGGTCCCCTTTGTTTGGATCGACCACCAGAGGACACAGGTAGCTCAGTAATATGTAGCACCAAGCACCACACTACACTACACCCCCCCGTCACTTATTAACCCCTTATTCACCCCTGATCACCCCAGATCACCCCATATAGACTCCCTGATCACCCCCCTGTCATTGATCACCCCCCTGTAAGGCTCCATTCAGACGTCCGTATGATTTTTACGGATCCACTGATAGATGGATCGGATCCGCAAAACACATACGGACGTCTGAATGGAGCCTTACAGGGGAGTGATCAATGACGGAGGTGATCACCCCATATAGACTCCCTGATCACCCCCCTGTCATTGATTACCCCCCTGTCATTGATCACCCCCCTGTAAGGCTCCATTCAGACGTCCGTATGATTTTTACGGATCCACTGATAGATGGATCGGATCCGCAAAACACATACGGACATCTGAATGGAGCCTTACAGGGGAGTGATCAATGACGGAGGTGATCACCCCATATAGACTCCCTGATCACCCCCCTGTCATTGATCACCCCCCTGTCATTGATCACCCCCCTGTAAGGCTCAATTCAGACGTCCGTATGATTTTTACGGATCCACTGATAGATGGATCGGATCCGCAAAACACATACGGACGTCTGAATGGAGCCTTACAGGGGAGTGATCAATGATGGAGGTGATCACCCCATATAGACTCCCTGATCACCCCCCTGTCATTGATCACCCCCCTGTCATTGATCACCCCCCTGTAAGGCTCCATTCAGACGTCCGTATGATTTTTACGGATCCACTGATAGATGGATCGGATCCGCAAAACACATACGGACGTCTGAATGGAGCCTTACAGGGGAGTGATCAATGACGGAGGTAATCACCCCATATAGACTCCCTGATCACCCCCCTGTAAGGCTCCATTCAGACGTCCGTATGATTTTTACGGATCCACTGATAGATGGATCGGATCCGCAAAACACATACAGACGTCTGAATGGAGCCTTACAGGGGGGTGATCACCCCATATAGACTCCCTGATCACCCCCCTGTCATTGATCACCCCCCTGTAAGGCTGCATTCAGATGTCCGTATGTTTTTTACGGATCCACGGATACATGGATCGGATCCGCAAAACACATATGGACATCTGAATGGAGCCTTATAGGGGGGGGGATCAATGACAGGGCGGTGATCACCCCATATAGACTCCCTGGTCACCCCCCTGTCATTGATCACCCCCCTGTCATTGATCACCCCCCTGTAAGGCTCAATTCAGACGTCCGTATGATTTTTACGGATCCACTGATAGATGGATCGGATCCGCAAAACACATACGGACGTCTGAATGGAGCCTTACAGGGAAGTGATCAATGACGGAGGTGATCACCCCATATAGACTCCCTGATCACCCCCCTGTCATTGATCACCCACCTGTCATTGATCACCCCCCTGTAAGGCTCCATTCAGACGTCCGTATGATTTTTACGGATCCACTGATAGATGGATCGGATCCGCAAAACACATACGGACGTCTGAATGGAGCCTTACAGGGGAGTGATCAATGACGGAGGTAATCACCCCATATAGACTCCCTGATCACCCCCCTGTAAGGCTCCATTCAGACGTCCGTATGATTTTTACGGATCCACTGATAGATGGATCGGATCCGCAAAACACATACAGACGTCTGAATGGAGCCTTACAGGGGGGTGATCACCCCATATAGACTCCCTGATCACCCCCCTGTCATTGATCACCCCCCTGTAAGGCTGCATTCAGATGTCCGTATGTTTTTTACGGATCCACGGATACATGGATCGGATCCGCAAAACACATACGGACATCTAAATGGAGCCTTATGGGGGGGGGATCAATGACAGGGGGGTGATCACCCCATATAGACTCCCTGGTCACCCCCCTGTCATTGATCACCCCCCTGTCATTGATCACCCCCCTGTAAGGCTGCATTCAGATGTCCGTATGTTTTTTACGGATCCATGGATACATGGATCGGATCCGCAAAACACATACGGACATCTGAATGGAGCCTTATAGGGGGGTGATCAATGACAGGGGGGTGATCACCCCATATAGACTCCCTGGTCACCCCCTGTCATTGATCACCCCCCTGTCATTGATCACCCCCCTGTAAGGCTGCATTCAGATGTCCGTATGTTTTTTACGGATCCACGGATACATGGATCGGATCTGCAAAACACATACGGACATCTGAATGGAGCCTTATAGGGGGGTGATCAATGACAGGGGGGTGATCACCCCATATAGACTCCCTGGTCACCCCCCTGTCATTGATCACCCCCCTGTCATTGATCACCCCCCTGTAAGGCTGCATTCAGATGTCCGTATGTTTTTTACGGATCCACGGATACATGGATCGGATCCGCAAAACACATACGGACATCTGAATGGAGCCTTATAGGGGGGTGATCAATGACAGGGGGGTGATCACCCCATATAGACTCCCTGGTCACCCCCCTGTCATTGATCACCCCCCTGTCATTGATCACCCCCCTGTAAGGCTCCATTCAGAAATTTTTTTGGCCCAAGTTAGCGGAATTATTATTTTTTTTTCTTACAAAGTCTCATTTTTCACTAACTTGTGTCAAAAAATAAAATCTCACATGAAGTCACCATACCCCTCACGGAATCCAAATGCGTAAAATTTTTTAGACATTTATATTCCAGACTTCTTCTCACGCTTTAGGGCCCCTAGAATGCCAGGGCAGTATAAACACCCCACATGTGACCCCATTTCGGAAAGAAGACACCCCAAGGTATTCCGTGAGGGGCATGGCGAGTTCCTAGAATTTTTTATTTTTTGTCAAAAGTTAGCGGAAAATTATTTTTTTTTATTTTTATTTTTTCTTACAAAGTCTCATATTCCACTAACTTGTGACAAAAAATAAAAACTTCCATGAACTCACTATGCCCATCACAAAATACCTTGGGGTGTCTTCTTTCCAAAATGGGGTCACTTGTGGGGTAGTTATACTGCCCTGGCATTTTAGGGGCCCGAATGCGTGAGAAGTGGTTTGAAATCAAAATCTGTAAAAAATGGCCGGTGAAATCCGTAAGTTGCTCTTTGGAATGTGGGCCCCTTTGCCCACCTAGGCTGCAAAAAAGTGTCACACATCTGGTATCACCATACTCAGGAGAAGTTGGGCAATGTGTTTTGGGGTGTCATTTTACATATACCCATGCTGGGTGAGAGAAATATCTTGGCAAAAGACAACTTTTCCCATTTTTTTATACAAAGTTGGCATTTGACCGAGATATTTATCTCACCCAGCATGGGTATATGTAAAATGACACCCCAAAACACATTGCCCAACTTCTCCTGAGTACGGCAATACCAGAGGTGTGACACTTTTTTGCAGCCTAGGTGGGCAAAGGGGCCCACATTCCAAAGAGCCACTTTCGGATTTCACCGGTCATTTTTTACAGATTTTGATTTCAAACTACTTCTCACGCATTCGGGCCCCTAAAATGCCAGGGCAGTATAACTACCCCACAAGTGACCCCATTTTGGAAAGAAGACACCCCAAGGTATTTCGTGATGGGCATAGTGAGTTCATGGAAGTTTTTATTTTTTGTCACAAGTTAGTGGAATATGAGACTTTGTAATAAAAAAATAAAATAAAAAAAATCATAATTTTCCGCTAACTTGTGACAAAAAATAAAAAATTCTAGGAACTCGCCATGCCCCTCACGGAATACCTTGGGGTGTCTTCTTTCCAAAATGGGGTCACTTGTGGGGTAGTTATACTGCCCTGGCATTTTAGGGGCCCTAATGTGTGGTAAGTAGTTTGAAATCAGAATCTGTAAAGAATGGCCGGTGAAATCCTAAAGGTGCTCTCTGGAATGTGGGCCCCTTTGCCCACCTAGGCTGCAAAAAAGTGTCACACATGTGGTATCGCCATACTCAGGAGAAGTTGGGCAATGTGTTTTGGGGTGTCATTTTACATATACCCATGCTGGGTGAGATAAATATCTCGGTCAAATGCCAACTTTGTATAAAAAAATGGGAAAAGTTGTCTTTTGCCAAGATATTTCTTTCACCCAGCATGGGTATATGTAAAATGACACCCCAAAACACATTGCCCAACTTCTCCTGAGTACGGCGATACCACGTGTGACACTTTTTTGCAGCCTAGGTGGGCAAAGGGGCCCACATTCCAAAGAGCACCTTTCGGATTTCACCGGCCATTTTTTACAGATTTTGATTTCAAACTACTTCGCACACATTTGGGCCGCTAAAATGCCAGGGCAGTATAACTACCCCACAAGTGACCCCATTTTGGAAAGAAGACACCCCAAGGTATTTCGTGATGGGCATAGTGAGTTCATGGAAGTTTTTATTTTTTGTCACAAGTTAGTGGAATATGAGACGTTGTAAGAAAAAAAAAAAAATCATCATTTTCCGCTAACTTGTGACAAAAAATAAAAAGTTCTATGAACTCACTATGCCCATCAGCGAATACCTTAGGGTGTCTACTTTCCGAAATGGGGTCATTTGTGGGGTGTTTGCACTGTCTGGCCATTGTAGAACCTCAGGAAACATGACAGGTGCTCAGAAAGTCAGAGCTGCTTCAAAAAGCGGAAATTCACATTTTTGTACCATAGTTTGTAAACTCTATAACTTTTACCCAAACCATTTTTTTTTTTTACCCAAACATTTTTTTTTTTATCAAAGACATGTAGAACAATAAATTTAGAGAAAAATGTATATATGGATGTCGTTTTTTTTTGCAAAATTTTACAACTGAAAGTGAAAAATGACATTTTTTTGCAATGCAGCCTTACAGGGGGGTGATCAATGACAGGGGGGTGATCAATGACAGGGGGGTGACCAGGGAGTCTATATGGGGTGATCACCCCCCTGTCATTGATCCCCCCCCTATAAGGCTCCATTTAGATGTCCGTATGTGTTTTGCGGATCCGATCCATGTATCCGTGGATCCGTAAAAAACATACGGACATCTGAATGCAGCCTTACAGGGGGGTGATCAATGACAGGGGGGGTGATCAATGACAGGGGGGTGACCAGGGAGTCTATATGGGGTGATCACCCCCCTGTCATTGATCCCCCCCCATAGGGCTCTATAACTTTTACCCAAACCATTTTTTTTTTACCCAAACATTTTTTTTTTATCGAAGACATGTAGAACAATAAATTTAGAGAAAAATTTATATATGGATGTCGTTTTTTTTGCAAAATTTTACAACTGAAAGTGAAAAATGACATTTTTTTGCAAAAAAATAATTAAATTTCGATTAATAACAAAAAAAGTAAAAATGTCAGCAGCAATGAAATACCACCAAATGAAAGCTCTATTAGTGAGAAGAAAAGGAGGTAAAATTCATTTGGGTGGTAAGTTGTATGACCGAGCAATAAACGGTCAAAGTAGTGTAGGTCAGAAGTGTAAAAAGTGGCCTGGTCATTAAGGGTGTTTAAGCTAAGGGGGCTGAGGTGGTTAAAGTAAAGCAACGTTTGGTTCACTATACCACCTGTGTACCTCACTTATTGCTACTGGAAACCGGTGTGCCAGCGTTACAGGCACTGGCGTCACGATCCTTAAAGGGACCTTGCCCCAGGCACTCAAAACCCCCGCAACATCCAGGGCACCTCATCCAACATCAGGCCTGGTCCCTACATACAGAGTGTGCCCCAGAGGAACTTTGTGTCAGCCTCTACTTCACTGCCGCATGCCTGCCCAGGGTCCTCCTCCAAACAGTGAGTAACCCTCGATTGCCCATAACCGGGACCTCACTTCGCAATACCCTGCAGGTCTGGCGTGCTGCATAAATTGGCGTCACGAACAGGATTTACGGATCATTCCTGAGCCATTGTGGAATATAAACTGTGTGCCGTTATTTGCCCATAAAGTGACTAAGCCCTGACTGTTTATTTGAAAAAATTGCTGGGCCAAAGAACTGTAAAAATTGCGGTGTGAAGCTGTGTTTTATGGACTGTTTTGCTGTTTTAAAACCACCGCTTGCTGTCAGTGAATAGACAGTGTTTGCTTAAAGATGGCCGCCTAGACTGACTGAAATTAATTGCTGAGCCATCTCTAACTGTTATTGGCGGGAAAAATTGGCGCCTTCTGCTGAAAAGTGCGGGAAAGACTATATGTCCGCGCCACCGCCCTGTCTGGATATTTGCATGTCTGCTATAATTGACTCCGCCTCCCCCATGTTGGAGTACCGGGGGGCGGCCTCCCGGAGCAGTGGGAGGTCGCAGGCGAAATACTGAGTGCCGCCCTGTCGCTCTCCCAGGAAGGGATCGAGCATGTTGCAGAGGGGAGAGTCTCCAGCCGGAATTGCCTTACCTGTAAGCGAGACCCCAGAGCCTACGATGATCGACGAGAGAAAAGCACCGCCTGCCTATACTCCGGGACCGGAGAGGTCACCTTGTTTCCCACCGCGGTCGCAGCCGGAAAGAATTCGGACGCAGCGCCTGAACCTGCTGCGACTGTACCGGATCCCTGCAGCGGAGCATCGCATGAGACGCTAGAGGACCAGATTGCCAGGTTAGAGATCTATCTTGATGGCCTGCGCCACATCGCTGCATCCAGAGTGGCACCGATGCCCCCTGAAAATGCTGATGCGTCCTTTAATAACTCTGATGTCCCCAAACCTGCAGTAGAAGATCCCGTCGCCACCAGCTCGGCGACTATCATTGCTGTACCGGAGAGACTCTGTTATGTAAGAAGCCGGGTCCGTGGCTTGCAGCCAGCGCCACCCAGACCAGCGGAGCCTCCTGCAGTGATTATGTCTAGGCCCATGGAGCCACCGACAGTATTTACCCCTAGGCCTATGGGGCCCATACCTGTAAGGGGTCCATTTATGCTCCAGTTACCGCCTAATGCTATTTTGTGGGCCCATCTATATATGGATCATCGTGTCCAGCCCAATTTGCAAGCGGAACCAGGATGTGCCACTGATGAGCAAAGTGGAAATGATGCACACCTATGAGTAGGCCTGCTAGGCCATGCTTCTGCTTTCTTTTGCCAAGGGACCCTATTAAAGTGGATTAACTCTTCCAGGACAGGAGTCCTTCGTTTTGGCCCTATGTTGCTGCTGCCAGTTTCCCACGGCTCAGTGGTGGTGGTAGGCCACTGAAACTACTAAATGCGTCAAGGCCATATTGTTTACAGGACCTCCTGCCTGCTTCCAGAACTAAAAAGCCAAGTTGTGCTCATTTTTGTTTGCACCTTTAACCCTTTTTAACCCCCTTTTCAGGTTGATTAAGGGATATTACAGCACTTATTTTATACGTCATTTTTAATAATGTGGACTTTTTATCGTGCTGTGACTTTTATTATGCAACTTAAATTCCAAGGAAATGCGCCCTGGGATAGACTCTAATGCACATGAGCCTCTAAGATCTTGCTATTTTAAGGAAATGTACCCAGAGATGGACTCCAATGTATGTGAGCCTCTGAGATTCTGTTCTTCTGCACTATATTCATGGTTGGAGGGTAACTATATTTAACACTTGCATTAACTAATCACAAGAAGGAAACCTGGGTACGGACTCATTTATATACCTTGAGCCTCCAAGAATTGTTATTTGATGTTTGCATTTTCTATGGGACTACTGTGTTTTATTATGGACAATTGCACTTCAATTTTATTATGGACTATCCTGGTATTTCTTGATACGCTGCACCAGGTCAGCGCCCCCTGTTCTCTTATACTATCCTGAGAGAAGAGAACGACGCCCCTTTTCACCGGACTTATCCCTAAGCCAGCAGTACTGCCTGATAAATACATATGTATATGCAAATGTAGATGTATGTTCCTGCTTTGCATTATTTTTGTCTTCCAGATGCAGTCTCCAGCTGGGCAGGGCCCCTTTATGTTGCGGCGAGGACGGGCAACGTTGTAGCATGGGGGTATGTAGTGTCCCACTAGGTAGGGGTGGGCACTACACAAGGGTCAATTGGGTCACGTGTTGCTCCTACTCCTAAGGGACAGTAATATTATATTTGACCATGTATGTTAATGTATTTTCTATGTGTTTTTTCATGTATAGTTCCCCTGTGATATGCATAGCAGGCCTATTAGGGTGTAGTTAGGCATCCTAGATACTAGAGGGAGATAGGGAGCCCCTAGTAAAAAATGTTATATATAGCACCCGATGACACGTTCCGGCCAGCCATTCACTGTAACATGGTTACGGCATTACAGTAAGGGCAGCACTCACCTGCATGTTTCTTGGCTGCTACACAGCCAATAAACGTGCGGGGAGCAGACTCGAGCATTGCGCTCGAGCACATGCGGTTGTCACAACCATGGTCATGGTCGTGACTCCTGTAACCGCATGCAGTTGCCTGCGGTCTAGGTCTGGTTGTCAATCACAGGTGGGGGCTGAAGTATGTTGCCTCACCTGTGGTTGCCGCTGGCAACATTATTTATGTGGCAGCATAGCAGCCTGAGCTGTTGCGTGGCAGCTTGCTATGTTGTGCATGTGGTTGCACCTGGCAACCTGTCTATGTAGGTGTGCCTTGTCTCTGTTTTTGTGCACGAGGTTTATTTATGGGTGCACGTCCCCTTTAAGTGGCTGTCTTCCCTTCCCTGGTGTGGGAAGGGTTAATTCCCTTCCTAGTGTGTGTGCACTGGGTGTGGGTGTGACCACTTTGGGCTATTTAGCCTCAGTTGAGACCTGAAGCTGAGGGGTACTTCAGCCTTGTTTGCAAGCTGGAGGCACCCTCCTGGTCCCTTATACCATCTGCCAGTGAGGGCCACCCTTGTGGTCATAAGATGTTTATACGTTAAGTTGATGTTGTAGTATTCCTTTTGTTTTTTAATGCAGCTATGGATCTGGGTTCCTGTGTGTGTATGTGTGTTGGCTTTGTCCATTTAAGTATGGTGTGGACATCAGCGTGTCAGCACAGGGATCCAGTCAGCAAGGCTGTGGCAGGTAGGTGGAACTAGTGCAGTTCACCTGCCATATCCATAGGTCTGTTTTTGGTACCCATTTTCCTTGCAGCTTGGCCAGTGAGACTCCTGTTCCTCAGTGCCTAGGAGGAACAGGTCGTCTTACCCTGTTCCTTGTTCCAGGGCAATCCTGAGGGCTAGCAGGGATTATTAGGTTCCGGTGTATGAGCCCTCCCACCATCAGAGTTGGCTCATATGGTTAGGAGTCAGGGTCCGATTAGGGACGCGATAGGAGGTGACCTGCTCCCTAATTCTGTCGTCCTGGCCGAGCAGCCACTTACATCTTCTGGCATCGCACGGCTGAGGGTTTTCCCCATCCTCAGCCGTACAGCAGTATTCGGCCGAATACCACTATGTGCCGAGCATAGAGATGCTCGAGCTGAGCAGGTGTTCGGCCGAGCATGCTCGATAATCACTAATTATGACCTGACCCTGTATTATTTTAGGTCACAGTTACCGTGTGCCTAGCTGCAGTTCTGCACGAAGAGCAGAGGTGCCCCCAGGAGAAGAAGAAAGGAGACCGAGGGGAAGGGGGGCCTTCAAAAATTTGCTGTGGGCCTAATCAGTTCTAGTTATGCCACTGGTACTCATTTACCTTCTGGCTTACTCCTTGGAAGCTACATGTATCAGTCTTCTTCCTGTTCCCCTGTAACTTAATTATTTGCCCCATTTTCTATATTAAAGATGTAACAGAAAAACAGATTTCAGAGGCTCTACTGACAATATATCACAGATAGGTGCTCTCTTCAATATGGCAGTACCAATTGCCAAAAATTGGGTATATTGTATATAGTCAGGAAATGGAGGGCACTCAAATGGATGGGTGTATATAAGAGGAATCAATTGTGGTATATGACCATACGTTTATTACACAATACATGACATTCAGCACATCGCTGAATAGCTAATACGTTCTAATTAATCACGATTATATATATCCTCCTATATTGGGGAGGATTCAAATATGCATAGGATTAAGAACTTGCACAGAAGTATAAGAATTGCATGGAATACTAAAACTCCAAAATTATAAAATGAAGACCTACTGTTGCAGGTGATCAGTCTGCATGTAGGTGCTAATTCAGTGTACACTGTTGGTGAACGTGGGTAAATGAAGTTAAAATATGCACTGATGTGCAGTTGGTTACTGTCCCAAGGAGCGGTGACTTAAACTGGAGGGAGAGAGATCAGATAGTCTTACCCCGTGTAGCCGGATTCCAGGCGGCTGTTGCAGGGGAATGTCTCTCTCAGGGAGCGCTCCGGTCCTGTGTCTTGTCGGTGCGCACGTGTTTCTTCAGCGTCCTCGGCGTGTTCCTCTGTAACCGGATGTACTCTCCGTAATACAGGAGGTTACAGATACAATGAATTCGTCCGGTCAGCTGACTATTGCGTCAGCAAGTTGTATAATGGATAATCGCCTATTATTTCTATCTGTATGGGCGATCTTAATTGGGTCCAGAGTCCATGTACTATTCTTTCTACCAAACGCGTTTCGGTGCACTCTTGCACCTTCATCAGTGGTGAATAGCACAACTGATCACCTTCCTTTTATAGGGGAGGGATCATGAAAAAATTAGGATCGAACTCAAAACATGGAATGGATGCACCTTAAAGCAACTAGAACTTATGTCTTTTGTTTTCATAGTAATTATATAGTTGCTAAAGTGCAGATATGGGTTCAACTAATATGCATATTTATAACAATTGATCATCTAAAACTGTAATATGTTAGAGAACAGTGCCTCAGTAATAATAATTATGAAATAAAAATATAAAAAACATCACATAGTAATAGATGATAATATATAATACATTAATATATAATACCTTAATAAGGGCACACATTGGCAGTATAAAAATATAAAATATAAATATGTAGTATAGATGTAATAAAATAGAAATGTATAAATATGTCACATATATCAATTTCACATAATATTACATAAAAATTTCTCTAAAAATTTTCCTTAAAAAATTCTCTTAAAAACTTCTCCAACAATTTTTTTCAATAGATTTCTTCAATAAATCCTTCAGTAGAAGCTTATAGGATGGTCTTCCCACAGTCTTGGACTTATGAAGCTATGTCAAATATATATCAATTATGTAAGTGGGGGAAGGGCCCAACGGAGAGAGACTGTCGAGATGCTGATAACCAGCCAGAACTCGACAGAGTGTCCCCGGAGGGCACATCCCCCTATAAAAATCCATATAGCTCCAATTCTGCATTGAGACCAGCCGGAGTGATGGTTTCAAATTCAAATATCTTACGGGACTCTGCTCTGGACATACTTGATATGTGATTGCCCCCTCTCCAGGATTTATGGACTTTTTCGAATGCTATATAAGTTAACCCAGAGGGGTCCTTATTATGGTGTGTTTTGAAATGTTTAGACAGTATGTGGTTTTCGTAGCCCTTTTTGATATTACCTATATGTTCGGCTACCCTCTTTTTAAACAATCTTTTAGTACGTCCCACATACTGCTTGTGGCACGGGCATTCCAAAATATAAATAACGTCTGAAGAGTTACATGACAGGTTGTCTCTAATTGTATAACTGAATGAGTTTTGTCTTGATTGGATCTGTGTTGTTTTTTTCGGAAAATGTGTTAGTTTACAATTATTACAGATCCCACACCTGTAAAAACCTTTTAGGTTGAGCCAATTAGGCTTAGTGTTCTTGTTTGAATTTTTTACAGTGGGGGCAATCAACAGGCCCAGATTGGGAGCCTTTGTATAAGAGATTAAGGGATTCGCTGGGAGAAGGGGGCCTATAATTTTATCGCTTTGTAAGTGATGCCAATGTTTACGCACTAAGGTGTTGATTTTCTTTTACTGTCCATGAAATGGGAGTATTAGTCTTATTTTTTCCCCTACTTCTTCTTGTTTCTTTTTATTTCCAAAAAACAATTTTCTCTCCATATTCATAACCTTATTTAGGGCCAAGTCTACAGTCTCTATTGGGTATTGTTTAGTTATAAATTGTTCTTTTAGTATTATTGCTTCCTTCTCAAAATCTTCGTTTAGGGTACAGTTTCTTTTAAGCCTTCTAAATTGACTCGTTGGAATATTGAGTAACCAACGGGGAAGGTGGCAACTCGTATAGAGTATATACCCATTTTTCGTGACTGGGTTATGGTATGTGCTACATACCAATTTTTTGTTTTTAATCTCTACTTTTAGGTCTAAAAATTCTACTCCAGAGTCGCTAATTTTAGTAATGAATTTAAAATTCCTATCATTCCTATTAATTTCCATTAAAAATTGGTTTAAAAGTGTTTTAGTACCCGGTAAAAATAATGTCGTCAATATAACGACGCCAGAGCACCAGGCCCGCCCCCAGATGTGGTGTGATGGTCTCGTATTCCCAATGCGCCATAAATAAATTGGCGTAACTGGGGGCGAACCTGGTGCCCATGGCTGTGCCCCTTTCTTGAGTATAAAAATCAGAATTATGGTAAAAATAATTATGTGTTAAAATATATTGTATGCCCTCTAAAATATATTCTATCTGTTCTAGATTGAGATTCTTCGCCATTATTAACTGTTGTTTAATGGCCTCTAGACCTTGCTCATGGTCTATGATCGTGTATAATGAGCTCACGTCCATTGTGCCCAGATACCAGTGTTCCTGAATCTCCAATTGCTCTAATGTTTTTATTATATCCGTCGTATCTTTTATATAAGATGGGACCTTTTTTACTGCAGGTTGGAGTAGTTTATCTAGGTATTGTGAAAGGTTTGATGTTATAGAACCTATACCTGATATTATAGGCCTACCAGGTGGTGCCACAGGGTCCTTGTGGATTTTTGGTAGGCAGTAAAAAACTGGTAAACGTTTCGGGTATTTATGATGAATTTTTGCCCTTGTTCTAATAATATACCCTTGGTATAGCCCTTATTACAATATTTCATTAGGTCATTATAAAAGGTATTTGTTGGATCAGATTTTAATTTTTTATATGTTGTGGGGTCCGATAGTTGTCTCTGACATTCTGAATGATATAGAATTGTGTCCAGTACAACTATTGCTCCCCCCTTATCAGCTGGTCTGATTGTGATATTATTACTAGCTTGTAGTTCTTTAATGGCTTCTATCTCCAATCTTGTCAAATTATTGTATGATTGTTTATTGCTTAGTTTCCTTATATCTGATTCCATGTTTTTCCTAAACGCCACCTGGTAGGCCTATAATATCAGGTATAGGTTCTATAACATCAAACCTTTCACAATACCTAGATAAACTACTCCAACCTGCAGTAAAAAAGCTCCCATCTTATATAAAAGATACAACGGATATAATAAAAACATTAGAGCAATTGGAGATTCAGGAACACTGGTATCTGGGCACAATGGACGTGAGCTCATTATACACGATCATAGACCATGAGCAAGGTCTAGAGGCCATTAAACAACAGTTAATAATGGCGAAGAATCTCAATCTAGAACAGATAGAATATATTTTAGAGGGCATACAATATATTTTAACACATAATTATTTTTACCATAATTCTGATTTTTATACTCAAGAAAGGGGCACAGCCATGGGCACCAGGTTCGCCCCCAGTTACGCCAATTTATTTATGGCGCATTGGGAATACGAGACCATCACACCACATCTGGGGGCGGGCCTGGTGCTCTGGCGTCGTTATATTGACGACATTATTTTTATTTGGCAGGGTACTAAAACACTTTTAAACCAATTTTTAACGGAAATTAATAGGAATGATAGGAATTTAAAATTCATTACTAAAATTAGCGACTCTGGAGTAGAATTTTTAGACCTAAAAATAGAGATAAAAAACAAAAAATTGGTATGTAGCACATACCATAAGCCAGTCACGAAAAATGGGTATATACTCTATACGAGTTGCCACCTTCCCCGTTGGTTACTCAATATTCCAACGAGTCAATTTAGAAGGCTTAAAAGAAACTGTACCCTAAACGAAGATTTTGAGAAGGAAGCAATAATACTAAAAGAACAATTTATAACTAAACAATACCCAATAGAGACTGTAGACTTGGCCCTAAATAAGGTTATGAATATGGAGAGAAAATTGTTTTTTAGAAATAAAAAGAAACAAGAAGAAGTAGGGGAAAAAATAAGACTAATACTCCCATTTCATGGACAGTATAAGAAAATCAACACCTTAGTGCGTAAACATTGGCATCACTTACAAAGCGATAAAATTATAGGCCCCCTTCTCCCAGCGAATCCCTTAATCTCTTATACAAAGGCTCCCAATCTGGGCCTGTTGATTGCCCCCACTGTAAAAAATTCAAACAAGAACACTAAGCCTAATTGGCTCAACCTAAAAGGTTTTTACAGGTGTGGGATCTGTAATAATTGTAAACTAACACATTTTCCGAAAAAAACAACACAGATCCAATCAAGACAAAACTCATTCAGTTATACAATTAGAGACAACCTGTCATGTAACTCTTCAGACGTTATTTATATTTTGGAATGCCCGTGCCACAAGCAGTATGTGGGACGTACTAAAAGATTGTTTAAAAAGAGGGTAGCCGAACATATAGGTAATATCAAAAAGGGCTACGAAAACCACATACTGTCTAAACATTTCAAAACACACCATAATAAGGACCCCTCTGGGTTAACTTATATAGCATTCGAAAAAGTCCATAAATCCTGGAGAGGGGGCAATCACATATCAAGTATGTCCAGAGCAGAGTCCCGTAAGATATTTGAATTTGAAACCATCACTCCGGCTGGTCTCAATGCAGAATTGGAGCTATTTGGATTTTTATAGGGGGATGTGCCCTCCGGGGACACACTGTCGAGTTCTGGCTGGTTATCAGCATCTCGACAGTCTCTCCCCGTTGGGCCCTTCCCCCACTTACATAATTGATATATATTTGACATAGCTTCATAAGTCCAAGACTGTGGGAAGACCATCTTATAAGCTTCTACTGAAGGATTTATTGAAGAAATCTATTGAAAAAAATTGTTGGAGAAGTTTTTGAGAGAATTTTTTAAGGAAAATTTTTAGAGAAATTTTTATGTAATATTATGTGAAATTGATATATGTGACATATTTATACATTTCTATTTTATTACATCTATACTACATATTTATATTTTATATTTTTATACTGCCAATGTGTGCCCTTATTAAGGTATTATATATTAATGTATTATATATTATCATCTATTACTATGTGATGTTTTTTATATTTTTATTTCATAATTATTATTACTGAGGCACTGTTCTCTAACATATTACAGTTTTAGATGATCAATTGTTATAAATATGCATATTAGTTGAACCCATATCTGCACTTTAGCAACTATATAATTACTATGAAAACAAAAGACATAAGTTCTAGTTGCTTTAAGGTGCATCCATTCCATGTTTTGAGTTCGATCCTAATTTTTTCATGATCCCTCCCCTATAAAAGGAAGGTGATCAGTTGTACTATTCACCACTGATGAAGGTGCAAGAGTGCACCGAAACGCGTTTGGTAGAAAGAATAGTACATGGACTCTGGACCCAATTAAGATCGCCCATACAGATAGAAATAATAGGCGATTATCCATCATACAACTTGCTGACGCAATAGTCAGCTGACCGGACGAATTCATTGTCACTTCCGATTCCAGTATCTGTAACCTCCTGTATTACGGAGAGTACATCCAGTTACAGAGGAACACGCCGAGGACGCCGAGGACGCTGAAGAAACACGTGCGCACCGACGAGACACAGGACCGGAGCGCTCCCTGAGAGAGACATTCCCCTGCAACAGCCGCCTGGAATCCGGCTACACGGTGTAAGACTATCTGATCTCTCTCCCTCCAGTTTAAGTCACCGCTCCTTGGGACAGTAACCAACTGCACATCAGTGCATATTTTAACTTCATTTACCCACGTTCACCAACAGTGTACACTGAATTAGCACCTACATGCAGACTGATCACCTGCAACAGTAGGTCTTCATTTTATAATTTTGGAGTTTTAGTATTCCATGCAATTCTTATACTTCTGTGCAAGTTCTTAATCCTATGCATATTTGAATCCTCCCCAATATAGGAGGATATATATAATTGTGATTAATTAGAACGTATTAGCTATTCAGCGATGTGCTGAATGTCATGTATTGTGTAATAAACGTATGGTCATATACCACAATTGATTTCTCTTATATACACCCATCCATTTGAGTGCCCTCCATTTCCTGACTATATTAAAGATGTATATGGACTGAAAAAAATGAGCAGCTGTCAACTGAAAGCTGCTTCCTTCATTGAGGTTATCAGAGGAGCTACGTGATCTCATGAGAGAGGAAGAAGATGGTTGTTCAGTCTGTAAATATTGTAGAGATTTAAAATATAATAAGTGTAACACCCCAGAGTGGTGTTATCACTTCTGCACCTTGCTACTATATTTTATGGTCTAACCTGTATGTCACCTATATATTTATTTCCAGGTCCTGTATAATGTGCATATCTATTTCTATGCAACTGTTTATGTTCATGTGTAACGTGCCTGGTTCACCAGCAGGTGACAGCAAACACGGCAGAGCTATAGTTAGATAGAATGGAACTTACCATTCTATTCCCCCCCTTTGGTCAGAAGTGGGCCAGTCCTGCTTGCTACCAGAAGGAGGTGTGGGGCAGTTTTAGTTTGTGCTGGTTGAGACTCCATGTTGGAGCTGCCAGGATTCTTACCTATTCCTTGGCTGAAGATGAGTCCAACTAAAAAGTAAACTGCAGCATAAAGAAGAAGCCAAGTTACCAAGTCAGCTTGTCAGTATAGCTGAGTGAGAGAAGGATAGAGCAGAGTTGAGTTTGCCTGCCAGTTTAATGCTAACGCCTGCTGGAACCAAGACAAAGCCTGAAACTGTTTGGAGAAATGTTTTTTAAAGTAAACCTGCCATTGAACTTCATCTCAAGGTCTGGACTCAAGTTATTTCTTCACATCCCTCAATTATTCCCGCTGTTTATTGCTTCGGAGCCAAAGCTTGGGGTCCAGCGGTACGAGCACCGTGACACATAAAGATACAGTAGGCCACACTATACCACTCGGCATTCCTACACCTGGGTCGCGTTATAGGAGGGCCCTGGGGGGAGGCACCCGTTGCATCAGAACACTGATATACTTTAGCATTTTATTCAAAGAAATGTTAGGAGAGAATCATTTCTATGGGTTGACAATTCTTGCGGAGAAGGTAAAGATGTTAGATTTTTCGTTATACAATGTCATCAAGAAAGGACGATTAAACGCAATCTGAGGAGGAAGCAAAGTGGGGATTGCCTCCAGTGCGGTGGCACCTGCCGCTTCTGTCCCCCTCTCATCAACACTGAGCACAGCTTTATGGACAGCCTACAGAGGTTGAGAGAAAAGTATTAGTAAAATCTTTGGTGGGTATATAAACATAGATAGATATGAGATAGATAGAATAAAGTAGGGAGAAGTAGATAGATAGATAACTCACTTTTGATATCTTTATGGTGGCATCTTCAGTAATCGCAGAAAAATCTGCGCTGTCTGAGAAAACATTTTCTAAGCCCATTTTACTTAATGCTTCTTTCAGGTTGACAGTGCCGGAGACAGAGAATTTGGGAAGGTTTAACTCCACCAACCTGTGTGAAAAGAACAACGGATGATAATGGACCCCATAACATAATGTGCAGATTAAGGACAAGCAAATTAATGCCTTATGAGCCAATCAGGGAGGCAGTAGGCAGAGAGATTTCTATGCTGACCAAGAAGAAGCGCCATACTGTGTTCAGCTTCTGAACTTGGGGGAGTGTGTGTTGCATTGCATTGACAAAAAAAAAAAAAGATTACAGAGCCACAAACAACTATTGTTCTGTGATTACTGACAATATAGGGAAAGTATAGGCAAAGAATACAAATATTATTGTGTACATTTTAGGGAATTTGGTGAGGGAAAGCTGAGGAAAAGCTTTAAGGAAGTTGGTCACAGGAGGTTGCCTTTAAAGCTACTTGCTACAATTCAGCCTAGCAGTTCCGCATTACAAAACCAACACCCTTTTTTTTAATATGAACAGTGTTTTTTTTTCAAAACCTCAAGTTTCTACAGTTCAGTATTGCCAGCACAGCACCCTAGTAGCATTCTCCTGACAAGGCAGATGCTGCATTTTTTTTCCATATAATAATGCCATTTTTATATAAGTGAAATGAAATGCAGAGTTCAAATACATTTTACCAACAACACTGCATTGTTATATTTGTGGTAGACAGACACATTATTGCATTGGGCCATATTTTTTTAATAGTACAAAACTTTCATTGTTGAACCAGTCCAGTGATATTAAACACATGCTTAGTTTAGAGAAATTTTACTGCCAACACTGCATAATTCCTAAAGTAATTTGTCAATAGCAGTGAGTTTTTAGAAGAGGAAGGACATTTAATTGCGCCTTTGTCTTTAAATTAAATAAAAAATGTGCATTTCATAATCTGTGTACTAAACCCATGATTTTCCATTTATGGGAAATCAGAGTTTTTTCATTTATAGGTCTCATAATAAAAGGTGTGGAAAGTGAAACAGTGCAAAACAAAAGACCCAGGCCTCATCTTCTAAGAGGTGCAATGTGTATGGCAGCAGCACCAGCCATCCAACCACCAGTAGTAGTAATTGTAGTGGCACATGTAGCCACGGTGGTGGCCATAGGCACTGTGGTAGAAACAGTGGCACTCTGGACAAATACAAAGCAGGGAATCTGGAGAGGGGCCAAGGAGCCCACAATGAGCTATCATAGTCTGATAAATGTTTTCAACAAGGTAAGGATTATGACATAGCACATCATACCACTGTCAATATGTGCCTGCCTAACATCATGTTCCATATTGTATGGCTGCTGCCATCATGACACTGCCACCGTCTGCCATTCTACCATTATATTCTGCACCATATGGCTGTTGTTGCTGTTAGCATTACGCCATTGCTGCTTTTAGCCTGCCTACCATCATCTTTTGTACCGTATGGCTGCTGCTGAAATCATGCCACTGCCTGTCTTCATGTTCCATATAGTATGACTGCTTCTGACGATTCCACTTTACTTACTGCTAATCCTCTACTGTCATTTCCCTTACCTCTACTGTCACTACCTTTACCACGACACAGACACCACTACTACCCTAAACAACCTCACACACATCTACTGCCTTGTCTATTCCATGCTATGCTGCTACTGCTAATGCTACTATAGTGGCCGCTTAGCACTATTACCCTACTCTTTCCACATCCACACTGCACTGCTGCTGCTCCCAATTAAAATAATTTTCCCAGGCTTGTTCTCTATAAGCAACTATTTCATGTGACAATTAACAATTGTGCGTATAAAAATATAAGCAGGCATTCTGCCCCCATTCTGCTAAGACATCATTTTTGGATGCTTGTGCAGAACAAATCACAGTTTCTTCTGACAATAATGATGACAGTATATACAGAGGCAAGGATCTGCCCTTGTTGAGGCCTAATTTTTAGTCACTTGGTCATAACAAGCCACTATTTTTTCACCTTAGCACTATGTGTGTTAAAACACTATCAGCGACCAATAAGGGACAATTTTTGGAAAGTTTATAATAATAAATAGCATGAGACATGTTCCGTTACAGTGTATTTTTCTCTCTTTAAAAACATTTACTCATAACTATGTATATCAGTGTCACTCAGACATCATTTACCATTGCGATCATTGCGTTTCAAAGCGTAAATGTGGAGGAGGGGGGTGAAAGGAGAGCAAAAATGTTTAAAAAAAACAAAAACAAAATAAAAAAATACAAATTTTCCAGGCAATTGGAGCAACTTTGATGAATCAAATCAGACACTAAATGAACTTTAAGAAATTCATTCATCTCTACTACAAATTCATGCCACATAAACATCCAAACATGGAGTGATCTGTAATAAAATGAACATGTCCTCTTCTCTGATATGTAATCCCTACACCAGTCATACCAAACCCCTTTCTCTGTACATATAATAGTAATGTTACATAAAGGGATGGGAGCCATATGTCAATACATGGGGCTGATACATTTGGGTACTGAAGCATATTTCCATATTCCCCTTTTTGTATAGTTGTTTCCTCCTCATTCTGAAAAGTTTGTGTTTCTGTAACGGTCACGTCCACACACACACAGGGGGAAGGGTAGTGACCACTGCGCTCCACCCTCACCCCTGGCCCTGCCTACTTGCCTCACGAGTCCTGATGACAGGGGACAACTGGACGGCAATCCCTAACTTAGGATATGTGCAGGGAAGACAGACAAGACAAAATACGGAACATGAACGGACCGGGTCAGAACCAAGAGAGCTACGCAGTACAACGGATTAAGCAAAGAATGGTCAGGAGAAGCCGGGGTCAAATACCAGGAGAGTAGCGAAGTACAAGAGGAGTCCTAAGAGAGTAGTCAGGTGGGAGTCGAGGTCACAATACCAGGATGTATGCGCAGTACAGGAGGAGCAGGCAGAGGATCGTCAGGGAACAGGATCAGGTAAATATTCAGTAGTCCAACAAATAGCCAGGAGCCTAGAAATTAACAGGCAACCTGTAGCCAGCAGGCTGCCTGTATTTATAGTGGGGAGTGAGGGTCATGTGACGTGGCCAGCATCACATGACCGACAGACCAACCAGTCGAGCACCGAGTGATCAGCTCGGCGCTCAAGGCAGACTAGGAGCAGGGAGCCACCCAGCTAGTAAAGCCGCCCTGGGAATGAGGTCAAACACAGAACCTCATTCCAAAAGCTAAGCAACAGTTCTGCGGGCAATGGGGGACCGAGTGCACCTTCGGAACTCCGTGACAGTTTCTAGACCCTTAATACATATGCGCTGACACATGGACTATAGAAGGTATAAGGTCATGAAAATGAGATATATATTTACAGGAGCGACAGACAAACAAATAAAAGCTTATGGAGAGGTTTGGGAACAGTCTGTGTACAAATTCCAACCATGGGTGGGTGAATGAGAAGCTGTAGATAGTTCTACATAGTGGCAGAATTTGGCTTCAACTTTTTTCTCTCAAGTAATAAGTAGTAGAAGAATATTTACAATACACGCTGCTGATATAATAGGTAGGTAAATACGCTCTTACCGATTACGCATTGATGTCTTCCATTTGTCAAATGCTTCTTTGCTATAATTTTGTTCCACTTTGGACAACTCTCCTTCATTTGGCAGAATGAAATAGGCTTTGGCACCTCCTTTGTAGGGTATGGAGACCAATGTGGCCTCATTGTGAAAGGCCACATCATAAAATCCTGTTCTGCTCATGAAAGGTACTTTTACCGTTGTGTTCTTATTGACGTGAAAGTCTCCTTCTTTTGTTAATTCCTCTTCAAATGGATTTTGCCATTGTCCTATGGAGAAATGAAGAGAAAATGAATATGAGGTTATTGTATTGGGAGGAGGGTAGCTGAAGAGTGGCAGCCTAATTGGAGTAGAAATCAATGATCAGCTAACGAACCAACTACGTTCAAGTTTCTGCATGCAGCTGTGAAAGCCAAAATTAGGAGTAGATCATAAAAGTAGAGAAAGTATAAAAGGACAGATATGACTTCTCTTTTTTGTCTTTTTTTTTTTATTCACTCATGGTTTTGGCTTCCAAAAGTGCATGCAGAAACCTGAGTGTATGGCGGTACTGTAAGTGGTACCTTCTGGCCAATCTTTCATTATGAGAAGGGTAATTTTTAAATGTTTTCTCAAGCCTGCCTTACACAGATGACAATTTATATCTGCAGTGTGACCTAAGAGTCATCTATGAGATTATATGTACGAGCAATCTCATCAGCCACAGGAGACAGTAAACGGGCTCATCCACAGACATGCAATAGACATGTCCAAAAAGAACATAATTGCCACAGAGCAGCCTGGCAAATGTATTTTTGGCACATAGAAGTATGCGTTCAATTTCCTAATGATGGACGTCAAAAATTAACCATTTTCATGACTTTTATCTTATGTGTATGGGCAGAATCTCTAAAAAGCTATCAGGGCACTATTTTGGGTGTGAAGCAATGGATTTGCACTAGGCTATATGCACATGACCGTTGTGTGTTTTGCGGTCCGCAAATTGTCGATCCGCAAAACACGGATGGCGTCCGTGTGCATTCCGCAATTTGCGGAACGGCACGGACAGCCTTTAATATAACTGCCTATTCTTGTCCGCAAAGCGCGGACAAAAATAGGACATTTTTTTTTGCGGTCCACGGAACGTAGCCATGGATGCGGACAGCCCGCGGAGTTGAAGTGAATGGGTCCGCATCCGAGCCGCCAAAACTGCGGCTCGGATGCGGACCAAAACAACGGCTGTGTGCATGTAGCCTTACTCTGACAAGTGGACTATGTGTTATAAAGTAATAGATTACCTCTAAAATAAATGTAGCTGATGAGGTAAAGAATGGCATCCTGGTCTACACTGTCCAGCAGCTTAGCGATCTTGCCATGGGTGTTCTTCTCCACATAGCTGTTAATTTGATTTCTTGCTTCTTCTGTGTTTTTGAAATCAGTAGAAAATGCCTCTGAGTGGTAGAACTTCTTGGATTTATCTAAGAATGTCTCAAGAATCTTGTGTTTCTTGGAAATGAAGAGAGCATTCCCACTGCTAAGCTGTAGCTCCCGGTCTACATCATTCAGAAGAACCAGAAGATTGTGGAAACATTCATGAATTTCTTGTTCTGAGATCTCAGAAGTGTTGAAACGGAGTCCTTCTATGATCTGTGAGTGAGTCTGAGCCTTAGCACCAAGGGACAGGAAAGCAAATGCAGTTAAAATATTGAAAGGGGACAAGACAATGTTCTCAGAAGGATGATCTAGAGCTACATGTCGATACAGGTCGAAGGAGAATTTGGAATTGTAATCAGCTATCTTGTGGCAGGGCAAGGACTCGTTATGGTGATGGTGTTTCCCTTTCTTGTGATGGCCATCTTTGTGATCATGGTGGTCATGATCGTGTTTGTGATCATGGTGGTCATGGTCATGTTTGTGATCATGGTCGTCATCATTGCCTTCTTTATGGTGGCCTTCTTGATGGTCAGCAAAGACCAATGTAAAAAGCAGAGCAGTTCCCAAAAATAAAAGGACCCTCATGTTCCTGGAAGACAAAAAATACATTCTTCACCATAAATGACTAACCATCTATATTTTTCAAGTACTACCCTGTTGTAGGAATATTTATGCTGTCTCCGATTGACAGTCTATATTATTTATGTGAATAAATTAAAATCTATAATGAAGGAGATTATAATTTATTATCATAAATATCAAGCTAAAACAAGCTCGTGATCTGCGTTGAATTGAAGACAAAACCCAGTTACAGACAAAATATATATGTAATTTATTAATACAATTTTTAGTACAAAATAATATATAATAAAATTGATGATAATAAAATTCAATCAATGATATGCTAAATAGTGAGAAAGTCAAGAATAATTGAGAAAATATATCTACACAATTATGCCTTCTTATACTGATATCCCTCAATTATATTTCAAATCAATTTAATACTTGATTTCTCTCAGCCGACAAATGTCCGATTAAACCCAAATCTGGTTTATCTTTTATCTATACAGATATTTATACATATATAATCAACCATACCGGTCTAGAACTGAATTCAATTCCTTGGAGATAATACCGTGTTTTCACCAGTATATTTTCAATCTCCCTGTATTGGATTAATTTTCAGGATGATGCTGCAGGTACACCCCAATCTTATTTCAAAACAGATACTATACACAAGGTATGGTTAATTGAATATATATAGATATGTATTATATTAATTAATTATCCTATAAAATATAGGTAAGGTTATACTATACCAAAATGTCAGCTAGCAGAAATCAGTTTCAATGGTTCTAAGATGGCTGCCTCCAATGACTGAAAAGGTTTCCTGATGATCGTCCCTTGATGATAGTTAGAGAGAGAGAGAGATCTCGATAGCCCCTGTCAGCCCAGACCATCTTTTTATCCTATCTTAGAAAGGGCTTGGCCAAGTTTTATCATTAACTAGTGACCTCACTTTATAATAATAGAACCTCCCTCTAGGGAAAATACACCCTAGATCTTTATGTCACCCTAACACTAGATGGCACTAGTACTCCATACAAAAGTCGAGGCACTTTATTTCTCTTATCTATTTACTAAATTTTAACTAAAGTTTCAGACACAACCTTGAGGAGATCTTGAATAGACAATGACTTTTGTATTTAGTCAAACACCTCGTATACCCCTTAATCTTTTGACCAGACCTAATTAAATCAAGATACACATGACCATACTCAAGTCATTGTTCTGGGGAAAAGACAGTTTTTGTTTATGATCACCTGTGTCCACATTTCTTCATTCAAGAAAACCTCAAGGAAAGAAATCATTAATTTGTGCTTTACTTTGAGAGAAATTCTAAAAATGACAGAGGAATCTGTACCTCATTTCTAACCTTAAAACTGAATATATCTATAAGGACCACACTCTTATATATACAGTACAACACATGTATTTAAATTGATGAGATAAAAATCAATCTACTCATACATTGTTTAATATAAAAACCCCAAAGAAAGATTGGAGTCTTTCTATTCGCTGAAAATCATCAAAACTCAGCACCTGTCTAATACATTGTCTTATCTAGGCAATTACTTTTCATTAGACCTTGGGACATCTCCTTCTCACAAAAACAGACTTGGGTAAACACTTTGGTACAGATTGTTAATCTTAAGTTAGTAATTCTGAGTTAAAATCTTGAACTCACCCTGAACTTTTAAAATAAGACAAAATGGTTGTCTTTTAGGCTCATGTCCATACATCTTATATAGGCCTTATACTTATGGACTTTATTTATACCCAATAGTTCTGACACTGTGTATGTGTTTATTGCATAGTTATTGCATATTTTGCTATATTTTCATGTTGCCGCTTTGACTGATACAACACTTTGCTCCTTCAGTTAGGGTGACGAGAACTGAATTGCCCCAGTGGTGAGTTATCTAAGATGAATTTGGTAGCATTAAGTATAGTTGAATAGGTAGGTAAGAGAAAATCATTAAAAATGAGTAAATTATGAGATGTAGCTCGTAAGGCAGATGTTTGACTGTCCATTGATGGCAACTAACCATGTTCATGCTAATGATTAAGTGCACCCCTGGGGACAGAAGGAGCAGTGGTCAAGAGTTTAGCAAGAAAAAGGTCTACCTGCTCAAGTACAATATATCCACCAAACCGGAAATTATCAAGTGAGCTTCACCTGCACCTAGGTATCAACACTCTGCCTGTAGTGATGGACAAACATCGTCCGGGACGTTTCGCGAACTAGCGTTCGCAATCAAATGTTTGCGAACCGCGCGTTCGCGGCGGGTCCCATTCACTTTAATGGCAGGCGAACCTGAAAAACCTTCAGGTCATATTTGCAGCCACCAAATACTTACTAGAAGTGCACAAATAGTCCCACAACATGGACAGTGACATACCAGAGGTGGGGTCAATGGCAAAAATTCCCACAAGAAATATATATTTTAATTAGGGGTCATTTTTATGCGTCTTAAAGGGAAACTATCAAAAATGTGCCCTGCTGGAGCCTAGAAAATTTTATTTATTTTAGGCCACGGGAGTACAGGCATTCACCTGACAGAAAATAACTTGTGATGATGTGGCTGGAGGTACATTAGGCGGTCACTGAATAACAATTTTACTGTAGGCCACTGGAGTAGAGGCCCCAAAAATTAGGCATTCACCTGACAGAAATGGCCTTTTATGCCGCTGTATATACATAAGACAAGGACCATTCTTTGTTCTTTGTGGTGGCGGATATGTGTGGGCTGGCATGAGGAAATTCAATTACACGTGGTCGTCACAGGTGTTGAATTCCTCCGAGGTCCATGCCTCATTCATTTTTAGTCGTGAGCTAGGCGAGTGCGCTTATCGGTCACAATCCTCCCTGCTGAGCTGAACGTCCTTTCGGACAGGACACTCGACAACGGGCAAGCCAAGAGTTCCATGGCAAATTGTGCCAGCTCTGGCCACAGGTCAAGCCTGCACACCCAGTAGTCCAGGGGTTCCTCGCTTCTCAGAGCGTCCACATCGGCTGTTAACCCAATGTAGTTGGACACCTGTCGGTCTAGGCGTTCCGAGGCTGGATATGGAGGGCGGCTGTCGATGGGTTGTCTGCAAGAATGATCTCATATCCGAAATGACCAACACATCTTCAAACCGCCCTCTTCTTGCAGGCGCGGTAGTATTGGTACCTGCACCTGTTTCTCTGTGGGTGGAAATTCCTTTGCCAGCACCCACAACAGCAGAATACAGCATCTCTCACAGCAAGGCCTGGAAATGCTGCATTCTGCCAGCCCTCTGTGATGCTGGTAACATGTCCGCCATTTTGTGTTTGTACCGGGCGTCTAAGTACGTTGCCACCCAGTACTGGTCCTTGCCCGTTATGCTTTTTATATGGGGTTCCCTCTTCAAAGACTGGAGCATGAAGGCCCCCATTTGCACTAAATTGGAAGTGGTGGAGCTCCCTGGCTCCTGTTCATCGCCCAGGAGAATGTCCTCCTCGATCTCCTCCCCCCAGCCACGGACAACACCAGGGATCCCTCAAAAAGTTTAAAGTCCCCCTCAAAACCTGCTCTCTTCTTGCTCCTCCTCCTCCCCCCAGCCACCATCCTCCTCTGACTCCTCTTCACACTCCTGTTGACTTGTCTCAGATGGAATAGCCCCCCCTGGGAAATCATTCAGCATTGCAACTTCCTCATCTTCAAGCTCCTGCTCCAGAAAGAAGGCATAAGGTACGATGTCACTGATGGCACCTGGCTGCAACTGACCAGTTCGGTAATCTCATCAAATGGCCACAGAAGTCTGCATGCATCGCGCATGAGCAGCCACTGGCAATGTGAAAAAAAAAAAAAGCTCCCCAGAACCTGTCCTGCTGCAGAGTTTGTACAGGTAGTCATAAACGGCACGTTGCTGCTGGAGCAGCCTATCAAGCATATACAAGGTGGAGTTCCAGCACGTCGGGCTGTCACAAATCAATTGTCTGACGAGCAGGTGGTGCCGCCGTTGAACGTCAGCAAGGCGAGCCATGGCCGTGTAAGACCTTCTAAAATGGCCAGAGATTTTTCTGGCCTGCCGCAAGACATCCTGGACCCCGGGGTATTTAGCAACGATTCGCTGCACGACTAAGTTCAGGACGTGTGCCATGCACTGCACGTGTGTCATTTTGCCCTGTTTCAGCGCGCTCAGCAGATTGGCACCGTTGTCGCACACCACTTTACCAACTGTCAAATTGAGCGGGGTTAGCCACTGATCGGCCTGTGACCGCAGAGCTGAAGGCAGGACCGGTGTGGCTCTTGGCTTCCAGGCACAACAGCCGCAGCACCGCATGGCAACGTCTCACCTGGCATGTTGAATAGGTTATGGGGAGCTTGGGGGGTGCAGCGGAAGAGGCGGTAACAGTGGAAAAGGAGTCGTCAGCCGAGGAGGAGACAGAGGATGGAGTAGGAGGAGGAGAAAAAGAGGCAGGCCTGCATGCAATCTGTGGCAGTAATACCAAATCCACACGGGTGACACAGGTTACATGCTTGACGGCTGTCAGAAGGTTCACCCAGTAGGCAGTAAAAGTTATGTACCTTCCCTGCCCGTGTTTTCTAGACCATGTGTCTGGGGTCAGACGTATCTTGGCACCCACACTGTGTGCCAGAAATATATTCAATTGTTGTTGAACATGGCCATATAGCTCTGGAATGCCCTTCTGGGAGAAATATTTCCTTCCAGGGACTTTCCATTGCGGTGTGCCAATGGCCACAAATTTTCTAAAGGCCTCCAAGTCCACCAGTTTATATGTCAGTAGTTAGCGGGCTAGCAGTTCCAACAAGCCAGCGGTCAGCCATTGGGCAAGAGGGTTATCTGGCGTCATCAACTTTTTACGCTCGAACATTTGGGTCACGGAAGCCTGCCTTCTGCCAGAAGAACACGACAACTACAGGGTGGAAGGTGGAGTGGAGGACAAAAGGGAGGAGAGAGGAGAAGGAGAAGAGGCAGGACGTGGAGTGCCCGGAGTGTGGCTTTGTGGGTTCTGACGGCATTGCTCCCACTGGGCTTAGTGATGGGAGGCCAGGTGCCTTCTTAAGGGAGTGCACATTAAGGCCTCCCACTGTGCACATTAATCCTGGATGATCGATCGCTGCTGCTCTCACATCTGATGAGAGATTTCCTAAGGGGGTATTGACTGGCATTAAGGACGGGCTGGTGGATGAGGGCAGCCACTCAGTCCTGCCTATGGATCACCCAGTTTGCACTTAGCTATGCCCAGGCCCCATGCCAGGCGGTCCCTGATGTATTAACTGACCAATAACATGGAGATCCCAGTGCCAGCTGCCTTGCTGGTGGACGATTGGCATATACTTCTGCTGTGGGTCACAGCAGAAGTATATGCCAATCGTCCACCAGCAAGGCAGCTGGCACTGGGATCTCCATGTTATTGGTCAGTTAATACATCAGGGATGTATTAACTGGCAGCGTGATAAACTGGGTGTGGAGCACAATCCTGTTAGTTTAGCTTCAACATGGTGGGTGTGCAGGGGTCTGGTGGTGTTAAGAAACGGTATTGAGGGTAGGGGGGCCCAAATTGAACTCTTGCACCAGGGCCCATGAGCCTATAGCTACGCCCCTGAGAGGACACGTTAAAAAAAAAAAGCCCACACTGCTGAGCCATGTGCCGGCGTCCTGGGAGCGCAATATGTGACCGTGCATGGTGGATGGCTCTCTCCAGATACATTTGCAGTCTGCTTTTTGCCTCGTGTGTACTGCGAGTTCTGCTGCTTCTTCTCCCAATTTGCTGCTCCGTCTCTCCGTTTGAACTCCCCTCCTCTTCCTCTCTTGTGGGCACCCACGTGACGTCCATCAACACGTCATCATTGTCACCTTCACCACCACTGACATTAGAGATCTCGGAGTAGGCAGCAACAGCGGGGACCACCCTCCCTGGGCTGATCTGGGTACTGTCGTCAGACCGCTGGGTGCCGGCCGTTGCTACCTCCTCTTCCTCATCCGATGCTAAGAATGGCTGTGCATCTGTGAGGTCTGGGAATTATATTCCTCTGACTCGAGTGGAGGGGTTATGGTGGTGGTGGTGGTGTATTTGGGGGTACACACAGCAGAGAGTGAGGAGGGTGCAGATACAGAGGATGAGGAGGGTGCAGAAGCGGAAGGCTGAATGAGCCACTCAACCAACTCTTGTGACGTAATCGCACGCACCTTCTACAACTTCCTACTTGGGCTCCAGCCTGGTGCACCTGTCCAACCCCTACCACCCCTGTGGAATGGCCTGCCTCTTCCTCTGCTTGTCATTTTCAAAAAGACCCTGTGCCAAAGTCCCTAGAAAAGAGCAGTGTTTGTGGAAGCAGGTGAATCGCAGGCCTCAATCAGTATTTGGTGGAAGCAGTTATATCAACCCCCTTAATCAGTATTTTGTGGAAGCAGGTATATAGAACCCCTTAATATTTGGTGGAAGCAGGTATATCAAACCGCTTATTCAGTATTTTGTGGAAGCAGGTATATCAATCCCCTTAAGTATTTTGTGGAAACAGGTATATAGAACACCTTAATCAATATGTTTTGGAAGCAGGTATATCGCACCCCTCAATCTGTGTTTTGATGAAGCAGGTATATAGAACCCCATAATCAATATTTGGTGGAAGCAGCCATATCGCACCCCTCAAATCTGTATTTTGTGGAAGCATGTATATCAAACCCCATAATCAGTATTTTGTGGAAGCAGGTATACAGAACCCCTCAGTTTTTTGGGGGGCAACAGGTATATCGCACCTGTTGCAAATAGGTGTTCCAATAGCGCTTGTCCCTCTATATACCTGTGGTATTGCAGCAGAACCGCACACAACTGCTGCACAATACATATGCACTATATACTTTCTATGTTAGAAAGTATATTATAGGTAAATCACACCCTTCAATCAGTTTTATCTGGGGCAACAGGTATATCACACCAGTTGCAATTAGTTATTCCAATAGCATTTGTCCCTCTATATAGCTGCGGTATCGCAGCAGAACCGCACACAACTGCTGCACAATACAAATGCACTATAGTATACTTTCTATGTTAAAAAGTATATTATAAGCATATCACACCCCTCAGTGTATCACACCTATCAATAGCACACCTATACCAGTCCTTAACTATTAGCCAGCGTTTGGTGTCCCTAACAGTCTGTCCCTGCTCCACAAAGCAATCTCTCCCTACACTGGCAAAACACAGAATGTAAAATGGCTGCCAGATCGGGTTCTGTTATAGGGTGGGGGTGTGTGCATGCGCTGAAACGTCTCAATTGGCTGGCCTGTCCCATCTGATAGATGTGTCATGGGTCAAAGTTTGGCGCAGTGCAAAAGAATATGTCGCATGCGAACATCACCATATGTTCCCATGTTCGGCGAATCGCAAACGAGCAAAGTTCGCCGCAAAACGACCGCCGGGCAACCATAAAATCAGAACTTCAAAAATTGTCCATCATGTTTATTGTCCATCAGTGTCTATAGTCAGGACAAGTTTCATATCATAAAATTACATTAACTACAAAAAACATCAAGATGGAACAACTGCAAGATACAAGCAACTAAGGCACCAGTGGAAAAGAAGACTATCAATAATTTCTGCACATAGACAAGGAGAATTAGCTCCAAACTCAGGAGACTAAAACATAATACTCACCAGAAGCTTGTGGAGGTCTCTGGGATGTGTGGAATTGTACAGCTGCCTCTGTGAGTATATATATTCTACAGGTTATTTACTCTCATCATTGTGAAATGATGAAGCTCTTTAACTTTGATTCCAGAGACCTTGTGATTGAAATTTTTAATCAGTTAAGTAAAGTTAAGCGATGATGCAAGACGTCTCCTTTGTCCAAAACTGATAATGTCCAAATATCGCGCAACATTACCAGTCTTTCTATTCAATCAAAATGGACATCATTACAGTATTGTCACTCATATCTTAGATGTAATGCAAGATACCAACGAAACAGACCAGTGAGGATGAAGTCAAAGGGGTTTCCCCATGCAAACCCATTTAAGCATAAATGCATGACAGGCTCTGCGAGAGCGCGCGAGCGTGTCAACATGGACACCTGAATGGAATCCGCAATAAGCACCGGAGACAAGCTCGGCCGCAGCGTACTGCCACTAACCCGGCCAAGCTGTCCCCTAAACATGTTTGCCAAGGCCTACTAAGAAATACCAGGATTGTTCCAATTGGATCTTAAAAGACAATATGCGCCCACCACCAATAAGCCCTATAAATATGTGCTGGGAAATAAAGATTTCAGATATTTGACAACCTATGTTAAGTCTGGGTTGATATTTGTCTCCTGATCAGAAGCAAACCGGATATTTGTTGCACAGGGAAATATTCACGGGTTGGAGGTCTGATGCCTCATCATATAATCATCATAAACCTGCCTGAGAGAAACCGCTAACAGTTTGGTGTCAGAAGGTGGGATCCACCAAAAAAAACTGTCGGGTAAGTGATTCTATACTTTAGATATATATTATTACTGCCCTATACTGTAAGAGTGGATTATTTGAACCCGATAAGCGCTTCTGATAAGAGTCTCCCAGGAATCTGATATTTCTAAAGAAATAGAGGGATCTGAAGTCCCGCAGGAATCTGATATTCCTGAAGAAAAAATGGGGTCTGTAGTCCCCTAATCTGAAAAACAGTATTGTGTGCAACGAATATCCTTTGCTAAACCTGTATATTGCTGTATAGTTGCTTAAGCATTTTTAGTCGTTATATATATATAAGGTTGAATTTTACTGTATAGATTATGTATAGATTATGTATAGATTGTATGTGAGTTCATGCTGAAATTGAAGGTATAAAATTGGCCATCAATAGTTTAAAATCTGCCATAAATTCAGGAGTAATATGAGCCTGAATTAGAAGTAATACCATCCAGAATAGTTTAAAATCTGCCATAAATTCAGGAGTAGTTATGAACCTGAATTAGAAGAAATAGGATTAAAAAAAACACATAAACTGATAAGCATAAGGTTTGTCAGTAAGTATTTTTGCACTGAACACAAACATAATCATCCTTTGATAAACCTCCAAATTCAGCTGATCTCACTGTATATTTTAGCTAAGTAAAAATGGGCAATTCTTATGGTAAGGAGGATCCCAAAAAGAAACTGAATTTTAAATTTAGAACTGAAAATCTTGTTCCGAAATCTGCTGCGAATCACTCTATGGTGAAACTGTCTCCTAAAAATGAATTGGGGGAAAGTCCAAAAATGTTTGTCTAGAGGTGTTTAGGTCCATTTTATACTGATCCTTGGGTTGATAATATGTGTAAATGGACAGAAGGAATGAAATGCACTGACCCGTTCCCAAAAGAGGGGTCTTTTTCAGACTTTCATATGGCCATGATCAAGGGCCTATGTCTGAATGACATAGACACTGTTCCATGGTACAAAGGAGACCCTCGCTGGAATAAAATATATATGAAAACTTGTGGCCAGGCATGGCTATCTGTGCAAACGTTTTGGACTGACTTGTGCAGTTCAAATACAAAAAAGCAAAGTAAAACCCCCATTGTGACTCCAACTCCTGCCCCACCCCCATATGTGCCATTGTACCCTTTAGTAACAAAATTAAAAACAGAATCAGGTGATGAGATAGGCACACACTTGACTCTACCATAAGCTTCTGGTTTTACAGAACCTGAGGAACAGGTTTTGTCTGAGCATGCTAATCAGCCTATTGTACAGTCTGCACAGCCCAGTAGAACAATATATGCAAGGGCAGCAAAGATTAAGGGTTTAGAACCAGGAGACACCCCTCCCATAGCAGCTGAAGCATTCCCATTTGTAATAATGGGGAATCAAATGATAATGAAGCCATTACCATCCACTGTCTTAAATGATATTATTAAGAATTCACCAGACCCCAGAAAAACCCCCGCAGCCACTGTATCATACTTGAAAAGGATGTGTAAGGGACAGCAGTATACTGTAGAGGATTACAGATTGATTTTAGAGGTGGTCACAGGATATCAGGATTCTGCAGAAGGCGGTTTTAATTTTGAAACATGTGACGCTTTTGCAATACCCAGTGCAGATATCTCGCCTGCCAATTATCCTTTACGGACTTCTGTCCAGATAGAGTCAATGTGGACTCAAGTATTAGCGCAATTAAAAAAGATGGATGGCGATAGGAAAGATATTGGGATAGCCACAGCGTGTAAACAGAAACCTGGGGAAAGTGTGTCAGATTTTTCAAAGAGATTTAGACAAATTTGGATAGAGGAGGCCATTGCAGTCACTAATTGTCAGGCACACACAACTTCAATGACACTAGTTGCCCGGGGGAACAGGTTAGCAGACAGGCACGCAAAATCAGCCTCCCGTGTCACCCAAAAATTGTGCAACCAAAGTTTTTATAAATCCCCCTCTAGTACCGCTCACGCCTGAAAATAACATAATGTTGTCCCAGCTCCAAACATTTGCAACATCCAAAGACATTGCTTATTGGGAGATTCAAGGGTTGACCAAAGACGCTAAACGGTCTATGGGTCAAAGGGAGGAGTAGTATTTGGATGGGGAGACCCTTCCCAACCCCATGGATAATAAGTCCATTAATTCTGATGCCTAGAGACTTGCAGCAGATACAAGAGGAATATGTGGCAAAAATGATTAGGAAATTAAACATTGATTAATGAATTTTCGCGGGGCGGTCTTTTTCGATCCAAAAGATTCGGGTATTATCGATTATTTGGAAGCGTTTCCAGGGTAATCTGTTTAGCGGGTTTGTGGGGAGGTCACCTCCCCACAAAGCCGCTAAACAGATTACCCTGGAAGCGCTTCCAAATAATCGATAATACCCAAATCTTTTGGATCGAAAAAGACCGCCCCGCGAAAATTCATTAACTGAATTCGGCAAAGACACGTGAGACGCCAGACAAGTGACGTCACACCCACGTGGAACGCCAAAGACCGGGAAACAGCCATCACAGAGCGCAGCAAGGACGCTCCAACAGCGGGAACACCTGTATTCCACAAAGAAGGTAAACCACAGTCAGGGTGCAGCCCTTCTCAATGTGTGGGACGCCACACCAGGTGCAGCACACGACTGGCATATTACCTTGATCCTTTTTGTCACAAATTTTATCCTTTTTTCCTTTTACTGTGACCAATAACAGTGTCCGGCCAGGAAACTCTAAACAGGGAAACACTGCATCTTCTCCCCTGCAAGATTTTATATATTTTATAAGACATTTTATGCAAACTGCTTATAATGGACACAATGAACTATTAAACTATTGAACTAATTGAAGGTGGAAATCACCACCAGACGACCACCGTATTGTCCCATTTCCACATCCACCACCTCTGCAGTTTGCCACTGTGCACCCCCACCTCTGCAATTTGCAATCTTTTATTTTTATTCTATTTTTTATTCCCAAATTTTTCAAATTTTTTTCCCTACCCCTACTATTGCTACTACCTTTTTAACCTACTCTCCCCTATATTATCGACATAAACTAAAAATAAATACATATTTCTACCACCATACCTGTGTATATTGCTCTTTAAGTATTACCCCTAGATATAGAGTGCCGGTTTCCATTACACTTTTCTATTTGCATAACCTTCCTCTCTGATTGGGTGAATCAGTCCAAACCTAGAGCACCTGCACATTGTACTGGTCAGGTGAGCCACCAGCGACCTACTTTTTCCTTTATTTTGTATATGCCTCCCTGTTAAAGGTCTGACCTGATTACGGTTATGAGAGCGTGATCGGGTCAGGTCGTTGCAGGGGAAATTCTATAAATCAGCACTCTGGTCCCTACTTCCCATGTGAAAGCCGCCACCGATGGTTTGAGAGGGATC